>NW_005187468.1:2439240-2467502 GCF_000239375.1 Pundamilia nyererei | reverse complement strand
CTCTGGCACTGATACAAGTAGACAGTCTGATATAGAAACCCAAATTTCCCTCTTTCATATCCACAAGGAGCACACTTACACACACACACACACACTTACACACACACACACACACACACACACACACACACACACACACACACACACACACACACACACTGAGCAAGCATGCATACAGCACTGCAAATAAACAGCACTGTCAGGTGTCATGATGTGTTTTCACACTTTCTGTGTAAAAACATACAGACAACTGGGATTTTATTATTCCAGTGTCCACAGCAAGTCTACTGCTCATTATTATTTAGCCTAGATTTACAATTAACCTCAAATTATCCTTTAAATAATCAGTGAATACATCATTTTGAATCAATGACATGGCAGAAAGATAATAAAATAAGCAAGAAAAATGAATTCCAGCCACAATTGAGTATGTAATTTCTTTTAAATGGTTTACACCGCTCTGGGTCATTTTCCATCTATCTAAAACAATAATTCAATATATTGTTTGTTAAGCACTATGAACAGAGTTGCAGTGGTTCCCTCCAACACTTTCATGTAAATAAAAACAATAATTTTATAGTTTTATATTAATCATGGAAAAATGGATCATGCTTAATCTATGAAGGGTTGCTCATAGGTGCAATTACACAATATAAGTACCGAGCGTTTTTGAGCAGTTTAGCATTTTAGCTCAAAGCATTTCAGTGTTAAGGTCTGCAGGATTATTGTTTTGGTGCAGTCTTACAGCTAATCATTGTCATTTTCAGACACAACAGGCAAACGCTGGCATTAAGTGGAAGCATTTTAGCATTGGTGGGAGCCAATATTTCCTTTGTAAGTTGGTGGAGACTAAAAGCTAAAAAAAAAGATCTAAAAATTATGACTATTAAAAGCTTTTTCTCAGATGACCAGTTATATCATGTTGAATATGTGCCACAGCACCAGATTACTAAAGAGGTTTTTCAACTTGTTTCTCTGCACACATCCCCTTTGGGTTAGACTCTGTGGGAGGTATTACCTGCGTGACCTGAGTTCTGCTTCCACTAAACCCACTTTTTCTTCACCTGACATAGAAGTAGCTCATGGGGCATGCGGCTTGGTGGAGTCATACAACTGCTCAGCTTTTTTACCCTGAAGGAAAATGTTTTGTGTCTTGGAAGAATTCAGCAAGAATAGTATTTTTTTTTTTTTTTTTAAAAAGAGAAAAAACTGATAAGGAAAAATTACCCCAGCTGTAAACAGTGTTAGTTCAACCTCTAAGATGTTCAAAAAATATTAAGCTTTATTAAAGAAACTTTCAAAAAGAAAAAAAACCTCTAAAACCAAAAGGCTTAAATAAAAAAAAAATTAAATTACTAAGACTGAGTCAACAGCTGTGTGACAACTTGGAGTGGGCGACTGCAGTGCTGCTGAGAGACAGAGGACACCAACAGCCAAGAGAACAGAGGTAACATGAAGCCAGTAACGTCTCTAGTGATCAGTTTGGGGAGTTAATCAGTCATTTGAAATAAGTTTTACTTCATTTATTTATTTGTTTATTTATTGAATATTTATGCATTTATTGGATAGGGATAGTCACAGAGAGACAGGAAGATGGGGAGATGGGGGGAGGGGGGGTCTGACAGGCAGCAGTTGAGCACTAACAGATGGAATTCATTAAAGAAGTGTGTCAAAAAGAAAACAAGAAAATTCATGTTAAAACTTACAGAAACTTAGTGGTAAGAGAAGCACATTCCAATTACTGCATCACCCACTTTACTTTATCTCGCTGAAACTCTGAGACTTCAATTTCCAACAGCAATTTTCTTTCTAAACGTTTTAGAAAATGGTATTGTTCGTTAAGCACTGTGAACAGAGTTGCAGTGGTTCCCTTCAACACTGAAGTGCAGGACACGTGACTCACAATAACTGACATCCTTTCTTCTGTTCCTTTCCTATTGTCATCTACTCAAAGACGGGGTCGCTAACACAGATAAACACTGGATTTCAGAGCCCATCTAAAATTTTTGTTGATGTGATTTGCTGGTAGCTTCCTTGCAGTCTGCATCACTAAACCCTGGCTCACCGGGACAATACCTAAACCAATACCACAAAGTAAAGCTGTTTTTTCCCCCTTTTATTAACTAATATCAATAAATCAGTCACTAGAGGCACTATTGGCCTTTGTGGATCTTGGCCTCTATCTCTCCGTCTCTTTCTCTTTATTACAGTTGCACTCCATCCACTGCTTCATAAATGACAGCCACCTTATAACTTCAGCACCATCCTGGTAGTGTATTTAAGCTTTTCATTCGGCCCTCCTCCCTGATCCCTTTAAACGGAACGGTGCAATTATTAATTACTCAACAATAACACGTTAAAAATCCTCCTGTGAAAAAGGCCTACAAAGTATACGGGAATGAGTTACAACATGCTCATTTACCACGTCAGTTAGTGTGCGGCAAAAAACAGAGTGAAAATTAGACCCACAGCTAACCTGTCGTACCAGGCGAGTGAGGTGTTACATCTTATGATTCTCATTAACCCATGATGAGATTTCAAGCATGTGCATAAAAGTGCCAGATCTGACAATAAATCATAGACTGTCTTGAATTGTTAAAACTGGGTTAGTCTCCAAAGACTCAGACAGATTGCAAAGACAAGAAAGAATAAAAGGGCACAGTGAGGCCCATGATGTGCAGTTCTGCCAATGCCTCCTCCAAATGCCTCCTTTGAGGAGGCCTGTGGTTGAGATTAAGGCTAAGGCACCTCCATCCTGCAGAGGCTCTACTCCCACAGTCATAAAGGCATGTGTGATAGGATCATCTAGCCAGTGAGTACAATGCTGTTTTGACAAGAGCAAACCTTGTAAATATCTTCTGTAGTGTGCGGACATTTGCTGTATGTGGCTGATATTTAGCCACATACAGCAAAGCATGATGAAACAGAACATACAGTGTGATGATTCCTCCTACTTCACCGTTACGAAACAAGGGGTCTCCAGAGAGAGAAGCCTCGGTCTGAAAGAGCTGATCTTACTCTTAGATGTAAAAGAGCAATTTGTCTGTAAAGTAGAAAAAGTCCTGTCTCCTTTGACAGAAAAACAAGATAACGAAAGTGATGACACACAAAAGTCACTCACTCCCTGAAATCGGTTCTAAAAGGAGCACTGTTTTTTAGAGACAGCATCTTGGGAAAGATTTCTGCTATCAGCTTGAACAATTGTTTTACCACAGTGTGCAGCATCAGGAGTGAATCCTACTGAGGCGCCAAAGAGCACAAAACAGGTCTTATTCGTCTGACTACTTAAAAAAAAGCACTTAAACAAGGGATACGCAAAAAAGGATATCTTGCCGAAAAACTTGATAACAGATTAGATGGTAGTGACATTCAACATAATGTTAGGCAGAGCTAGTTTCTTATCTACCAATATCAGGAAAAAAGGTCGAGGACACAGTGTGGTATATCCACGCCCATTTGAAAAGACTTGAAAATGCCGTCTATATTAGAAAAATAATCTTGCTCTTTGGATAGTGCATACCAGCCAGGAGAGCAGGCTTAACCTTTTTGGAGCCAGACCCAAAGCCACTGGCCTATCACCAAAGGATGGACAATAGCACCTTCCAGATGTGACAGTGCATATTTGCACCAAGAAGAGCTGCCAGTGCTTCTCTCCCTTTAGCTCCATAATGGTTGAGAATCATGATGTGCTTGTGTCTTCTCCAGAACTGCTAGATTCTCCTTCTTAATGCGCATGAGCATACATCAGGGGATGTCCAGATGCATATTCACTCCCACTGGAGGGTCATCTCATCTGTTAATGCAACGTGAGTGGAACAGATTCACTTCTCCGTTCCCAAATTATTCTCACTACATCTACAATTTCCACTTGTTGTGGACAGAAAATGAAAGTCCCTAGGTATGCCAGGATGATCGTTCTGGTTTGGATGTCTAGCAACTACTTGGGAACACATTTATTGTAATTTTTTGTTTTTACTTGATTGAATGCATATAATACTTCATCTTACACAGTGGGTACTGAGTCAGAAAAACATCAGTTATTGCAGATTTGAATACATGCCAGAGCGACCTACAATATGAGCCCATAAGGCTGTTTGTCAGACACCGAAGGACTGATTGGACTCCTCTGTTGACAGTGTTGCACCTCGTTTAAATCAATCTTTTACACCGTTTCAGCTCAGCGTCTAAACGAAATATATGTGCATCTCTAAGCTTTTTCATCAAGTCAGATACTGCAATTTCACTCCTTAACATTCAGCAGTGGCATACGGAACAATCAAAAGCGTTACACTGCTGCCAAAAGCACACAAGACGTGTTGAAATATATAATTAGGAACAACAGGAATTTATTTGGTAGCCTATGACTGATCACGTCATGATCAGTGATGGCGGATGATTTAAATTTCACCCATATTTATAAAACCGTTTTCATACAACCAGCTGTGGCATAAACGGAGACAAACATACAGTGCGTAATGACAGAGAAACAGAAACAGGTTGTCAATAACAGAGACAGGCTCACATGCTAAATTACCCAGAGTCACACCTTGGCACACACTCACAGCCTGCTACCCGAAACTAACAAGTACAAACATGACCTAGCCTTGTCCCCGGGAAAAATCACAGTGGCGAGCTGGCATATAGAGAAAGAGCTCTGTGCCAAACATAGACACCCACACACAGTGTACCTGCAGCACAGTGTCACGGACATGCAAATACGTGATTCTGCGAAATGGTGAATCGTCGATGTGAATTAGGAAACGCTGACAGCAGTTCAGAGTTGAGATAGTAGGTGTGCCTTATCCCATAAAAACATTAAGGCCTCTCAAACACACCCATATGCGGCAGTCATTAGGTGACTGTCTTTTCTTGTCATCTCTGTTACAACATCCTTTTGATTTCTTTTTCAACCTCGAGCACTATCCCTGACCTCTAAATGCTTCAGTCAAGCCCTTTCTATTACGCTATGTGCACATGCAAGTGGTTTATTCATACGGCTTTATTTGCTTTGATCTGTTTGTGTAGGTTACAGGCAAGCTATACAACTTCAGTCTGACTGAATAACTGCTGTCAGTGCTGTTGAATCTACTGTTACAGAGTGTGCTTTAGTGATACATTTTTCTCATTCATTACAAGTGCTCAAATTAAACATATATCATTTCACACATTTGTGGCTTTCACAGCAAGACTTTTAAATGTCATGGTCAGTCATAATATGTGAAGGACTTGGGTAACTCAACACTATGTCAGTTATTGTCATTATCAAAAGATTCTTTTTTTTCTTGTAGTATTTATGTGACTTTTTCTGTTGTCACATACTGAAGGTGAGGCGTAGAGGACCACAGAAATATATAGACTGAGAAAAAAGTTTAATAAATAGGATTTTTGTATGGAAAAGACTTTTATTTTACTAAAATTATGCTAGTTTTGTTTTGGGTTTTTTTTTTTAGCTCGGGGAGCTAGGGGATTTCTGGCTTCTAAAACAGGATATGCCAGGAAATGTCTGGCACTGATTTAAAAAAAACAACAAAAAAAAACAAACATGAAAGGACATGAAACCTATAAACGACTTTTTCACTCTGCATGGTCCAAAGAAAACAAAAGTGAAAAGAAAGTGAAAACTTAACCTCAAGTACAAAAGGGGACTTTTTCTGATAGAAGCTCAGGAAAAGACAATGGCACATGATATCACTTATGCTCACACTTTCAACCAAGATCAGTGCAATTAGGCTAAAGGAGGTCAGGTCCCACTTCTCACTGCCTTTTCAAAGCTACAATGCAGCTGCAATTCCCAGCGCTTTCGATCCACAGACCGGACAAAGACGGACAGTAGAGCCACAGTCTCAGACTTTGATTACGTAAATCTCCTTACATAAGAATTCTACAAGGATAAGTGTTTATTTGTGTGCCGCTTGAAACTGCAAATGTGTGTTCGCTTGCATGAGGGTCACATTGTGTGAGTTTGTGAGTGTACATTTGGCCACATGTGTTTATGAGTCCATGTGTGGGCATGCATTACAATGTCTTTACAATGTACGGGTCTTGTGGTGCACGTCTGCAGTCTATAAATTCCCACCGATAGACGACATCACTGCCTCGTAACAGAATGACACAAGTATTAAACTGAAGGAATGGGAAAGATCCCTCGGACGCATTTGGAAAATGTTGAAAACAAACAACAAAAGAAGCTCTAAATGAATTTTCATTCTTTGTAGTTCATGAAACCCCATTAAGGAAAAAAAATGCAGTATGTTCTTTCAGTCTACAGAACAACACTCTGGTTTGTTCCCCCAGTTTGTGCAGATGCACGCAATCCCTGACTGATGGTTTGGAAGGACAATGTAATTGGGTTTTGGAATCGTTGCTCTCCTGAGGAATGGCTCCATGTTTGCCTCTTTGATATTTGTGACACAGAAAGAGCATCCTGTTGCAAAACCGCTGACATTTAAGATGAGACAAACTACACATACAGCAGATATTCCTAATCAGTGCTGTAGGGTCTTTGTTGACATCTGTAAAGCTAGAGGCGTATTATACAAAAGAAATTCACAATTTGTTTTTAGGCTTATCTGTGTTTATATTGGCTTTAATTAAAGCCAGTAGAAAACCACAACATAAAATCAGTTATTTTGGGAAAAGGCATACTGGCAAGTGCAGCAGATATGTAACAGGAAAACTAGCTGCATGTGTTTCTAAACATAACTTGTAAAAACTATGGAGCCATGGATTTTCTTTCTCAGTGAAACTCATATTCATTCACATTCACTGTTACACTCAGCCACAGCAGGAAGCTCCCCAGTGAAAACGCGGTCTTCTGGTATTGAACTGCAAGTAGCTGCACTGGTGCGGTTGACACACTGTAACCTTGGAGATGATTTCAGCAGGTCGGGGCAGAATTGTATTGTTTCCCACCTACATTCTCCCTAAAGGTCAGAGTAAAGCACGCCACATTGTAAGAAAAGCTGTCAAATGAGCTCAGATTAATGCATAATGTCCCATTAGAGGAAAAATGAACTCGAAATTTGTGGTAACTATTGAAGCAGTACTGCAAATCCTCAACTGCTTGCTCATTTTTCCTCTTTGTATACATGAAATATGCCATTTTACAG
This sequence comes from Pundamilia nyererei, assembly GCF_000239375.1. Classification (NCBI taxonomy): domain Eukaryota; kingdom Metazoa; phylum Chordata; class Actinopteri; order Cichliformes; family Cichlidae; genus Pundamilia; species Pundamilia nyererei. The sequence continues at coordinate 2,460,393 of NW_005187468.1, read as the reverse complement.
CCTTAGGTTGAAGAAATCAAAAACTCAAAGCTGCAGGGCTTTTTTAATGGCACAAGAAAGTTCATAAAGCCAGCTACCTGCTGCTCATTAGATAAAGGTTGAACTGCTGTCTATACTAGTGTAATGACAAAATGCTAAAGTTATCATATCTAGTCATACAAAACGCATGGTTGTCGCTTTTAACATTATTTCGATAAAGCTGTGGGGCGTTGCAATGGCCAGAGGTGTGGGCGGAAAGAGAGAACCACGCAAGAGGGGGAAAGAAAAAAAAAAGCAGGCAAAGAAAGAGAGAGAAGCCTCCAGATACAGTGAGAAGTGGTTGTGTTTGCACGAGATAAGGCCAAGGAGCTAAATCACATAGTGAGCGAGGTGGTATGCTATTAAGCAGGACAAATATGCCTATTCAAACAGCAACTTTCACAGCCCAAATGAAAATAGTTTAGGGCAAGAGACAGAGGAAAGGAAGAGGGAAGGAGGAAGTGACTAGGAAGGAGGGGGAGAGAAACAAGGGGGAGAAGACAGGGAAGGGTAAAAGGGGCGACGAAAGAAGGAGCCAGAGATGGATTATGCCCACCAGAGGGAGAGCAAAGGGAGATAAAACAGGGAAGACGCTATTTCATTTGTCTAATTATATTTATCTATCTCTAGCTCACAAACAAACAAAAGAGACAAATGGTGCTGACTGAATAAACTAAAGCTGAATGGGTACAAACAGGCGCCCAGACACACGAGCACAAACGCACATTAACCAAAGGCATGCGGCAAAAACAAGAAAACAAATCCGGAGGAACAAAATACTGAGGCAGAGAAGGCAAAAATATGGGAACTGAGAACAAAATGGCAAAGAAATGAGAAAAGCTGAGAGTGAGAAAGATAGTACAGAGCTAAGGGCACAAGCCAGATTGACACTGAAAAATTAATGCGCAATTGCAAAGAGGGATGCGTGCAAGCCTGAGATGGAAAGGGAATGTGTGAGTGACACAAGGACAGAGGAAGAGAATATTGGTCTCAGCGCTGACAGATTTAAGGTTATGGTATATACGCGCCTTCTCAGCCACACACCTTCGCTTCTTGCTCTGCTCTCATTTCCTTTTTCAGCTATGACTGCTGTCTGTCTGTCTTTTCCTACTTTTCTATTCCCATTTCTCACATCATCTTCTCCTGTCTGCCCAGCGCTCACTTTCTTTATCTGTCCATGTGTGTGGTGATTCGGCTATTTGTCTGCTATATGTCCCACACACATACATGCACATGCTCGCGCACACGGACACACACACACACTCTCCAATGACTGTTCATCTTCGTAGATCTGATTGTGTCAATTTGTCTCAGTGTCACGCCACTCTCCAATTTGCCATCTTTCTGACAGGATCTTATTGATTGGCCCACACACTTGTCATTCTTCCGGTCTCTCACCCTCCTGTCCAATCTCCACATCTCCATTTGAGAATAGTTTTCAGATACCCCTTCCTTCCACCTCCATATATCCATGCTTCCATTCTTTCATTATCACACCTACTCTAACACTTATATCTCTCTGTCTTTCCACCCTTCTCAACACCATTCCCACATCCCACTTCACTTTCTCTTTCGTTTCACTCCCCGAGTTTTATAGTATGCACAAATCAGAGCTATGGGCTTTTATGCTGTGATCAGTAACTCAAATGGAAACGCGCGAGTAATAGTGATTACCTGTCATAGCCCGGCTTTGCTTATAAGCAGTGCAGGAGCATCTATCGCCAACTTGAAACAGGAGACTAACAGTCTTAACAGCCTCTGTAATTCAGCTAAGGTTCACGGCAGTCAGAAACTGTGTTGTGTGTGTGTGCGCGCGTGTGTCTCTTGTGTGGCTTCGAATGCCCGCAGACAACTTTGGAGTCATTGAAAAGTTTTAAATTCGAAAGATGAACACGAGAGGAAAATGCAACCTGAAGGAAAACAGAGGGGTTATTGAGTTTTCGTTTTCTGTTTATCGCCACTATTTTTCTCGCTGTTGTTTGACCCAACAATGCTGTAATTTGATGCGGTGCAGTTTTAAACTATTCTTTATGTTTTGAAGCATGTTTGTGCGAATCTGTGTGTGTGATTCACAGTCTCCTGGGAATACAGAGGAGCTGGAACGCCATCAAACATCCTGCTGACAGACAATCTTGTCAATCTGCAGCTGCAATCCATCAATGGAAATGCGGTGTATTCATTTTATCCAGAGGGATAAAGCTTCCTTTTTCAAATGTTCATTTTGGGCAATAACTTTGATAACTGACAGCACTGAGCTGCCAGATAAGTACAGATTTGAAGAACCATACAGTTTCTGTTCTTTAAGTCAGACAATCACACATTATCAATTTTAAAAAACAAAACAAATAAACACATTTTTAGAATCCATTTAATATTGATGCAATGTTTATCGATGGTGATGATCTATTGATTAGAGAGACTATGTCCTTTAGCAATAATGTACTCTTTCGGTTCAGGCAGCTTTATAGGTGTCGATCAACTGCTGTGTGTATTATTGGTGAATTTTTCCAGTGAGAATCTGAATCAATTATTCAAAAGGGTGTTTTGTAAACATAACATAGAAATGTGAGGTTTCCTGAAGGTCTGTAAAAAACTGTATAGTGTAAATGTAACTCCATTTGTTCTCGGTCAGATTTTGTTGTTATTTAGTTTCTCTCTCCCACATTGATAGTGGCTTTGTCTTTTGGCTCTTTTGGTCCATTACTTTTGAAGTTTGTTGTTTTATAAGCCCCTTAACTTTTATTACTTTCTTTTCTTAGTAATGTTACAGCCACAGCTCTGTTACTGCTTTATACAGTGTGCTTTTTATTTGCTGAAATAAAGCATATCTCACTTAAGGTATTTCAAAGAATACTTGGTTTTTAGAACAAAAATCTCCTGACACTTTTGACTCAGAAAGCACAATGCAGCCACACAGAGGAGACACGGAGTAGGAAATGTGTCTTCACGATCAGTCAGAGCTGAATAAAGCATGCAGGAGGGAAAAAATGATGTAGGGCCACATAAGTCTGTGAGTATGGTGTCAGATGCTCTGTTTGCAGTCAGCTCTGAAGCTGTCTCGGGACTTGCACTGACTCATTAACCAACATTTTTTTTTGCCTTCATTTTGACGAGTAATAACTGCTACTGATGAAATCTCTGATATTTGATAATTACATGCTGACATCATGTTTATAATTAAAAAAAGATATTATCTAAAATAATTATATATTTGTTCGTTTTGTAAACTTTCTGCAGTTCTGTTTACAGCGTCTGTCTTCTCTAAATCTGTATTTTGAGAGTAATTCACTTGCAGGAAAACAAAGTGTAAGATTACAGTTACTGACATTAACATTAAAATGCATCATGAAAACAGTGTATTGAAAGTCTGACATTATGAAAACACTAATTCTAATTCTGACAAACTATGTTCTCTCAATTTTCTGTATAAGGAGAAATTCTTTGAATGGATACAAAAGAATATCGAATTATAGGAATTGAAACTGAACGGTTTCAATGAAATAACTAGTTCCTGTTACTTCTACGTACCCTTTGCAAAAAAAAAAAAAAATCCTTCCTACATAATGCATTATTTGCCTGTGGATATTACAAGATTGCACCACAGATAGGTTGCCTTTGAACACAGGCTAGACCACCAACTTATACACAGAGTGAATATATAATTTTCTGTCAGTTGGAGCTCCATCTGTAGAACCTGCACTTCGTATGTCAAGTGTGAACTGCATTATGCTGTCTATAGTCTGCCGTCCCCTGGTTGTAAATCTTCTTCGCTCAATAGCCGGAGTTTAAAGGCTTAAAAAATTCAGTAAGTCTTTAGATAATAAGTTTAATAAAATCATAACATATATTTCTGCAGGGCTTCATAATGGGGTTATTGATCGATACAAAATTTTCAATATTTACCTGACCATTTAGTGAGATGTTTCATTCTCAGAACTCTTTTTCTCTGTTTTTAATAATAAATCTCAGCTTTTAATTCCAAAGAAACTACACCAGTAGTTTCTCCTTTCAGTTAAGCAGTTTTTCTGAAAATGTGCTTTTCACTTATGCTTGCTTTTTGGGGTATAACGGGAGCAACGCTGATTTGGGGCTAAAAGGAAAAGATACAGCTGTGCATCTCTGTGCCGATCAGCTGCACATGGTGAACTGCACTTGATTTGAAGTGCAGCGATTGGAGATAATCACACATCCTTCTGTGAAATTAGTGTTAAAAAAAAAAGAAAGAAAGAAGCTTCAAACATTTGTGTGGGTGTTGAGGTCAGCAAAGGGGGGCACTTATTTGAAAATGGGAGGGGTGGGGGAGAGTGGGAGGGAAATAAAGATTAACTTCATCATATAATCAATCACACTTGTTCCCTACCATTAATCAGCTCTTCTCCACTCCTCAAGTGCCTCATTTTCCTCCTTCTAAATTCATTTCACAGGCTTTGTTGTGCATGAGCTACTCTGCTTTTTGGTTCGCACAGATCAAACCTTTTCATTATATTTCATGATCTGCTATATTTCATCACATCCCATAAAAGTAAAAGCTGAAACTAAGAATAGCTGGAAATATAATGAATTGTTTTCTCACAACTGCTGCCAGGATGGATCGGCTGCTTCAATATAGGAATATAGTGAATACACCTGGCAATAATCAAAGCCACTTAACTCAAATGCAGCTCACTGCAGTAACTGCACCTGAAATGCCAGTTTTTGAACTGGATGTCACCCTTTTTGCTAAAAGCACTATATTTACATGAATGTCCAGCAGCACTGTGATAGCCTTTCACACGATTCCACCTGAAAAAAGTAAGGCTACAATCTAGACCTGCAATTTAAGTACAATAAAGAGTGTGAAGAAGTCTTAGGTAACACCAAAATATAACATCCACATCAGATATTCAACTTAACTAAACTTTTCTTTTTTCCAGCCTTAGTTATCAATATTAAAATCAAGAAATCTGTAAAACCACCTCTCCTATGAGACCCCTAAAGGTACCTGTTGTCAGATCTGCTGCTTCTTGTTTCTCACAAGACAAACAGGACTTGGCTTGGATAAAATTGGCTTTGAGCTGTTTGCGGCAGATTTCATCTCACCGTTAGTGGAGGGGTTGTTGCCCAAGGCAGGGCAAGTGATCAATATTATCAAGGTGTATCTTCCAATGGAATCAATCACGTCTGACGGCTTTTCAATAGAAAGGAAAAAATGAAATGTGCCCTTCTCCTGTGAGGAAGTGATGAGAATCGCAGCGGTCACCACTGAGGCTATGTCTGTTGTTTTTTTCCAACTGAACCATGGTTGTGTTTGACATTATTCACAAAAATAATGCTATATGTCAAAAACTGAAGGTATCACATTGTTTTAGCTGCAGCTGGGTGACGAGGGACAATTAAATACAATCAGACACTCAAGCGAGAAGAAAGGAAAATAAAACACCAGACACAAAAGACAACTCACTACTAAAGCAAAACAGGTAATGAAAGAAACAAATATGAGAACTTAACAGAGAGAAAACACTAAAAATATGCATAATAAGAACCAATCCAAAAGATGACCTGATGTGCAGAACTCAGATGACAGAATGACATATCTGGAGGACATAAGGGGAGGAGCAATAAATAAAAGGGAACCAAATAATAACTGGAAATCAAAAGTAACAAGAACAAAACTCTATAAAACTTAAAACAAGACAAAGTCTTTAAAAAAAATGTGACCAAAAGCTTTATGTGTTTATACACCACGTTGCAGTGTCTTTTTTCCCCTGCCTTCCTGCCCTCACCTCCATCGTTTACGAGCCTGGTGTCACCAGAGTTTTTCCATCCCACTGTCGCCATGTACTTGCTCATGTGGGGTTGTCTGTTTGTTGGGGTTTTCTCTGTTATTGGGGTTTTGACTACAATACAAAGTACCTTAAGGCGGCACTATCTAAATAAAATTCAATTAAAATCTAGAACTCTTCATTTGTATGTTGTGCAACACAAAAAGTCATCATTTAGCTTTTAATATTTACAAGTAAAAAATTGTGATTATACTCAACCCACAGTTATTTAAAGCTAATATTATTCTCTCTGTCGTTTTCTAAACTGCTTTTTGAGTCTTTCAGCACAAAATGTAGATGGAGATCTTTCATTTCATTTATTTATTTGGCCACACAAATATGTTTTGAAAATGAAGCTTCACTGAATGTAATTCACAATTTATTTTTAAATCTGTGTAAAATGTAAAATGAATGGTGGTTCTATAGAAATAAGGACACAACAGGAGATCTAGCCCACGGTCAATCAAATCACTGCTGCATCTGTCTCCTTCAAGATATAACCATAGCAACCGTAAACTAAATAAAATGCAGCTTAGAAGAAAAACACACTGGTATTTTTTTTAAAGAAACAGAAAATAATGATAGTCAGTGGTTATCAACAAACTGACAATGCAAAGAAAGTTGGAATAATAGAGTAAAGTGCTTGTTAGACAGAACCTCAGCGATCTGCAGGTATGTCAAACTAACTATGCAATTCATCTACAGCTTTACTCTGTAGGAATATTTCAGACAAGAAACATAAATTATAATTTAAGATTGTCATGCCTCTTTAACACCCTGAAAAGAATCACCTAAGGGCTTTGATTTTTGTCTGTAATCAGGCCCAATTTTTCTTCATTACTGAACAAACGTCACACTTGCAGGCTTCTGATGAAACAACAGGCCTTCTAATTTGGCATTTAATGTGCCAGCAGGTGGCAAATGAGTCTCAAAGCCCGGGATGGCAGCTCCACCAGCATGACCACCCACTCTGAAAGAATGACCATCTTTGATTTAGGCTGCCATAGCCATTGCTATTGACCTGTGCTGTGTGTGGGGTTGCCAAGACTGGCTGGCTCTTGATGGGAGCCTTTTTGATGACAGCAGCGCCACTAAAAAGGTGCGGCTCCAAATTATGCCTTAACTACCTCTTTTATCATTACCCAACCATCTTTATCCCACTCTTCTCACTTCCCACAGGGTTCTGCAGTGATGAGAAAAGAGCTTGCCCAACTGGGAGACTCAAGCCTGTCTGAACTGCGTGTTTTGTTGTGTGTGCACGTGTGTGTGTGTTTGAATGAATGCAGGTGTGCATTTGCACTGAGGATGTTTCCGTTCATCACTGAGCTCTGCTCTCAGGGTGCTGTAGACACAAGTTGTCTCAGAGGACACTGATTAGGCTCAGCGGGGCACGATGAGCTTGAGGTAGATGAGGTGGAAATGAACTTAAACTGACCTGCCAAGCAAGTATTGACAGCGCTCATGTAGTTTCACAAGCACACTTACACATAAATATTTGTGTAGATAAAAAGCTTCTTGTATGATATGTTTTGAAATAGCATTTTATTTCAGACACATTAAACGCACAGACATGCTTCATGAGTACATAAATGTAGCTCCGTTTGAAAGCACCATATGATTGCTCATCGTGCTCCTGTTTGCGTTCCCTCTGGCCGTATCTGTACGTTTGCCTGTGATGTTCTTACATTCTTTTCTTAATTTTATGCATCCCACTGTGTACATACAAATCATCTTCAAAATTTTCTGTGAATTTTCTACTACAGTGGTTTCATGTATATTTGTGCTCAGGAAGTGTTTTATCTTTACATGTCCCACTGTGTGTGCTACCTATTTTAATGCATCAGTGTTTGGGTTGCAGACAGCAGAAACCTTTGATGTAAATATATGCACGGACAATATCCATGCAAAAAATAATCCCAACTATGCTTCAGTGTGTTGTACTGTTGTTTTTGTTTTGGTTTGTCTGTTTTTCCTTTTGTATTTATTACTTTCTGAACACCTGAAAAATACTTGCAACTTATTTATATTAATTAAATCACCAGGACTAATTATCTGTATGCACAGAATAAATTTGGAAACCTCACAATCACCTCAGAAATGCATAAAAGTCTTATGGCATCAATTTGCTGTGAAACACATATAAACTACATGACAGTTGTAAGTATTTGGAAGTTAAAGCTTGATCATCTGTAGCAGTTACTAAGAGGAGTGGGGATGAGGGTGAACAGCAAACCACACATTCAAGTCTGAAATCCCTCAGCTTCATATTTCTCATATTTTTGGAAAGCCACTCTTTTCCTGGGAATATAGTTGACAAACGTATTGCATGACATTGGCAAATCCAAACTGACTAAACATTTTGTCATACTGACAACTGTACAGTTTAATAGTTTACCTTTAGGATTGGTAAACTGTGACACTGTCTTACTGTTTTAACTTGCCTTTGTTGCAGAACTTGAATGCAAACCCATCCTTCTTGTTTGGGAAGTACAAATGATACTTCATGTTGACCCCTGCATGACACAGTGAACTCATCCCATGCTTTATGCTGCTACTGCTTAATGTCAGTTATTACAGTCACCCTGCCATCCAGCAACATCAATTATGTCAATAAGACGCCCGTCTGCCAAGAATTCACATGCATTACGAAGTGTTGACACATCAGTTTACACCCTATTGTGACTGTAGCAGGAAAACTGTAGCACTGCTCATTGCACAATGAAGAAATAAAGCAACAAAATGAAGTGAGCACGAGAAGCAGTGATGACAGCTTCATTATTAGTTTTTTTATGATCTGTAATTTGGCATTTTAAAAATAACAATGTGCTTTCTTATTTTTTTCTCCTTTTTTGTAAAACAGTAAATTCTCAGTATCACCAATACACCATAAAACTGTTAATTTAGGGCAGCTGTGGCATAAACTTCACACTGGGTGGTTGTCTAAAAATTTTAGACCACAGAACAGGAAAAAATACATCCATCCTGCCCTGCAACAACAGTTCAGGCTGGCGGTGGTGTAATGGCGTGAACGATATTTCATACCAACTGAACATTGTTGCTGACCATGTCCATTCCGTTATGACCACAGCATTCACTCTACTCAGATAGCCTCCATAGCCATTCAATCTGGTACCAGCAAGATGTACCTATCAAAATGGCCATTTCTCAGTCTGTGACCACAAGTGTGCAGCACTGTAAAAACAGTTTCAAGATAGACAAAGAACTGGACTGTGCAAGCTGAAAAACCAACAACCATGTGTCACTATCAACAACAATGGCCGCCATTGCCTCACACCAATGGCTGTACTGAAGTGCAGAGAAGAAGAGAAGTGCAGTCTAGGTGAAGTTTAAGAGTCAGCTTAAGTATAAACAGTTAGGAGACAGGTGAAAGAAAAGGTACAGTCATTGAAAAGAAAAAGGCAGGGATGGCATGGAAGAAGCAGGTAGTTAACCAACAGAAAGATCTATTTTAATCATTTTAAAGACCAAGAAACCAGAAGAGGAATGGCGCCACTGTATGAAGGAAGGGTTGAAAAATGATGGGTTGAGACAATGTTCCTCATACCGCAGGCTTAGAAAGGCAGAGAAGAGAGACGCCGTCAGGCACTGAAGGAGAGAGCAATTAGATTTATCTGCTCATTAACAGAAGGGATAATTGACTACAAGAGTCTGCAGCGATACACTAAGAGACAGGGGGAGAAGGAGAAAATGAGCCAGGGAGAGAAATGAGAGCAGGTGGAAGGAGAAAAGACAGGAGGCAGGCAGGGAGGGATTGAGAAGAAAAGGGAACAAGTCAGGAGAAATAAACAGGGGAAAAGTGAAAAATGAAAAGAATGGGGAGAAAGGAGAAAAAGCGATGGAAGTAGAGGGAAAATCAGCCCACAGAGAATGCTGAAAAAAGGATTAGTGACTGGAGAGGCAGTAGGAGGGAAGGCAGGAGGAGTAAATGAGGATAAATGTACGGTGTTTGTGCGGGTGTGTGCTTCACACACATTTTACGCTTCTGTTTTTAGTCACCTGGGAGAGTTCTCACATTTCCTCGTTTATGTCTTATGAGAGTTTGTGATGACACAGAACTGGTTTTAAAGAACTTTTAAGATTGTGGAAAACCAGACTGACCTTAACATGTGCAAAGGCTTTAAAAAACCCCCACTGCAAATCAGAGCCAGCTAAAGCCACCTTATTATCCACCTGCTGATACCATTTTAACAACAGTTGCAATCAAACCCTTGCACACTGCTCAGAAAAGGGGTAGTAGGCTGTGAAGTGACATGTGTGTCATTAACGCTTTGTATTTGCCAATCAGTGTCTCACACAGGCATGTATTAGTCACTGAGGTTGGAAGCAAAACTTTGATGATGAATAACACCTCCATTACTTTGTCCAGAAGAACCTTAAACCTTTTTCTTACACACTAAAATATTGACAGATTAAAATGCCATAGCTTTTATTTGCATTTGATTAACTGGACATACTTCGAGCAGTTCAATCACGCAACCTTGAAGAACTCATTTTCTTTGCCGAATGCTTTTTCAAAGTCTGCAAAATTGCCGCGTGGATTACATTCACTGATATTCTAATTTTGTAGGTATGATGGAGGTCGGGACAGGATTCGGGGTACTGGGTATGCAAAGTACAAGCCTTTCATGTTGGGAACCAGACATTACATTGAATTTTTCACCAAGACACAAGACATTACATTAATTTTCTTGAGCAAATTCTTTGAGTTGCAATCACCGGTAACACTTGGTTTTCACTCGCTTGTTTCCAGGAACAGAACACGAACAGATGCAACAATAAATAATCTGATCCCCTTTGATCTAAAACCATACATGCTAATTACTCACAAATATAGTGAATTCTTTAAAGCACAGTTTAATCTTCAATCCTTCTGTGTTTGTCTCTACATTACAACACACCCTTCAAATTCTACTCCAGCATAAAGCCACCCATGTTCTACTCAAAGCTCAGAAGGATTTAGGATTTAAGAGGCAAAAGCTTCGAACATTTGACTCCGTGAGGCAGCAGCCTGACTCTGAGCCAAACACGCAAGTGTTTCTCGGATCGCAAGACATGAGATAACCTGTGACGTTCCACTAATGCAACATCATGCTTTGATCCTACAGAAGTGGACTCAATCTGCACAAGGTAGGAGGTAGAGACAAAGCAAGAAAGGGAAGTAAAAAAAATTGTGAGTGGGAGCCAAAGCCACCCTTCGTCACCTCCTTCATCAGACCTTTTTTTTTTTTTCTGTTGATGATTCAATGAATCTCCAAGCAGCTATTGCCCTCAGTTGCATCACAGATACATTAAAGATGAGAAAGAAATAAAACACATGGGAGAAGGTAAAAGCAAGTGGAAGAAAACTCTTCACCACTCCTCAACTTGCACAGCTTAACCCTCCACTTCCACACCCACCTGTTGTTTTCACCTCCTTCTTCTGCCTCCTCTCATCCCTCCGGCATTAAAACTACATTGCACTGCTCTCTATTGTTCGTATGTTCACTCTGAATTTGAAATTTCAATGATGCATTGTTCCACGGCAGAATAAATGTTCTGGGATATCAGTGTTACATGACATTGATTTATTGATGTTACCAATGCAGTTATGCACAATGGTAATCAAGCGTCATGGATGGGGGAATATATCTAGAATTTAATGAAATACATATGGTATTACATTTATGTGTGACCCACATTTGTACAGATAAATAAACTCCAAAAATCAAATTCAAACCAGCTTCTGTGTTTGGGGCTTTTAAAGCTCACTTGCTGGAAAATAGTGTTTGCATTTTCTTTTCTTTTCTTATTATTGTTATTAAGTTTGTTGAGTATGGTTTTGTAATTCACTCCCATCCATAATAAACAACAAGTCTGGATATTATATTATTCAGTCTATGCAGACAGTCCATTACTTGGCAAGAGACCAGCAATCATGTTTTGCAGAGTTGTATAAAGTATGAGGTTTTAACCTTTTAGAATTTAAACAAATTACAGCCCACAGATTTGTATTAAAGTGAGCAGTCATGCAGTGTTTAAAAATTGCAAAAATTTTCAACTTCCATTTTTCATTTCTCTTTTTGATCCCCCCCTCCCCCTTTGATGGAACATTTCTGCATTTCCCCAGTTCTTCCAGCAATTTGCGGGTTTTATGGGAAGTGCGATTTTAAAAGTGTAAGTAAGGTCGAGCTTCCAACACTTGGTCCGCTCTCAGCCAATAACATTGTGAAACTGCTTGACAACGTTGCTTTTCATCCAAACACAAGTGCACATCTTAGACGTGCATGCACAAACACATACTAGCACAAACTAGTCTACCTCCATGCTTGACAGGAAAAGGAAATGGCTTTTCTCCATTTGGAGAGCCACAAACAAGAGGTGCTGCCGGCCCATTTCAGATAGCGGTCGTCTTAAAGAGCCCCTCTGTCTATGAATATGGAGATGAGGATTTAGGAAGGAGGGAGAGAAGGAAAAAGAGAAAAATTGAGGGAGGGAGAGATCAGAGGGTGAAAAAAGAGGGAGGAAGAGAGAAATTCTGTGTCTCTGAGGTGCTTTTCCTGCCTGTCCTGTGGCCCTTGGCTGGATTTATGCACTGGATTTAGAAGACTTGGTATGTGTGTGTTTGTGCATGTGTGCGGTGTAAATGACAGGGTCTATGTAAAAAAACAAAGCCAGAGGCGACAGGTCAGAAAGTAATCACTCACAAACATGCCTACAGTTAATAGGACAAGGAAACACAAACACTCCTAATGAGGTTCTTCCTCCTCATCTAGTTTCTCTCCATTCAATCCCCTCGTCTTCTACTCACAGTTAAACAGATCATACACTCACATGCACCGCGTACTGTACACGCATGCATTAGATGAGCGCACAATGCAACACTTCTCCACCTTTTTATCCTTGTGTTCATCGTTCCCTCCATTCACTGCAGAGCCACTATCCATTGCACATTAGATAAGCCTATATGGTTTTCCTTTCTGCCTGCATTCATTTATATGCAGCTCTCCAGCAAAACAAACACTCGTCTGTGTGCGGCAGATAGCATCGCAGTATCACCATCCAGCAGCCACTACACACCACATGAATTATGGATTGTTGTAAGTGTGAGAAGGAGGTCACACGAGAACAACAGAGGGCAATTCCTGAGGTCCTGTTAAATTATTGACGACAGCAAATGTAACAGTTCATTGTCACCATTATTACTGTAAACACTGTGGATCTTAAAAAAAAAAAAAAACACCCACCACTACCAATATTTTAGAAACCTTTGTATATAGGTACTGACCCAAAATGCATTACAACACAAGTCATTACAACTGCCCACATGAGTGTAATTCACAAAACTGTGACTGCTCATTACTACAACTATACTGTGGCTTTAAAGAGACTCTGTTTGTTGTTTACATCAAGGCTATAACTGTAATTTAGCCAATTAGCACATGCATATGTTGTCATATGTGATAATTAATGCTTAAAAATATTTATTTGCTGATGGTTAGGTTGTATTAAATAGATTAATATTATTTTCTATACATATACAACTGGCTGTGAAAATCTTCCATCATTAAAGAATAAGTGACATCGTAAAAGAAACATTACTGAACAGAAGTTTGAGTTGCACAAATCATGTGGTCATCTTTCACAGTTACAGCCTCTTTACTGTAAAGTTCCTTCTGGAGGACCCTGGAGGCTTATGGGGTTTAAGGCACTGACCATGAAGTGCAACATCCTTGATTTGAATCTCTCACTCTTCGAGGATCAGCTGCCTAATAAAGAAAAAAAAAACGTAAAAATAGCTTCTTTGTCTTGTTATCGCTACACGGGAGAAGGAATGAAACACTGTCCAGTAAAACCCAACTAGCAAATGTACTAAAAAGACTGCAACTTGATTAGTCACTTGATTTGCTCAACTCCAACTGCTGAAGTCTCAGATTTATCTGAGATTCAGCATCCATTTTAGACAGAAATAGATTTTGTCCCCGTTTTCTTACACTTTAATCACATTATGAAGGGGTCCATTCATTCACAGCATGATAAGGACAAAGAGTGATCCCAACAAATAAGTCTTCCAACCCCCATAATAAAATTAAATTGAGAACAAACGCAACCCTAACCTTTAAAGTACGAGATATTTTTAAAAAATCAACATCCGATAACCACTAAACCACTAAAATAATTTGTTAAATATTTGTTTGTCCCGGCATTTCATATGTGAACAAAATAAAATCAATAGCCCATTTAAATACTCTATAAAACTGCATAAATTGCTGCATCTCGGAGTAATGCACAGTTTGCAGCGAACATAAAGAGCAGGCTGAATTCTCAGACACATTATAATGTGGAACAGCTATTTTAAATGTAGCTTTTAGCAGATCTAATTATCAGAGCACAGCAGCTCCATCTCTCTCCAGAAATCCAGAGACGTGCAGTTCAGATGAAGTTAGCACTCTTAACGATCTTAATGTGAGTGTTTCTCTGTACTGTTAGTGTTTACACTGTGATATACCTCTCATCTCTAACCTAATGCATGCTTGGAGTAGCTCCAGCCCTTTTGTGCCCCTACACAGGATATGTGGGTATAGAAATTGGATGGATGGATAATTAGACAAACTGACAGCACTGGCAGCCATGCTACTGTCATCACATTTATCTTAAACCCCAATAATGTAATCACAGTTCCAACCACCATAATCATCATTATACGTGTATCTTATTCACCATCCGCCCAGAGATATGCCATCTTACAGTATCGGCATCATCGTCAGCATCTCAGCACAAGCTGACGTCACTACTGTACCACGTCTGCCCACAGCTTCATCATCCTCTAGTTTCACAGACCTTGTCAGGTCTCATTTCTTAACAGCGGCACCATATAATGAGAGCCATAACCATTATTGTCCAAAGGTCTCCTGTTCCAATCCTTTACTTTACCAAATGACTTTCCCTTGCCCCAACTCTCTCGCCTTCTCTATTTCCCATTCGCCTGCTCTAATTACACACTGTTTGTTTGGCCTTCTGGCTGCCCCCTAATGCAGAGGAGAGGAGTCATTAAAATGATTTACAGAAGTAAACCCCACACCCACCCTTACCTCTCTTTCCTCACCTCACCTCACTCCACTGCATCCCTGCCCCCCTCTCTCCCTAAATTCCCGACCCCTTGCACCCCTAACATATAACTCAGTCAAATATCGCCGGTGGGATTCAAATCAGATTCGATTAATCCTTTTTGCTCGCTGCCTCTCTCTTTTAGTCCTTTCTCGCTTGCTGCCCTTTCCACCTCTTCCACTTTCTCCAGCACTCCCCAATCACATAACTGCAAACTTCTTAGGTTAAAACTGTTTTTATGAGGTGGCACTTTGTCTCCTTCCTTTCTCCTCACCCTTAGTCTTCTCTCTCCTTCCCTTTTAGACACACAGACAAACATTATTCCCCTCTTGAATTATGTGATGGTAAGAGACCGTAATCATTTCGGATGCCTGACTCAAATGTTATCTCCTTCCATTTACTCTGCTCCAGACATGAAAAAGCAGGGAATAGACTTTACTTCCTCTTCTTAATATGCCATCATAGGCCTGATGCATTTCACTTTTTCAACTTTTCTTTTTCACCTTACTTGACCTCCTGGAAAAAAGCACAAGGTAAACACCAGCCCGTCTTTTAAAATTAAGTATAAAACGTATACAACAGGCGAACACAAACAACAGGATTAAAATCGCATTCAATTAATCCCTTATTCCCATTGCCACCTACTCAGCAATGCTCCCTTTCTTGCACTTTCCACATCACTAACTTGCTCATTTTATTCCTCAACCTCCATCTTCTTGGGTTAAAATGGGTTTGTGCGCGAGTGTGTGCATGTGTATGTGTGGGCAGGTAAATAATTTTTTATTCAACTCTTTGACTCCATGTTATCTCCAGTACCTGACTTTCCCACACCCTCACTCCGCTTTTAATTAACACTCTTTATTTCACAGCTCTCCCTGCTAATCTCTCCATCAGAGGCCTATAGCGCTAAAGGCTGAGCTTTCACTCCCGCTGTGGGCTCTTTGTACTCTTTCAAAACAGAAAGAGCAACAAACACAAGTCTAGCCATGCACACACAGATAATAAGCCACATACACACCCACACACGGGCCTCTTGAAATACATTAATACGCTCAAATGAAAAGCAAAAGTAAAGATGCACTGGCAGAAATATCTCATCTGATTTATTGCAAAAATCACATAATCTTCCTCCCTTTGTGCTGTGAACTTCAGGTGTCGCATAATGATGGTGTATTAACAGCTCTGTGTGATAACTGATGCATTTTAACTTCTAATAAAATGGGTAATTGGTGAGTTGAATTGTCAAAGTTTGAGATCCACACTGATAAGGACTAGTCTACCAAGATAAAGGAAGTGGTTATTGTGTCTTCATTGCGTCACTGCGTCTCCATGTAAAATAAACTCTCAGATAGTCCAGTAAATTTAGATTCTTTTATACACATAAATGACAGCATGCTTTTCACAGACAGCAGCCTGTGGAACCACGTGCATAAGGGCTTGTGGGACTATATGGAGAAACTTAGAAGTCTTAGAAAATTACTCCAGGTGATGCCATAGTGATGCCATCAGAGTTACTGCAGCAAACAGACAGCCTCTGTTACAAACTTGAGTAATTGTCCGTTCATTTCTGCCTCTGTTGCTTTGATTTTTCTTTTAACAGTCTCTTGGGAGTCTTCCAACTTTACAGGAATGAAACACGGGACCACAGTGGTACACCTATAAAAGTTTAATCAATATCTAAAATGAATGTTGATACATTTTCTATCCATTTCATTTCAACTGACTGTCTCAGTATCCCCCCCCCCCCACACACACACACACACACACGCATGCATGCTTAACATCATGCTTGCAAAGACCTTCATGAGTTCATTGAGCTGAGTGTGAAAATGCAATCTAGCAAGAGAAAGATAACATCAAAGAGAGAATCTGGGTTTTAGGCGACAATTTATTTGGAGCTCTAATCTTTCCAGCAGTCGACTCTAACAGATTCTCAACAAATCTCTAAGTACCATTAATAGGCGGTTGCACTAACCTGATGTTTTTAATCACTGGCTTACTGGATAGGTTAACTTGCATTATGTCCATGCAAATTATTCAGTATACTCACAATAGTATGCGTAAGAACATACAGGATATCATATGAAAAATTTAAATGTCTTTATCGCATTCTCTAGATTTTCCGAAACCCCCCCCCTCTGACCTTGACGTTGAGGTTGAGGTCACTGATATTCTGAACCATCCAAGATTTCTAGCAGCTACACCTATGGTGTCAGTTTGAAGCACCTACATCAACTCATTCTCAAGTTATTGCATTCACAAACTTGAGTGTCCAAACCACCCGTCCACCTGACAGGGTGGTGTCCACAGCACCCTATCAGCTTTTATGGCTGAGGGTTAAAAATGGCTGCTGTAGATCCGTCATCAGATTGAGTATCAAAATGTTCTGGTTTGAGTCCAAAAAGGAATTTGTTAACTAACATAATCGATAGACAGACATTACAGGTTTGTTTTTGCACCAAACCCCACACTCACTCAGGTTTTGCTTTTATTCAAAGACTTCTGGATTCGACATATCTAGGAAATTAACACTGTGCTCACCTACACCTGTAAACACCTAGAGGCTAATCTATCAGTTCTGACAGGGCTTGTGAGCTTTCTCTAGAAAAGAATACGTGTTTTTATATGGCCTGAGCTGACACTTACATGGGAACAAAAACTATCAAGATATGCTTGATAAAATACTTTTACAACTAAGATTAGACAGTTGTTTTTTATTATTACACACTTTTACATGTCATATGAGATGCTTCTGTTACGAGTGTACCACGAAACCTTATATTTCGGAACTTTAAATAATAACTCATTGAAATGAAAGTTGGAGAACAAAGATTTGTTTCATTATTTTAATAAAACTAAAGTCCAAAAATCTGTCTTACAGAATAGCACCATTTCCCTAGTGTAATCTATCTCCAGCTTGAATGCGAATGTGCAGTGCAGGGTTTCTATTGTTTCAGTTAGCGAAATGGTTTTTAATCAAATGCGACTGAGCTTTTATGCGAAAGTAATGAATGTGTCTGCTGGCTAAAATCTTTTACAAATCATTATAAAAATGACTGAGTGATAATTTCAAAACATTTGTGACCTTTTCTGTCGCAAAGCAGCAAATAGTACTTATGTAATTAATCAAGAAGAATCACGCAAACAACAAAAGGAACAATCAATGAAAGTGTTTATTTTGTGTTTCTAATTAAAAATTGGACAATAGAAGATTGGGAAAGCATTGCCTAGTCTGATGAGTCTCGATATCTCCATGCAATATTCTCATGCTAAGTTTTGAATTTGGCATAAACAACATAAAAGCATGGATCCATCCTGTCTTATATCAGTGTTTCAGTCTGGTGGGGCTGGTGTTATGGTCGGCTGGATTGTAGATATGCAGCTGGCAAATCTGCAACATCTGTGTGAAGCTATCATGTCAATATGGGCCAAAATCTCTGAGAAATGTTTATAGCACCTTGTTGAATCTATGTCAAATGGGAGTCTAACCTTGTACTAGCAAGGTGTAAATACTGAAATAGCTGTTTTTGTATGTGCCATCTCTATATTTTCCTGTCTGAGGAAACATTCACAGTTGTGAATATATCTGCAATAAGCTGTAGGCATTTGTAATACCCTGGTCATTTTGCTGGTTTATAGAATAAACGTGCTTCTGTTAAGTCGTATATAAACATTGTAAACATCTTTGAGGAGGAT
Source organism: Pundamilia nyererei (assembly GCF_000239375.1). NCBI lineage: Eukaryota > Metazoa > Chordata > Actinopteri > Cichliformes > Cichlidae > Pundamilia > Pundamilia nyererei. The sequence continues at coordinate 2,441,773 of NW_005187468.1, read as the reverse complement.
CACCCAGAGTTACAGAGTATATTTTTCTCTGTGTGTAGGTATATAGCTGTGAAGTGAGAGCAGAGGAGAAAAAATGAAAGAAAAGTTAGTAAGGATAACATGGGCTGAACACCATCCAAGTGATGCTCTTCGTCTGCTTTGCTCCATCAATCTCCTTCATCCACCTTTGTCTTTAGATGTCTTTATTACAGTGAATCGCATTATACCGCTGAGCCATGTTTACACATGGGAGGCAAATCACATAATTGAAGAGTGTCAGACACTGATCCAGACAATATTTAAATGTAAATATGACATTGCCAAAGTGTCTCTGAAATCCATGCTGTAATCATACCGGTCTATGAATAGCTTTATATTTGCACTGCAGGCTGAGTGCAGCAGTTAAGCAAAGATGATTTCCTAGAACTCTCCTCAACTCCAGTAGCGTAAAAAACAATGTTCTATCACGGCAGCTCTGAGACGGTGTTGAGGGGTAAGCAACGGTGCGAAGAAAATCAGTGCTACCTTTGAGTGAAGACATCGGGTGTGTAATGCCATCACACGCTCGCTCTCTGCCTCCTGTTGAGCTTTTCCACACACTGTTCTGAACAATCGTCCACTCTCTCCAATCAGCCCTTTATTGTCCAATAATGAATACTTTTCCTGTAAGAGGCCGCCGCCCATTTCCTTCTCACAAGTTTACTGTGAGAAGTGATGGGGTGGGTCTGGCCAAGAGGAATGATTTGGGTTTTTTCCCAGTACCTTCATTGTTCACAGTCTTAAATAAAGACGTTTTGGCAGACTTTGGTTTGTATATGGAGCTGCAAATAAGGCTTCAGTGTGCTGGTTGCTGTGCGTGCCTGCTTTCTGGCCCGTTAAATAACTCTCATTAAAGGGCAGCAGCAACTAATAACAATGTCTGATCTGAACCAAGCTTGTCCCTGTGCCCCATCCCCTTCTCTCCTTCTTTAATTTCCCTTTAAGGCTGCTTATTGATTCTACCCCTTCCATTCTGTAAGTCTTTTTATTTATAACACAAAGCAATAACAAGAGTGTCACAACCTCAAGTTTCGTGCAGGCTATTAATAAGATGAATCTAAAAGCGGCAGATGCATGTTTACGATATACAGTATGGGTCTCTCCTTGACATCAATCTATTCATACTTTTTTCACCCTGTCTTCTAGACTTTACCTCCAACTCAAACTTTTGAAAGAAAGGGCAAAGTGAGTGAAAGAAAGAAGATATCAGGACCAAGGACAAGAGCTGACGAAACAGACTATGATGGAAAGAAAGGGAAGCCAGAAGGAGCAAGAGGAAAAAGGCAGAATGGGAGAGATGAGCAGGGCAACCGAAATGGCAGAAGAACTGCCAAAAGGCAGGCCTTGGTGGTAAATCCAGAGACAGACAAGGTGGAGAGAGACTGAGACTGAGGATGAGGCAGGGAGAAATACGGATGTGCTGAGGGGAACAGAAATGAATAAAAGATGGAGGGAGACAGATAGGATCGAAAGGTATCGGAGGTAAGTGAGAAAACTGCTGGAACTGTTAGGATTCTCAGTAGGCAGTTGCTCCCTCTTTCCATCTCAGCCTTAGTTATCAAGTCTAGCTTTGTGCAGTGCTGTTAAAATAACTACGGAGCTGTCACAATGTGAAGTGCGCACGAGTTCAAAACAGTGCTCATTTATCAGTTTGCATTTGTGTAAGGTACATGTAAGTAGCACAAATACATAAGCCCATCTGTTGCCTTGAATCTCTATATGTGCGTGGGAATGCAGAGGAGCTGTTTCAGAATTGTGCATGCACAGTACATGTATGTGTGGGAGGGGGTATGGCAGAACATCACTATTTACAAGTATGTGAAAAGTCTGTTGGATTCTCTGAGAGCCGCAGTGTTCTTTGTTGGATCATACAGCCACGTAGTCTAACTGTTTAGCCAGACTGCACTGCAAGAAAATCACAATACCTGCAGGATTTCAATATTTAAAGAGCTTTTCTACATTCTTTGACACTCAGGTGAAAAAAAAGAGTCAACTGTGCCAGACAGGGTCCCTGTTACAGCTGAGATGGAGTAGAATTTTGTCATTTGTCTAGCTCTTTCTATGTTATTTTTCAGCTAGCCTGCCAGGTGTAACCCACTAACTGTCACTTTGTGAACATGCCCAAGGCTGAAAAAATGATCAGAAATACTAACCCACCAGTCTACCTAACATATATCTGAAACCAGGGACTCATATTCAGAGGATAAATCCAAAGTGAATCTTTTTTTTTAATTTTTTTTCTGGCCAAATTCTTTTTGGTAATGATAATTTGGTACTTACCAAGGAGAAACAAACACGTGTTGCTGGAACATAGAAGCACACAAGCCAACAAGTCAAGCCAAGCTTCAATATTTAGGGAGGAAGTCTAATGTGAGTGCACCTGAAACAATCTGTCAATAAATAGCTGCACACTACAGCTCAACTACATTGGTTGTAGTTATAGATGATGTACGCATGTACTACCACAGTAAGTGCAGTAGGCTGAAGTTGTTCTGCACAAAATTATAGCATAGTA
>NW_005187468.1:2433918-2439045 GCF_000239375.1 Pundamilia nyererei | reverse complement strand
GAGAGAGAGAGAGAGAGAGAGAGAGTTATATCATATTTTGGGGGGTTCCAACCTGTTTTCCATCTTGCTTTGGTAAAACTGAAGGTTACTTTTTCAAAGCTCTCTTCAATTAAATTATTAAACATGATATTAAAAATGAGGTAAGAGTATGATCAAGTTGTAAAAGAATTATCTATTGTTCAATATATCAGAAAAAACGTATTCACAGCAAGGTCAAAAGCACAGCAGATCTTGAAAATTAAACCCTTTCTTCTGGCTGTCAGTTAGAAAACAATATGAATGAATATTTGGCTGCTGTTTTGAAGACTTGTCTTGTTGTAATTATGGTAGGTCATATGTGCAAATTATATTAAACCTCAGCTGTCATTATAGTGGCGGTAAGGGCAGTTATAGAATACCATGAAAGGTGTTTGTTATATCATCCTCACACAAAACCCCCCCACACACACAAAGGGAAACGAGAACAGATGCAATCTGTGCAAATGATGCATTATTTTGTGTGAATGTGCTGTTAGTCCTCTAGTGTGGGAGGGTGACAAAATCGTGTAGCTAAGCTACAGTACGGGTGATGCTAGGGACTCTGTTTGTTTGTGTGCTTGTGGTAGTGTACATAAACAAGAATATGTGTGTGCATGAGGGCTGAAATGAAGGTAGGATGTTGTTATCATCTCCCACTGCCTCCCACCCTCCATCCATCCCAGCTCTCTGTCGTCTCAGCGGCAGGGGCATGTAAGCCGGTTACAGCAACATAATTTTCAGGTGGGTCAGATGGCAGCATTTTGCACCCCCACACCACCTCCCTCTCTCTGACTCCCTCTATCCATCCACCACCTCTGGCCAATGCTAGAACTTTACAACTGGATGAGCAAAGTGGCGGCGGCTACCTACCTGGCTCTGTGATTGACTGCAGTGCCGCTGAGCGAGCTTCACTGTATCTGTGCCATGTTTATAGCTTCTTTCACCTTCGCAGTAATTGAGTCCCTCCCCATGCGAAATATGCACTGCCAGACAGGCAGATGTGTGCGTGGATGAAACCCATCGTGTGTGTATGTTACGTGTGGGAGCTGGGAGTTGACTGACAGGCTACATAACTCAATTCAGAAATTCTGAGGGAACCTGACTGCTGTTTTCCTGTGTGTCTGTGTGCGAGCATCTACTTATGTGTGTCTGTGACTGGACGCAAATATGTGTGCAGCGATTTGAGGGTGAGTGGTATATGTATGTGGCTCCTATATAATTCTGTGGAGCTTTCCACAGATATCTGAAAGGAAAGTGTGCAGTGGATTAGAAAAAAAAACGTGCACAAAATAGATTTCTAGGTGCACACACTTTTTATGCTCATTTTTTCACGTGCCAGGCTCAACCAGTCGGAGGTGTGTTTGGCATGACAAGATTGCTAGGACAATGATGCATGTGTATGTGCCTGCATGTGTGAGCAGAATACCACTTAGCCTCTTTCAGGCAAATACATGCATAAGAGCACACAAAACTGTAAAACGACCACTATGTTAAGAACAGGTCAGGTAGGAGAGGTGAATATGTAATGGATAAGGGCCACATAGGTCAGATAAGACAGATGGACAAAGCAGGGGAGGAAAGACAAAAGTAATGAGGCCTGCATAAAAGTCTACCTGTGAAAGATGGAAATTGGTAGGATGTAGATGAGGGAATTAAATATGAAGGTGCTCGGCTCTCTTCTGGTGTTTATGCTTTGGGAGAAATAAAAGAAAGGCCAGAGACAGAGAGAAAGAGAGAAGGGGGTTAGTTGAAAACTGTCTTGGGAGGAAGAGAAGATGGGTGGGAGATGAATGGATATGGTTGGAGGGACTGCACGGTCTCTGAAGGGCATGTACAAAAATGAGTTTCCACCTTCAGAATACTGCTGTGCAGCGTATAAGCAAAATGCACACTTCAGCAAGCCCAGAGCAAAAGAGATGGCAAGAGAAGGTGAATCTGGAGATAAGGGGGAAAAGAAAAAAAAAACTCCAATTGAGTATAAAAAGAAAATATAAAGTTAAAAAAGAAAGGAAGCTGGAATTGAACTTATCAAGAGAAATTGGAACTGAGGGTGAGAAGAGGTGCGGAGAAGTCAAAAGTAATATTGGAAATGAATTGATGCGGCGTGTGTAAATGGAAGGCGGGTGAGAAAAAACAAAGAGTCAGATGGAAGGAAAAAACATTTTGTACATGCAAATGAGAATGAGAAAGCAAAAACACAGGCATTTGTGGTGACCACCTGGGCCCTGTCAATCGTGTCTCTCTCTCTCTCTCTCTCTCCTTTTCCCTTTCACTGTCTATCCCTCCACACCTGGGCTCGCCTGCCCGCGGCTACAGTACAAGAGGTAGATAGCAAGAGGAGGCAGGAATGGGGTGGAAGCAGCAGGGAGGCAGGAGAAACTGCCAAAGTATCCATCAGCAAGCAGTCCTGGCAACAAAAAGTCCCCTTTCCCCTTCACCAAGTCTGTCTTTCCAACTATCATTGAGTCTCCCTCTCACTGCAAACTCTAAGTAACAGTTGGAGCAGATGCATGCGGACACATGCACCTGGATCACAGAACTGGCGGGTGTGTGTGGGCATAGGCATGGGCATTTAAGCATCAACGAGGTTAGGCACAGAACGATCGGAGCACGAGGAGGGATAAAAGAGGTTTTTAGCGATCATGGTGAGTACAAACAAAAAGACAGCAAGTCAGTGTTGAGGCCCTTAAACCAGCTTCACACTGTGGGAGACTTGGGAATGAAGGATAAAAGAAAGGCAGCCAGAAAAAGAAGAACACGGCATGAAAAGGTGGAGAGAGAATAAGTATAGCAATCAAGTGGGGAAAAAAACTGGTTTTGCTTGAGAACAAAAGGCAGACAAAGAGTGCTACATGCATAACAACAAAGCTAAAAAGTGAATGTGCATTTAAAACACAATCACCAGGTGTGTCCCTCTATTTGTCTGCAATACTCTAGAAGCTTAGAAAAAGGAGGACAGGAATGGCATTTAAAAAGCACAGCACAAAAATCCCCACTGCAGTAAGGAAGTATGAAAACTCCAAAAGCTCTCTGGAGTGCTTGCAATGTTTGTATTTGTGCATATGCAAATTTAGGTGTGTAAATTAGCGCAAGTGCATGAGTCAACTTGCCAACCTGTCTCTCTGCTTTGATTCAAATTTGTGCACATTTCTGTAACTTAACCACTGATTTACAAGTCAGTCATCATTTGGGATCAACCTGCTTTAATTACGAGTGGTTTATGTTTGTTTTTCATTTCCCCCATAAGCTCATAAATTGCTTTCCTCACCTCAACTTAAAATCGATCTCCATGATAAATAAGCATCGTTATAATTGCATATACAAGTAGTGCTGTCGCAAACTAAAATTTGTGATTGCATGCACACACACACACACACACACACACACCTTTTGGTGTTTAATTGCTCAGTGGCAAATATTTGATAATGGCTGACTTATTATAATGTAACAATAATACAAATCTAATTAATGTTATAGTCTGTGCCTTAAAGCTAGGGCTTTATGATTGTTTTAAGGGCATAATTTGCTTTTGTGTAACTTCTCTGACTAGCACATAGAATCAGATGGCTGAAATTCATGGCTATTTTTAATTGTTAAAAGATTTAATTAATCTTTAAAGATCAGGATATTGTTGAAATAGGTAAGGTAGTTACGATGTTAGGATTTCAAACTGGATACTGATACCCAGGAAAATACAAAATAACATTTCAAAACCACTAGGGAAGAAATTACAAAGCAGTGATAGTGAAATTTCGCTGGACAAATTTGCAGCATTTTATATTTATTTTTTCTAACAAAGTTTCAAACTCAATAGACCTGACCAATCAGACTTCTGCATTTGGCGAAATATAAGCTGATAGTGTAACACGTACACCAGTACTGAATGTACGAATAGTAAAGAAAAAAAATGTAAAAACCCACTAGTTTATCTCAGACACACAGCTAGATGCTGCTCCAGGTTAATCAGCTCTCTAAAATTATTTCTATGTCTTCTCAGATGTGATTCCAAATCTGCCAACAAAAGCTCAAATTTCCCCACTGACATCCTTTAATATGTACAAAAGTGGTCGCAATACAACTTCAACTCCTGGATCAAACTAGGAAATTCTCCCTGCTACGTTCCTGTGAGAACTGTAATATTTTCCACAAAAACACAACACATTGGTACATACATTACATGACAAGTTTAGAAAAAAAAAACAGGCAACTAGGCATAATAGGCATGATAGGCACGACTAGGCATTTTGACTAGGCAAAAATAACTATAAAGGCAACAATATTTTAAGGTTTTCTGAGTTAGTACTGTGCTTCTGGTGAAGTTGTACCATATTTTTGTTGCTGATCAAACAGAGCTGATAAGATAGGCCATCCACGTTTCTGTCTAATTGATCCAATACTTTTTCCTGCTTCAATCTCAGACTTTAAGAGAAAAATAACACTTTTCTGTCATCAATTATTGTGTTATCCTGTGAAATTAATAAAGTCTATTAATGTTACAGACAGGCAGCAATAACATTATCTTTTTATTTTTAGCCACAGCCACTAGCTACTACCTTAACAATAACAAAGGCTAATGTGGCTATTAGGTAACTGCTAATAGTTAAAGAGCTAACATTAACATATGTGACAGCCTGTTAACATTTATGATAGCTATTAAATACTTTAACGTGGCTGAAACTGGAGTTTTAATGATCTTACGAAGTTCCTCATATACTGTTGCTCAGTGTTGGTAATGAAAGAAGGGCTGTGTGAAGCTGCGTGCCACCGTTAGCAGGTGAACACAACAATGTGGGTATCAGACAGTCATTTTGTATACACACACACACACACACACACATATATATATACACACACACATACAAACATAAACATAATGAAGTTGCATAGTCTCTGTGGCTCTTTCTATTGGTCCCCTGTGTTAATCATTTGAGCCAATAGAATGACAGTAATGTACCCTGTTTTCACTTCAGTCTCACCCTCTGTAACTGCGCAGAAAATGGCTTTTTTGACGAGAGGCATTGTGGGAGATGAAGTTATTCAGAATATGGTTTCCATTAGGTTTTTGTTTAACTCTTTTAGCTTAATTCCTATTGGTTATTCAGTTTTTGT
>NW_005187468.1:2406940-2433898 GCF_000239375.1 Pundamilia nyererei | reverse complement strand
ATATATATATATGAAGGTCATTTTGTACTATGTACTGCATAGCAACTGGAATCTTGGTCACTAAAGCAGATAAAGCTGCTCTGATAAACGGAGGAGAGATGGTAGACCTCATGGCCTTTGGGAAGAGAAAAAATAATCAAGAATGAAAGCACATTCCTCCCTACAGCTTCCTTTTATTAGTTTCTCAAGCAATAAAGTAAGTTACTGTATATGCAGTCAGGAGGCGACAGTGTCGTACTGTGTGTTCTGTGGTGCCTTCCAGACTGTAGGATCTACGGCATATTGCAGACACAAAAACCTCTTGCTGTTCACGGCTACGTGGATCAAAAGAGCTAAAAATGACTTTGGTACCATCCACAGAACCCCACTGGCCCCTGCAAGCTGCTTCACAGCTCAATTCACCAGTACTGCCCAGTGGGTGGCAGTTGCTATGAACCACTGTTTCCCTGCAACTGTGCCCAGTGCCCTAGGCCTGTGTCAAGCTCATTCAGTATCATTGCCTGTAAGCCTGTTTCTCTCTTCCACTTCTGCAATGGCCAGAAAGGAGAGCCATGGTTCATGTGTGTTCAATGATAAAACTATTCATCAAACAGAAAGAACATGTCTGTGTCAAGTCAAGCACCACCTCAATCTACTGGTGATGCTTAATGGGAGATGAGGGGAGAGGGGTTGTACCTGTTAACAAGCATAAGGTGAATCAGCAGTCATGCACTTAAACGCCCCTTCAGCCGCTCGAGAGGAAATGAATCCTGGGAGAGAATCAACCAGAGCTTTCCTCAAGGTCATTGGTGCCTGGCTACTTTTTAAGTGGCCTTGCCAGCTCTAACAGTCTTTGCAGAAACAATCGTAGCACCAATCCAATTTGGCTCAGTTTCTTTTCTTTTTACTTCAGTGCAGACGGCTGCATTGCCTCACTATTGTTTTGCCCTGCTGAAAGCAGAGCATGAATTGATGACCTTATGAATCTCAAAGAGCCTGGCAAATCATTGCAGTAAATCAAGCACCAGCACATTAAGCATGACTGCAGGCTCTTTCCCCTTAAGTTTCTTTCTTTTTCTTTCTTCTTTGTGTCCATCTCTTTCACACTCTTTCCTTCCTACGAGCACTTGGGGATATTGAGAGCAGCCAACTTTTTGAGGATTGTTTTCATGTGCTGCTAATTAATTGCCTCTAATTAATGGTTGTTTACGGGTTGCTAATGAAGTGGATCAAAGCCTACTACTCCTGATGTGGAGGCTCTTGTCTTAGGCTGTAGAAGGAGATGAAGAGAAGAGCAGACAGACAGAGACAAGCAGCGCAGAGAATTGAGGGGTGATTCTGACAGTATAGCGCTAACTACGGTTGAGGCTCTTTTTTTCTTCAGTACCTTTATCAACTATCATTTGGCTTCTGTGCAGAACAGAGCTGAGCAGTCTGACTTTGATCTATTGGCAGCTGCTGTTATCTCTGGTGTTATCTTGAATGATAGCATTTGGTTTTTAAAGTGGATACAGTAAACTGCAATGTGTACTTTTGCAACATTTAGAAAAATACTCTATGAAAACAGTTTCTTCCTAAATACATTTTTAAAGAAAACACCCCTCTTTCCATACAACTTTTAATGTTTTCAGAAAGCATTAAACATTCATTAACATGATGAAGCTTTGATGATGTTTGAAATAAAGGAACAGAAATGCCACTCCTGAGGTTTCTGTAACCACTGTATCTGACTCTATCACTTTATCTCTGTCAGACATGGTCTTAGCGCGAATGAATTTGCCACTCATGGGAGAGACATTTTGCGAGCTTTCTAAGATAGAAAACTCATCCGAGACCTCTCCAGCATTGTTGTGACCGTCTTCTGAAAATCTCCATCTGATTTCCCAGTAGATAGTGCGCTGCTTGGCAATTTTCAGCATCCGACAATCTCATCAAAGCAAACCTATTAATGGCAATGATATGAAGAAGGATTCTAAATGGCAGACAGATGAATAGCCCTGTGCGTGTGTGGGTGTTTAATTCTCCAAGCCGAAGCGCCATGTAGCTTTGCTGAAAGTGGGAGGACTGTCCACGAGCTGCTGGTAAACAATTTCAATACTTGTTTGCCTGCGTTTTTGTGTGCATGTGGGTGTGACAGTGCATGTGCATGCTGTGACCTCATCGATCATGACACTTTGCCTCTCAGGTGTGGTCACCTACACAGTGCCTGCCCGCGCTCGCTTTTCTCGGTATATTGCCATCCATCTCTCTGTTTCGCCTCTTCCCCCTCCTCCTTCTCCTTCCCCACATCCTCTTCTCATATCAGCACCCTCTACTTTTCTGCTTTGGCCCCACCTACCTAATCTCTCTCTTCCCTCCTTCCTCACTTTTTTGGCCCCATAGATCAGTCATACTGCACCGCAGGGATTGCTTTCTCTCTCTCTCTCTCTTGTTCTTTTTTTTTTAAACACGCCCTTCCATTTTAGAGCTGAAATCCTGCAATCATTCACTCGTTTGTTGGACTTCTCTCTGCCTGACTTTCTCCTCTGCTCTGTTCCTCCCTGCTCCAGTGGTCTGTGACGCAAGCCCCTGGCGCTTTCCCTCCCCCTCCTTGCGGTCTTCCTTCGTTCTTTTATACACTGTGCAGCCAGCCATCTCTCCCTCTCTCCCCGTAACCCTTTCACTCTCCCTCTGTGACCCCATCAGTCCCTCAGTGCCCCAGCTAAGGCTGGTCACTCTTCATCAGCTAGCCTCCACTGGACACACAGACCTCCCAAAAGCAAAGGGAAATGGGGTCTTGTTGGCAACATTTGTGCCCAGCCTGACAGTTTCACCTAGGTTTAAGTTCATTTCTGACCCTCCTTACCCCGACGCGAGCACCTAATTACCAGTCATCCTCTCCTCCTCTTGTCTCTACATCAAGTCTTCCAGGCGGGATGTGTATTAGCCTCAGCACTGCCAGAGTACACAGTTTCCAACTCTTCAATTTTAGGCACTTGCCCTCTTCAGCTAAATAAGGCTCTCTCATCCAATCACAGCTAGTGAGGGCTCTGTTGCAGTGCCTGAGTGGGGATAATCACCTTGGTTACTGGCATTACCAGAGGCTGCTGTCTGGCCACGTTAGCGCTGCGCCCTGCGGGAGCTGCCGAAACAGGTGTCACAGCAGCAAGGAAGGGTGTTAAACAAGCCCAGGGCCAGGCAGGAGGCATAAACGTTTACTCTTAGTCATGGAAACCATGTCACCAATAGCAAGGAATGTTCCCCAGAATGGCATTAGTGGTTCAAAGTTGGGGTTTATTTTACGTCAGAGGACTGTCTCTTTCAACTTTGTCTCTTTTACCTGCCTGCAATTCAGGGTTAGCTTCCGTTGACATAATCACACCTTGTGCTCAGCAGCTGCCTTTGTCAGTATTCCCTAAAAAGCTACACAAAGACAATCACTTTTTGTGACACAGTCACAGCTTCATGGCAAAGGCAAATACACATCGAGAGGGTTCAGCATCTGGAGAAAAGCTGCTGGCTCAGGGGACACGAGGTCGCAGCATGGGCAGCTGAACCCAAAGAGGCGATCTACTTTTGCACTGGGCCAGTCAGTTCAGAGAGAGTTAAGAGTATCAGATTGATTGGCAGGCTTCGAATGCCAGCAAATGGAGGAGACGTCCTTGGCATCCGAGTCAGCATTAAAAACTTCAGCTGCAAAGTTGGTGAAACGCCAGTTGTTCTCAAAGAGCGACACGTAAGGACGACATAGATCACCATTATGATAATCACAAGCTGCACTGTCTGGGGAATAGTAATGGGAAGGAGATGAGGTGGCAGCCATAAAGAGTGTTTCTACATTAGTGCTGGCCTGATTAGATTGACAGAAAGTTTCACTAATGGACGATTAAACAAATGGTCAAATGAGATATAAGGATCCAATTACCAATTGGCGTCTTTGTGTGCCCCTTTCAATCATTGTGCTTCATGTGTTCTGTTTGCATGAACTTGTTCGTGAGGACGCAGCAGAGTGAAAACAAGAGCTGAAAAAAGGCTGAAAAGGGGAACGCTTAGTCATATGATGTGTCCCTGCAGGGATATAGAGGAACTTGCTCCTTCCTAGGTCCTTTTATTTCTATTCAAGTGAAAACAAAATCCTTTTTGAACCTGGTATATAATACTGGAAGAAGTTACGGAAATGTATTTATTGTGTGAAGCAACCGCAGATCAAAACAAATGAATTATGGATTGCACAGAAGACTGAAGGGCAGATTAGGAGATAATTACTGTAAAATACATCACCTGTACTAAATGGTGAACCTCGAAACCTCTGCTTCTGAGTAATGGACCCATGAAAGCCCAAGGGAGAATAAAAGCAGCCCACACTGAGCTCTGTAACTCTTTCAGTTGTGACTATCCCAAAAAGTGATACAGTCCAATTTGTTTATGGAGCTTATGTTGAGCCAGTTGTTCAGCCGAGATAGTGGGCCACCCTGTCAGGACCCTTTAAGAATGCCCTGGTTGATCAAACATGGCCACGCGCAGCAGCAACAGGCAGCATATTTTTCCTTAAAGAAAAGCTCCTTTCAGCTTCTTCTTTGTTGACAGGCATAGTCTGCCAAGTTCAGGTTGTCCAATTATTTCGACCTACAAAAAGCAGGGAATCTGAGGGGGAAAAGAATTCAACGCTGAAATCTGATTGTGCACTGGGCTTTAGATATTCACCTTGAACCAGCAGATGGCAGGGCAGAGAGCAAAGAAGGGAGGTCTAGGTCTTCATAATTAAATTGCCAAGAAGTTTATCTTATTTACGGGGAAAATTATGCTCCAAGGTTTGGATCAAAGGATAAACCTTGGCTCACGGTGAAGACATTTTCAGCACATTAAAAAACAAAGATGCTGAAATAGCAAGCCCAATGTAACGTGGAAGAAAGTAAAAAGGCAACGTTAACTCTGGAATGATGCAAACTGTGCCTGACAAGCATCAAAATCTGCACTTGAGTTCAGACAAACTCTTGCATAAGCAGTAATATAACTATGTTCAAAACAGGTAAGCTGTCTATAGGCAAGATGTGTGTGGATGTTCATATGCGTTCCTGCATTTATTTGAGTGATCATATAGTATGTGTCCATATTTTTATTTTTTGTGGGTACTGCATTTCCCTTGATGCTTGTGTTTACACGCCAAACCTCCCTTCTGTGACTCACAGCGACATTGATTTATGCATGGCTTCACTGAGTGTTTGTGTGTATGTGCATATGCACACGCGCACTTGCACACACCAGCTATAATTGGTATTCAAATCTCCTCCCACAAGTACGTCCAACTGCTGCCGTTTTTCAGCCACCAGAGTCCCAGCCAAGGTCCAAACAGGATGATGGGGAACAAGCTCAAACGGATGGCTCTCATTGCACACATTCAAATAAACAAATGGAGGTGATTTAATGCACACTGCGATAAGGGAGGTGGTAATGGCGGCATAGGAGAGAAATGGGGATGAGTTGTTAGAATGGAAGTGATGGAGGGTAGCGATTAAGGGTGGGCACGAAGCAGAGGTGGAGTTAACAGCATTTGTTACTGTACGTGCTTTGCAAGTTTGGCCTGCAGCTGCTGTTGATCAGACACCTCCACAAAGCCAGGCAATCTGCGCACAAACATACAGCACTGACTGTGTGTGCATGTCCCTCAGGCCTGCCCGTCAGACACACTGTGAAGTCTTTCTGCCTTTCTTCTCTCACTTTTCCTCGCTCCCTCGCTCTTTTCTGCCTTTCTTCCTCTATCCATCTTTCCATCCCTCTGTCTCTCCCTCATCCTTCACAGAAGCGCCAAGTCTTCCAGCCTCGCTATCGTCACAGCAACCTCTCAATCTATCTGTCCACTCATCCATCTATCCACCCAGTTTGTCCATATCTATTCTAGCATAATAACAACTGCCAACCCTCTATAGCCTCCCACCTTTCTCTTCTTTCAGATTGGTGGAAGAAAAATAACCGAGACAAGATCTTTATTAAATCTCTTTTTTCCTAATGCAGACACAGCATCGGTGCACATCTGCAAGGTTTTTAGAAACAGACCATCTTTACTCTACCTCATCTCCCTCCTTTCTCCACCGACCTTATGCCTGTAACACCCCTAAACTCCCCAGCCTCCTGTCTCTCTCAGCCCCTGTCAGAGGCTAGATTAATGACAGTGATCAGTGAGCAGCCCCCAGCTGAGGTTGCCTGCAGCTTAGGCAAAACCCTGCACTGTACGCAGCACGCACGCCCATGCACACACACTAATGTAAAGCACATACTTGCAACACACACACATATTCATAGACGGGTGCCCAAACCCACAAACACAAACCCCATACACACTGAGAACAACATACAAATACCTATAGCTCATGCATACCTTAACCACCCAGTGTTCATTAAACACATACATACACACAAACACACACACTTTCTCCAAAGGAAAAAATCAATATCTATCAATATACTGGCTCTGGTGAGGTCGGTATTAGTGCAGCCACAAAAATGGCTTTGGTAAGGTAGTTCTTGTATACAAGAGACATCAACATAACAGCACCGTCCAGGTTTGAGTGTGTCCATGCCTCACCAAGCACTTAACTATTTCACTGCCTCAGGACAACATAAACAAGGGGTCACAGAGTGCAACAGCCACAGGACACAAACCAGCAGAGCAACATTTATGTGCACATTGTCATCATCAATCCTCCTTAGTCAAAATCACAGAGGCTTCAGATGGACTTTTCTTTTTGAAAGTTTTATTTCAAATTGCATCCAAACAAATCCCACAAAGATATCCAGCTGAAGTTCTTCAGAGGCTAATCCAAATCCCCATATTTTGCAAATGTGGCACTTAAGAAGCTACTGAGTGACCATAACTAGCCAACTACTGTGTAAAAGAAGTAAAGCAGGACTATCCCAACCTGAAGTGTTCCAGTGACGGTGATAAAAGCAATACAAAACACTACAGGTACTGTTACAAGTTGCTGTAAAGCATTGTTAGATGTTATTTTATCTGATAAGGGGGAGGCTCAAAGGTCTTTACAGTCCCTCACCCTTCTCCAGAATATAAAAGCAGTAACAAACAGCACTGCCGCTGCTGGTGTGTCTGAGACATGTCTGGTCCACTGCGGGCATTTGTTATGAGCTCTCGTGTGTTCTATGAGAATATTTAATCGGAGCTCTGTGTGTGTCGCTGCATTCACAGGCTGCATAAGTCACAGGCTCCCATTTCCCATTCCGAAACAGACAACAGCTGTAATAAAATGAATCCCAACATCAGGAGAAAATGTAAATTCTGTGACGCACAAGGGTTGAGAGAGCATTGGCTTCTTTCATTAAATATTCATGCATGGTCAAAAAAAAAAGTGGCCACCTTTCACTTTTCTTTTCAACGACTTGACATTTTAGGGGTCTTCCCAGCGTAGCAGTTCCGACATGTGATTAAGACAATGACTCATATCCATGTAACAATACAACCCCGGCTTCCGCAAAGGGCATTGACTCTAATTACCCACTGAGAAATATTAACACCAGTCCACAAAACAACAGTAAACTGGCACATCTGCACGTGTTTTGCTCCGTGGTGCGCTCCTCCTCCTTCCCGTCCAAGTGCACAGTAAGTCAAAGTGGACCCGGTGCATTTTAAGCGTTATTCAGCTTCTACTTAGAGGACTTAGATAAACTTGCACAGAAAAGCCCAAACACATCGAGACGGCGTGACACTCTTCCCATTCACATCACATTCGTTCACTTTCATTTGAGCCTTACCAGTGTTGAGCAGCCAAGCCACTGTTACGATGGTTAGAGGGACGCAGTAGTTCCACACGGTCGCGAAAGCCATCGCGGGTATTCCCCTCTGATATCTTTCTTAATATTCCTCTTCCTTTGAGAAATCAGAGTGACATGAACCCGCAGGTTCACCCTCCGACAGCGCCTTTAGCGTCTATGTGTGTGTGCGCGCGTGTGTGTGTGTGACAGGGCGCGCGCGTGCGACTGTGCGTGAACGAATGTGTGCTTTGTTAGGCTTTCCGAGCGTAATAGCAGGTCTTTACATAGTAATGCTCCCCTCTCATACACACCCACTTTCTCTCCCTCTGAATCCCCGAATATGACGGCTTGGCCGGTTTTTCTTGGTTACTTTACATTGTAAATATATTGCAAAGCTTGCCAATTGGGCGGTCCTGGATGTCTTTCTAGCCAATTGCAGAGAGCAGGAGCAGGTGGAGGGGTGTGCGGATGTGAGCAAGGGGCTGGGTTTAAAAAAAAGAAATGGGCTATCCAGGAGGAGAGCCGGGGAGGCAAGAGGGGCTGCGTCTTCCAGTTAATTGAAATCAATTCGCTCTAAATGTGATTGATAACCAGCATTAATTTTCCGACTCAAATAACCAATTTATTTCAAATTCCACCCCAAGGACTTAAAAGATGCAAGGCACGCTGATTAAGATGACGGAAATGAATGGTTGTTATTGTTCAAATTTAGGGACAAGTGGTGCAAAAAATGTAAAGTTGACTGTAGGGAGGGAAACGCAGCTTAAGAAACGCGATCATTTGAAAGATGGCACTTCGTTTGAAATTACTGTTTGGCTATTTGGTGGTAGAAACTCCGTGAAACTCAGTGCCAAATCAGTCCAAGCAGTAGCCTCTGGGTAGTTTGAGATTCAATTCTGTTGCAGAGGCTGCTTTGAATCCAATTAATGTGCATAGGACTCATCAAGAAGAACAAGAAACAGACCTGAGTGTAAGCTGTTAAATCACCGTTTACAATGACGGTAATAGCTCGGAACAAAAACTTGGGCTAAGGATGAGCCGGTGTTTCTGATCATCTGTAGTCAGGGCTTATTAGGTCGTGCTAAAGGGGCTCTTTAACTTTACCCTCATGCTGCGGCCACAGTTTGCCCATAATTGTGTTTTCCAGTCAGAGAGCGCTGGTCCATTATGAAAATTGTTTCTCTCTCCACATCTCTTTTTGTCCCCCCTCTAATCTAGTGTTTACTATGGACTTATAGCATCCACGGCTTGAAGGCATCTTTTTGAAACTGTGTCTTTGGCGCCCCTCTCAGGTAACTGCAGGGATGGCACGTCACACGTCTTAAATCTGCTTCCGCCTCTTCTGACAAGTCCTCCAGACACTTTGGTCAGTTTAGTTTGAACAGTCAGGGAAGTTCAAGCAGCCAGAGCACCTGGGCAGTCTGTATTAATATTAATATTTCTACTCTTGACTCCCATAAAGTTGCTTTGAACTCTTACCCCTTAGCTAACCTGTACTAATGGATCTGTGTTAGATCTTAAGGTCCCCGCTTCGGGGTCTCTCCACTGAGAGATCTTATTACTCGACACAAGTTTTAACCTTGTTGTTTGGCGAGGATAATATCTGCCCTACTCATTTCCCAATTCCCATCCCATCCCATTTTTCCCTGTCAGCCTCTCTGCGAGTGTTTGTTCCCGGGTTGGCAGGGAGTCTGTGGCAGCAGCTCCCCCGCACCAGATGGGGCATTGTCAGGAAGTAATGAGGGGAAAACACCTGCTTCTCTTGCGAACTCCACTCCTTCATTTTCAGCCATTTGACACAACATATGCAGAATGCACATACAAACTCAAGTGACCGTGACGGGAACAGCAGTAGTCAATGACACAGTGTTACAAATGCCTGGCACTGTAAGGCATTAGTCAGTGCGGTGTCACGTTTGGTATAAGTCACCTTTAGATATTGGTTTGCGTGCACTAAGGGCAGCTAGGGTACTTGACAAACTGCGGACATAAGTGAGGAGCTATTTAGCTTTAATGCCACAGTACAGATCTGCATCCTTATCCGGACAGGACCTTGCGTGCACCAGACAAAACACTTTTAGGAAATCTGTATGCACTGCACAGCACCTAAGCTGTTGTCCGGTGCTTTATCCATCGAGACACTGTCAAGGTCAAAATGTCACTGTAAACTTCACTTCCCTCTCTCCCGACCAGAGCATTGTACCTCAGGGAAAGCTCCAGTGTGTGAAATTCCTGATACATAATTTTGTGTCTCTTTTTTTTTTTTGGCCACACATCAGAAGCCCCCAGACCAAAATCCACAAGGGAGCACAGAATGATTTACTCATGACTGACTCAAAGGCCAAAACGAAATGGTGCTCACTGGCATTTAACATTCAGGAGAGCATTTTAAATTCACAACATTGTATTTTTTCTTTCCCCCACTATGAAGCATGTTTCTTTCCCCCCTAAGTCTTTCTGTTTTGGTTATAGTCTCCCTGTCTGATGCTTCCACATTCCTTGGGTTGACCTCAGACATAAAGCAAGCAGAAGTTTGTAGAGTTGGAGAAGAAATACAAGGAGTCTGTAAAATGCTAAACAAAGGAAGGCTGCTGCTGCAGAGCTGAGCTGTACAGGGGGCTTGAATAATCAGTTTAATAACATTATCCTGGCTGTGCTCTGTGGCGCATGCACCCGTTAATGGAGTGTCAGTGTTAAACTGCCGCTTTGCCCATTATTAACAACGGCCTACGGTCAACCACACACGATAATAAAAACCGCATAAAACCCAACATAACTTCAACAGACAAGCGTAATGAAATTCTCAGCATTATGAGCACGGTTATGGTAATAAGCGGTGGTGGTGGTGGTGGTGAGGCACAGCGTTAAGGGTTACAAGGCAACAGAGGAGAAAATTAAAAAGATGAAGTTGTAGTCTGTGATGCTTTTTTTGGGGAGGGGTTGGGTGGGAGACAGAGAAGACTAATCTAGTCTAGTTAAAATAGAACTTACTTGTAATGGCCAACACTGTCTGCCCTTACAACTGACGGGAAAGCTTTCAAGGTTACTTGCCAATGCGATTATTCACATTATGAGAGTTTCTAGTTTGTGAATGCAAGTCCATACACGTGTATACAAACTGACTGAGGGCTGAGTTCTCTGCTTACGGGCAGATGGGAATAGAGGCAAGAATGCACATGCACAGTACTCTGAGTAAAGGTCATCGCTTCAAAGTAAGGTCTTTCAGACCGAAGAGGAAGGTTGGTAAACAAGCTGATGCGAGCTCGAGATGGCATTGGATGGAGAGGATGTGCGGCCAAGCAAGCATGCATGTCCGGCTCTTACCATGTTGTCAATACTCCTCACCCCCTTTAGTGTCTCTTAAATGGAACAAAATCAATGGCACACTGGAGGATGGTAAATAATATTTTCTGAAAGCCATTTAATACCACAGAAAATCCCAACTACATTAAATTAAATATCCGAGTGCAATGTGCTTGAGAGCTGTCACAGTAAAGAGATTACAATAACCTTCTCGAAGACGCTTTGAGCTGGTTCCGCTTTGGAAAACATGAAGGTTGAAAGAGAAACAAATCAACAACATAAAACCTTGTCCTATCACCCAAACGATTCATTCACAATACACAGCTGAGCAATTATGTGTGCAACTAAAAGAAGAAAACTGAATGGAGCATCTTTATAGCGCTGCGAGTAGAATCCTCATCATCATTTTCTAAGAACGTAGCCCGCCATTTTTCACGCTGCAGTATACATGAAAGGAAAATTGCCCACCTTTCTGTCCAAGATGCAGAACTGCAGCGTGCGCTCACAAGCCAAGCTGCTCAGGCATCTCTAAAGCAATCACTTGCCCTTCAGTTGATTTTTTTTGTTTTGTTTTTTTAAATACCCCGCTTGTTGCTGATTTTTATTGTACTCTGCCCTATAATGTCTCCCAATATACCCATTTACTGCTTTATGACATTCTTTATTTTTTTATGGACAACAACTCCATCTCTCGCTCCATCCTTTCATCCGTTCTCCTTCCACCTGCCTCTGCAGTTACACCAGAGGTTGATTGTCTCCGCAAGTGGAGGGTAGGGACTCCGAGCTTGCTTTGTAGATTGGCTTTTTCTGAGACCGGTCATCACTGGAGAGAGGAAGAAAGGAGAAGAAAGACGAGCATGATTATCAGTATATCGATCTCTCAGTAGGTGCTCGAAAGGTATAAGTGAGGAAATTATAGACTAGAACCAAGCACTGGAAGCGCACCTGGCTGCTGATATGAAAGTACATTATCCTCTCTTATCTGTATCTATTTGTACACACATGCTTGTATACTCAGCACAGGTTTGTAAAGTTTAGTAGTTGTTTTTAGGCCACTACAAACATGCAGAACTTCTGATTGCTGCAGAATCTTGTGAAAATTCTGCCTTTTGTAACTGTTTTTTTTTTTTTAAATCTACATGGAAAAGAAGTTAATGGGTAAAGCTACATTGGGTCACGGTGCACATTAAGGCACTGTCAGCTTTCACGATTAATGGGAGTTCCACTAATTTCCTTATAATTGCTGTAGCCTTCTTTATACTTTTACACTAGACAGAGAATTTAACCTACTGTCATAAGCCCGAGCCTTTGGCGAGTAGGAAGTGCGTGGAAACGCATGGGAGCAAAGGGAGGACGAAAAAGATCAAGGATGAGGTCAAGTGGATCAGGGCTTCTGAGATTGAATTTAATATTCATGATGGTAAATGCCTTTTCAAATAGGTGGAAGTCGGCACATATGTAAAGTTTTTTTTTTCCCATCCTCTCTTTTTCTTTTGAGAGAACAGTCAGAGAGTGAAGCATACACCAAGGTGCACACTGCCGCACACACCTACACTTACACGGTGACTGAAATGACTTTGGTTCACATGATATCACACTAGACAGAGTGAAATTTTGTGGAAATTGCTGTAATCATTTAAAAAGCTATCCTCTAGGTAACAGGAGGGGGAGGGTGACTAGATAAACAAGCACAAACATTCTCTTGCACTGAAGACACACAATCCATCAAATTGTAAACACGCTTTAAAAAGATCACATCTAAAAAGTGAAGACTTAAGATGACAAGACACAAACACGCAGTTGTTTCTTACATGGGTCCCTTGCTGGTCTTGGTCTCTTTGGCTCTGCGGCACAGGAATACAATCATCGAGAGGATGAACACCACAAGAGCTACAGCTACTGCCGAGATCATCAGCATGAGACGGCCATCACTTGTCTCATACCAGTGGGCATCCTCTGTGGGACAGACATGAAGGAAAACATGTATCACACGGAATGCGAAATCAGCAAAAGTATTCACATTCTGCCTCCAGGCGAAGCTTCTAAAGGCAACCTTATGCTTGTTTGTGATAGAAAAGACTGTATTCCTCACAGTTCAAACTGTTACAGCCTTATACGCAGCGCTGATCTTCAAGAAGCCTGCTTGTTACAATTTGCAAGAACTGGCTGATCGGCCCTGTTATGTGCACAATTTCCCAATTTAATGGTAATGTTTGGGGGGAAAAAAGAGGGATTTTTCTGAATCCAGCCTTAAGAGCTGCGGATAAAGTAAACACTGAAAAATTAAGATTATGAGTATTGGAGGCAACAACAAATACATGTTGGAGGCAACACGGTTTGATCCCGGTTCGATCCCCGGGCTCTCTGCCTACTGGTGCTGGCCAGAGGGGCCGATGGCGCGATATGGCAGCCTCGCTTCTGTCAGTCTCTGGCTGTGGCTACAACTGTAGCTTGCCTCCACTAGTGTGTGAATGCGAGAGTGAATGAATAGTGGCATTGTAAAGTGCTCTGGGTGCCTTGCTATATAAA
This sequence comes from Pundamilia nyererei, assembly GCF_000239375.1. Taxonomy (NCBI): domain Eukaryota; kingdom Metazoa; phylum Chordata; class Actinopteri; order Cichliformes; family Cichlidae; genus Pundamilia; species Pundamilia nyererei. Next base: position 2,420,344 of record NW_005187468.1, on the reverse strand, counting down.
TCCAATCCATTATTATTATTGGCTTAATTGCATTTTTACAGATTGCATAATTTCAACTATTGGAACTATAAAGCTCCTACTGGGTGAGAGAATAGCATTTAAACACTGCAGTGTGTTAACAGTTTGTAATCATTCACAGATCAGCAATGAAGACGATGAAGACTGATGAGTTTCTGTTAATTGGATTAGCTATAATGTTGTAATGGAATTACTTCTGTACTTGAAAGCAACCATGATGTTTCATAAGATTAAAAAAAAAAATCACTTATCAATCATGCAGATTTTAGACAAAGGCAAAGTGAGACTGTGCAAGCGCCTAAATACCTAAAGCTGAGTACAATGTGAATGCATGCAAGAATGCATTGATTTGCAAATGAAACTAAAGTAAACTGATTTTTTTGATTGTTTTTATATTTGGAAAAATATAAAAGATTTATATCACTTTATTGCTAACAACAACTTCATGTTTATATGCATGGTGTTGGATTACCTGTCTCTTAACAACACTCTAAAGAGACCAAGTGTTGTTTTTAAAGCAAATGTTTTTTACTTTTTTTCTGGTTATGGGATTTCGGCTGCACAGGGTCTCCCTGAACTGTTGGGCTTTTAATTTAACAATGTTCTAAATGTTTGTTTGTTTTTGTAATGAATAGCAGGTCTGAGATGCAGGCAGGCCAGCTTAACACCTGGGTACTTTTCCTACATAGTCATGCTGTTGTAATGTGCAGAATGTGGTTTAGCAGCGTCTTTGTTTCCTGAAAAAGTCATCTGGTTGCCACCATGTGTTGCTCTAAAACCATTATACACGGTCAGGCTTCAAGGATCTTCACAGACTTTAATGTTACCCATGCGATGGGAACTAATGCTCCACTGTGCACTGATAAAAAGCTGTGGGGAGATAGATCTACCTTTAAGATTAGGCTTAAAACTTTACTTTTTCATAAAGCTTATAGAGTTAGATCTGGATCAGGTGAGGCTGAACCATCCCTTAGTTGTGCTTCTGTAGGTTCAGGCTGCTGGGGGAGTTTCTGAGCAATTTTTCCTTTCACTCTTGATATATTTATACACCCCTTCTGTATGTCATTGCATTTTGTCTACTCTTTTACATGGTTTGTTTTGTCCTCATCTCTCTATACTCTCCCTTTTTCCTCCCTCACTTTTCAACCGGTCACAACCTGTTTCTGCCAGAAGTTTATCCTTCCCACTGTCACCAAGTGCTTGCTGATAACAAATACAACTGAATTGAACAAAAGCGAATTTAGTGCTTCCTTCCCATTTGATGTGGTGACCACAATTGTCAAAAATAATTTTTCATTTTGATTCAGTGAACCAGATTTTGGCATCATTTATGTGCCTCATTTGTAAACTCATTTCTTTGCATGGTAGAGTTTTAACTTGCAAACTATGTTTACTGATGATGGTTTTTAAAACTCTTCCTGAGCATATGCAATGATTTCTACTACAGAATCATGTCTGGTTTTAGTGCAGCGTGTCTGAGTAGGACCCTAACTTAATTCAGTATTGGATTTCAGATGATAAACGTCCAAATTATTTGCAATTTTATGTTGACTGCTGAGTTTTATGAATGATGAACCCCTCCTGCATCTCTACTCATGAAAGATTTGGCATCTGTGATGCTCTTCTTATACTGAATCATTTCATTTTTTAACTAAACCCAAACTTGAAGCAATTTTCAAACCATTGCCTTAATGTCCTAACTTTTTTGCATATAGAGCTGACAAAATCTTACACTTTCTGATTCGTCAGTTATTGTCGTCATATATTATACCATCATTTATACATTATGTATATGTATGATGTCTAAGGGACTATAGGACTTTACATGTAACAGTGGGAAAATGGCTCATAATGTCTAAATTTCACAACTCTTCAGTAGAGCTCTTCATTTACACACCATCACTTGATATTTCAGTCAAAAGAAAAAAAGGAATCAAAGGTCAGGTAAAACCACTGCTTCTTATAATTACCCTCTTATCCTTTAAAGTCGAGGCAGTTGTACTATTACCATTTGTTTATGATATTTAAAATGTATTATATCCTCAGGTATGACCTTCTTACATGTTTGACATTTTAGAGGTAATTTCTTTTGGGACTTTGTTCCCCCCGCTTTTTTTTTTTTTTTACGTGAGGTGTTTTAATAAATGTCTTTGTTGGGGCGATGTGGCCTTTTTCATATTTCTTTGTAATTTCTCCTTCAGATACATTAAACCTCAAGCCTGTACTGTACTTCCCATAAATTTAAAGCATCAAAGGTTGGCGTCTCGTATCTGACAACTTCTGCATACGCTCCTGCTGACGTAAAAGTATCCTAATACCTGACCTTTCTGGTGATATTTGACTGCGAAAAGGAAATGGAACATAATATTTAGTTTTGTTTTTGCTCAGGGGATGTTTAATATTGATGGATGAAATTTCCCCTCAGTTACAAGGAAACCATAGCTAGTTTTCAGAAAGAGGAAATGTAGAAAAATCAGTACAAAGGACAAAAGGCCTCACCCAGGTAAATCTTTTCTTACCCGGCAGTACAGTAATGCTGATAGTGCGTCTCTTGTTGAGGGACTCCACAGATGGATGCCTAGCAGAGCAAGTGTACTGTCCTTCATCCATCGCATTCAATTTTGACAGTTTCAGTGAAGAAGAGGGCAGAACCCAGTCACTTCCCTGAGAGAGAAAGACATACGGTGGAGAAAAACAGAATGAAAAAAGGAGGAAAATATGTCTATTTACCAGACTGTTCGCAGCCTTAGGACAAACAGCTAAACACATACAAATTAAAACTGCACTTAGCTGAGTGCAAAAGATGAAACAGAGAACATATACTGCCATGTGACAAAAAAAAAGAGAAGAGAAAAAGGGGAATCGTTTTTAGGCAGACTTGTGCAAGGATGGAAAATGAGAGCAAGTGAAATCTAGACTGGAAGAAACAGATGGACTGGTAATGGGACAGAAAGACAGAAATATCAGCGGGTGTTTGATCCTCAGAGAGCAGCCCCCAAAAGTCCCAAATCAAACGTATTTACCTGAGCAATAATCCCAATGAATGAACACACATCACCACAAGTCAATAACCCAGATAACACCATCATCCGCAAAGAATGATGCTGCAACAACACACTGTTAACACAACACATAATGAGATGGCAAGGGAGAAGGATGAATTGTTGACACAGAAATAGCAGCACTATTATGAGATAGAGCCCAACATGGGAGGAAACAAATAATAGGCCAAACACAAGGATTGAAAAACAAATGAGCGTGGAGGAGAGTTTAAAAAAAAAAAAAACATTACACCATGCAAATGATTTGGCTCCTGGGAGCTACAGTTCCTGCCAAGAAAGTCCATTTCAATTTGAATGGATCTGAATTAAGAGGATTTCCCATAAAGGCCAGGTCTGGCCAAAGCAGCATTTTGTATGCAAATCCACTGGCTCCCAAAGCAGTGGCCTGTTTCTGCCTCTGTCCTGCTGTCATTACCGGGGGCCAATGTGCCCACGGCGGCTGTCTGTCAAACTGTACGCCACTTTCTACCCCACATCCATTTCTGTCAAACACACAGTGGGCTTGCAGACACAGACAGAAAAACTCACACACACACACACACACACACACACGCGCGCTCACATAAACTGTGACATGAACATATTGTTTGGTCGTATTATTTCCCTGAATGCGTAATTCCTTTTTTTCTAATGGTCCCAAGTGATTTGTGAGCACATACAATACACTGTCACTTCTACTGGTTATAATTATTAGTCTTCATCAAAGTGACAGTGTTGTACATTAAATAACCACAAAAAAAACTTGAAGTATTACATATGATCATGTGGAGGACAAACAGTATTAACAGCATAAAATGTCCACTGAATTGGATTTGGACTTGTAAGCTCATTTAAAACCCGGATTAGCAGTGACCCTTTAACAAGCATATTAACCCTAAGCCAACTTATCAAGAGGAATAACAAAACGGGAAACTTGGCAAGTGTGTCTGCATGTCCCTAGATGTCTTAATAGTTGCATAGCTTCATTACACTTCTTACACAAGTTGCGATTTTGACACCTTGAAAGCATAATATAATTTTCTCACTGTGAAGACTCGGTGTATTTCCTGACTCATCAACTTATTCTTGGACGCCATGCCAGTTGTCAGTTTGGCATTTTACACTGCGATGTCTTAATTTCCCTTGGGCAAGAGTTTCTTCGCTCAGCAAAGAGCCCAGTTGAATAATTCAATGCCGGTTAACCAAACACTGGAAAAAAAAATCATTAGAAATCTATCCGCATAATTGTTTTCAGGTTGACTGGCTCTTGTCTAGACCTCATTAAACTATTAATCCTCTGTAAGTGGGCAAGCTGCAATCCCCAGCGAGTGGTGTGCCCAAGCCAACCGGTCACTTAAATACAGAGCACTTCTTCTGTGAAGGGGATGAAAAGACGGCGGGCAAGGGGAAACAAGTGGCTTGACAAAGTCAGAAAGGGAAACAGAAAAGGAGGAGAGAAAACTAAGAGAGTGCTTGAACAAAGGCAAGAAGCCAGCAGAGACTGGGTGAGAATGGAAGAAGACAGGACAGTAAAAAAAAAAAAAAGGTCAAACTGAGCGGGAGGGAGAGAGTGGTGAGAGAGAGAATGACAAGTTTCCAAAAGCATAATGAGGGCACAGCCACTGTGCACGCTCCCGTGGCTTTCTCACCTCTTTGTACCAGAAGTAGCTCGGCTCCTCTGATGAGCTGGCAGAGCATTTCACCACCACGTCGTCTCCGAGTCGCACCTTCAGCTCATGTGGGGTACCCAGGTATCCGGTGTAGCCTTCCCTGGACAGTGACAGCTCCCCCATATCTAAGACGCAGTCGGGAATGAGAACGTGTGATCGGGCATTAATGAAGCAGGAAATTTAATATAAGCTGAAACAACTTTGTCAAGCGTTCAGGCCGTGACTGAACATATGTTTGCAGTGGCAGCAGCTGGTAAACACTCAGATATTTTAAGTATATTTGAGCATAAATGCTCAAGTTTGATTGCCTCCCTGTGGTACAGACTGTACCAAGCGGTCAATAATAATGATAATAGGCTTCATCTTATTGAAGTCTTTAGAGAGGCAATGTTGTGAATAATGGCTCATTTTCTCTTCTATCTCAATAGATGGCCCACGTCCATCCAGCTCTTGGCTTCTTTCCTCCTCTGTCTCCTTCGGTCCTACACTCCATTCTAATCTTTTCCTCATATTGATCACCCCTGTGAGGCTGAGGAGCCTATCAAACAACATTATGGTCGATTCGATGGCCACTGAGAAGTTAGAGGGCACTGAAAATCTGACTAGCTATGCCATGAATGACATTTCTTGAAGCTTTGCATTGATAACGGATACCTTAAAGCTGGAGCCGCCCCGCTGGGGACACGGCTCTGTTTATCTGAAGCGAATAAAAAAAATAAAACAACTGCGGTCAATCTTTCGTAGGTAAGAGTACATATTTGCATCGGAGCTCTACTTCCTGTTGTTTTTGTTGTGCAACCTCTGCAGTGCCATTGTATAGATATGTCTATTAATATTTAATATGTTTTTCTATCCCTCACTGTGAAGAGAGCTGTGTCCACAGTGTCTGAAAGATTGTCTTTACCTCCTGCTGGGTGGGAAATATGACGGAAATTGGTTTCACAGTTTATCTGTTCAATCGTTTTAGACTGTTTACCGGTGTATATTTAGGTGTTTTATCCTCGTCCCTTTGTTAGCAATACTAGTAATCTCAAATTGTCCTGTGTTTTCCTTACTGAAAGTGAAATTCAGCAATACCATGCATTATTTTCTACTCACATATTTATCTAGATTTTTGCAGACGCCTATTTGACATGTACAACACACACACACACACACAGACGCTATAACGATCTAAGGTTAATTATTTGTCAAAAGGAAAACACAGCGTCACAGAGTCATTGTTCCTCACAGCTCCCACCCACGCCACCCGACACACTCACAATGCACTTTGAAGGACAGGGGCTGCGAGGAGTTGTCTGGCTCGGTCACGTTTTCGTCATTGGACACACAGCGGTAGGGCCCCTCGTAGTACCTTCCTGCATGGGGAATAGACAGCACTAGTGTGTCTGCGAGCTGCTGGATCTTCAGTGAGTAGAAGCACCAATATCTCTCCATAACGGGACGCCAGCCATGCATGTACTGTTAAAGAGAAAGAGGGGAAGAAAAAGAAAAAGAGAGGTCTTCTTTTACATTTACTTTTCAGTAATGAAAATTCTCTGCTGCATAATACTTCTTTGAGCTTACATAAGCTCAGAGAAAATAAATGAATATGATAGTTATACACATTAGCAGTCTAAGGTTATACAGCAGTAATCACATCCCTAGTGATTTAAAAACGATTTAATTAAACATAAAAAAATAAAAGTCACGTGTCTTGAATTATTACTTTGCAGCCATCTGATTACATTTGAAATATCATATTCAGGAGGAAAAGTTACATAATCATTGTCATTACTGGGAATTACTGTGGTGGATCATTTTTAGGAGTTACATGTTATGAAGTGATAAGGTTTACTGAGCTTTTGATAGTTATAAGCAAGTTTAATCTTTATTTTGAAAAACGAAATTTAGGAACAGTAATGAATCATAGCAGTGAGCTCCTTCTCAGGTATACAAAATCTCCAACGTTACAAACAGAGCTGTGATATGCACATCGTGATATTTTTCAAGTGCACTCTTTTCCTTTTTCACCCATCTTCCTCCAGCTCACCTTGGAGTAGACCTCAAAGTGGACCTGGCTGATGTTCAGGTCGGAGTCTGTGTATAGACACTCCAGCGTGACCGTGTCTCCCTCCAAAACTGGCTCAGTTGGCCCTTTGATGACCAAAGACGCTGCATGTGGACAGACATAACAGATGATTAAGTGAGAGGTTGCGGAGGTGGGTGTACCTCCTGAGCACTGCTTTCAAAACAGTTTTCTTCCCGGAGAACCTTGGAGTGCTCATAAAAACACCACAAGCACATGACCAACAGGTTTTTCAACTTGACGGATACTGTTGATAACAGAGACTGATTCTCTTTCACTTCAGGCAAGAAGGGCTGCATAACATGGTTTACATATTTTTTCCACAAGAACTGAATGCGAGGCTGGCCTCCGCACACTCTACATAAAACATTTAGCTGCTCTTATGCGTTAGTCTCTCGATAATTCTAACAATATTTCCTGTTTCACTCTGTGTGTCGCAAGGGAAAACCTATCAGTGTGACAGAAGAGGAAAACAAAGCCTTTCCTCAAGAGAACAGATCAACTAAGAGACACAGACAAGGAGACAAACAGGCGAGCAGACACCACACGAAGCCCAGGGGCTTCAGCTGTATGAATATATTTATGAAAAAAGGAAGACCAGAACCCCGCTGAAAGATTAAACCAATATCTCATTACAGACGAGCAAATAATATTGAGCTCTTTGAGAGAACCGCATAAAAGTCCATGAGAAATATGAAAAATATTTACCATAACTGGCATGAATCAGGGAGACCACTGCAGCAAGAAGAAGCGCTTTCATGGCTGTGGAAAACAATATCAACACAAATATCTGAGAACACGTCGTGGGCTCCTGCGCACTTTCTCGAAATGAAAGTTTGCTCAGTATTTATGTATAGGAGGGTGTAGGTGTGGCTTTCGTCTTCGTGTGATTTTCAGGAAGCGCGTTCGAAGAAAAGTTGAAAATCCAGCCAGCATTTAAAAAAGTAAACAACCAGTCAACACCAAACCATAAATACACGACTTACTGAGTCTAGTTACGTATATGTTGTGACTCATTTGTCACATACACAAGAAACACTGTAAAGTGAACGCAGTGTAAACTCAGTGAACAAAACAAGGACCGCTGCTGCTGCTCCAATAATGAAATTCACTTCGCGGTGCGTCACTTGTCTCTTAGGGCGGTGGAGTCTGTCACGTCTGAACTCGTTGAGGTCGGTGTTTTGCTGCTCAAGTTCATCGGAATGTGAAAGCACTTGTGACACGTTACCGCAGAGCGTGCTATCTAAAACCGGGGAAGCACAGCGTTTTACGCTTCAATTTCTCTGACCTTTGATTGATTAGCTGTTAACCGGAGCTGAACCGCAGACTCTGTGGGCCTCAGATGCGCTGACCTACACATGTTCGAGTCATCTGAATACGCGCAGACAGCTCGTTAAAAACAATGCAAGACAGCCGAGCAAAGAGACTACCTGTCAAAATCCTATAAAATGTTATTTGCTCTCGTGTGCTGTTATGTCTCCATTTAGTAGAATGAACTGGATAAACATAAAAATCCATTTTCCCTAAAAAGCGCCCTGAGGGAGTGATTGGTAATTCATTATCATTGCCGTTTCACTGCATATGTTGTCAAACACTTCATGGTTTAATGTTTTTATTGCATGTTTTTTATTGTTATTATTAGCGATGGTGGCCGTGGTGTAAATGGGCAGTGGACATTCATGGGGTTTGGGGATATTGTGCGCAATATTTTGAGATTACTGTGTATTTGTTCACTGCGGATGAATAAAAACACCAATAAAGTAAAAAGCAACAACAAAGAAATGTTTTGTTAGATTTTTGGCCTTGAAACAACATATTACTTAAAAAAAAGAGAGACTACAGTGTCTTATAAAATTATTGAGCCACTTCTCATTACTTTATATTTTGCTGGGAAAATGGGAAAGAGGTGCAGTTGATTTATTGAAATGTACAAACATACATTAAAATAAAGCAAAAGTTTTTAAAATTAAATACATTCCTTCTTTATTCTTCAACACAACCTGAACTCTGTTCTTTGTGTTTCTATTATGGTGGGCTTTTCACTGCATTTGGTAGTGTGATTGAGATCAATTGCTAACACTTTCCAGATGGTATTGCATGGTGGATCAAAATCTGTGTTCTACTTTTCTGTGTTCATAATTCCACCAGTTTTCATACAATCCCCAAACGAACTGGCTGAAATGCAGCCCCAAAACGTGACAGAGCATCCACTATGTTTTACAGATGGCTGAGACACTCACTGTTGTATCGCTCTCCTGACCTCCACTGTACATATTGACGAGGAATGAAATTTTTCAGATTCTGATTCATCACTTTATAAGATGTGTTGTCGTTGATTTTCTGTATAAATTTTGTGTAATTTGTCATACCTCAGCCTTTTCTCCCTGTTTCACTGAGACCATTTCTGACGAGGCTTCAGTGAACAGTAGATGGTTCAACTGAAGGTCCAGATACATCTTTCCAAACACATCTCTCTTGCTGGACTTCTGTTTCTTGAGGACATGACTTTCAGATACTGTTCATATGCTGGATGAAACTTTTTGGACCCACCACCTCTTCTTTTGTCTTCTGCTTGTCCAGTTTCATCTGATATTTTACTTCAATTCAGTTTTATTTCTGCAGGGCCAAATCAAAACAAAAGTTGCCTCAAGGCGCTTTGTTTTGTGAGGTAAAGACCCTACAATAATACAGAGAAAACAGAGAAAAGTCCAACAATCAGATGGCCCTTTATGAACAACCGTGTTGGCCTGGGACAATGGAAAGGAAAAACTCCTTTTTTCTTTCTTTTTTTTTTTTTGCTTCAATGATAATATCCGTGTTAATAGTATAAAAGAAAACAAATAAAAACCAAAACAAGCACACAAGCACACAATAATCATTTGAAAATGTTCAGGTGCAATGATTGAAGTGAAAACGAACGAGAAAGAACTAAAAAAATGAAAATGAGAGAACTATTGCTCGATTAAACTTTAAAGAATTACAAGAAAGCAACTCCTTGAGAACAGAATATAAAATATATAAACATAATGTAATAATGAATAATAAATAGAATAAAATATGTATTTAAAAATATGGGTGACTCAAGACTTTTGCACTGTATTGTGCAGAAGGGAAAGGAATAAGTATATAAGTTATGTGATGAAAATATTATTATTATATTATTATATATATTATAACTAAGAATTATAACTATTGTTCGAAGCATGTAAACTTTTATTTTTTAGTAAAATTAGTTCGTGTAGATACTAAAGAAAGCAACGCTTCTTTATTAAAAGATCAATTTTTTGTTGTTGTAATTCCACGAAACATCCAGCAGGTGGCAAAGTAGAGGACCCAGGACTGCGGCGCCCACAGGAAACGGAGATCAACAAAGCGGAAGTATTGAAAGGAAACCTCGGTTATTTTTCCAGCTACCCAAAGGGGAAAGTGAGAGACGATTTTTGTGTCAAACAACAAATTTGGCATCACAGCAACGCCGAAGGATGGACAGATAGTGCTTGTTTAACTGAGTAAGTTGACAATTTAACGCACAGTTTTAAGATTTAGCCTCCATATAGATTCTCCACCGGATTCGGTGCTAACGTTAGCCGCTATTGTTTTTAGCACCAATGTTAGCGCAAACTTCGGTGTGTTTTTTATTGTTTGTTTTATTCGGTGAAACTCCACGGCCATGATTAATCTATGATCTGTTGTTTTTATATTTTGAGTGTCGTATTTTTCACTAACTCGATTAATGTTTTCAGTAAACCCATGCCATTGTTTGTCGGCTAAGTTGCATGGCTTGGGTCTATGCATACTTTCGGTATTGTAAAGGTAGTAGAGTTATTAATAAATGTTGTAAACAATAAGTAAAGTCAACTATCGCTAAAAGGCCCTTTATTGTAAATATAAAGCACCGGGTTTTATGGTAAAACCTCGTGTTATTTTTTTACTTTAAAACCAGGAAAGTCTTGAGAGCTTTAATAAAGAAAGCAACTGGACTTCTTTAGGTTTCTGAAGACGTTTAATCCAAGAGGCTTATTCAATTTTAAAAAGAAAAGGTGGGACATCCCAGGAATTTTCCCCTTTACGTGGTCCTGAGAGTCGTTAACCCACTATTAATAATGTGACTCATCGCATGAACCAAGGTGTGAGTAAAGGAGGGGGCCATTATCATCATCATGAGTTTGTTGATACCTGACATTCTAATTATATCAATAATGGTCGTTCACAGTGGGTGTAGATGGTCATAACCTCAATAGGTCACATGATGGAGTGGGCAAGAGTAGTTTTGCCCTTATCCCCCAGTGATGGAAATGACCCGCACTTTTTTTGACACTTTGGCTCATGATCAGTAGTCTGTCAACGGCTCTAAGGACCACCTCCAAAGGGGATGATCGCTAGTACGGGTTAAATACCTGGACATCCCACCATTTGTCTTTGCAAGCTCCTTTGACTTAGAACTGAAGAAGCCTCTTAAATGGAAGGTCTGGCTTCACAAACCCAAAGACAGTTTGTCCCTTTTTCAAGCTCTGAGAATTGAGAGGCTTCAAAGACATAAACTCTGCATTTTTGCCAAAGAAGACGATGATACAAGGATTTTTTATGAATGTCCTGACATTCAGCCTAAACAGCTTGATCAACCTGTGATTAATTTCTGTAGTAACTCTAATTTGTGACTTTTAATTTCAGATTCACGGCTGCGGTCCTGGTAAAGAGGTAATTCATCACATCTGAGTTCAACTTGCTGCTGAGGGTTCGAGAGAGACCTACCACAACTGTTTTGCCCCGCAGTGACGCTTCAGAGTCTCTCTGCTTTTCCTTTAGCCACCAGCATGGCTAACAGCACTGTGACAGTGGTTAAGGGTCTGCCACCAGGCCCTGCGGGTAGAAGTAGTCCAGAAGGCTCTCAGGTTAGTTAATTTTTTGCTTAGTAGTACCAAAGCCAGGATCTGTGTAATAACTTACTGACTTCACCTCTTAAAATGCAAAAGATTGAGAGTGTATTTTGTTTTACATGAAGATTCTTTCTTTTTCTTTGTTTTGTTTTTTTGGGGTTTTTTTTGTTGTTGTTTTTTACATGAAATATCATGAAAATATCAGTGCAAAACTTATGGCTCCTTGCTTTAAATGTGAGAAAACTGTGTTGTATTGTGTTTTTTCATTTTATTTTTTATCTCTTACTATCACTAAGGTATTATGCAGACCACACAACTGCACCCATTAGCTTTTGTTAAAGGATGATGGATGCATCTTCTTTTTTTCCCAGGTGCTAAGTAAGAAAAAGCTGCAGGACCTGGTGAGAGAGATTGACCCAAATGAGCAGCTGGATGAGGACGTTGAGGAGGTTTGTCAGTAGTTTAAATAAATTGTGCAAGATTTTTTTGATCTTCTCTGTATTGAATAACATTTACATATTTTTTCATCATCTGCAATTAAAACTTGGCTAATGCTGTTAACATGATGGTATCCAAGCTATAGTGAAACGGATGGTTTCTTCAGTTCGCTGTCTGGTTTTCAAAATCCCTGTTTTCTTCTCAGATGCTGCTACAAATTGCGGATGATTTTATAGAGAGTGTAGTGACGGCAGCCTGTCAGCTGGCACGCCACCGCAAGTCCAACACCTTGGAGGTGAAAGATGTTCAGTTACATCTAGGTAAGTTGCTTGTGACGTTTTTGAATGATTGGGTCATTCTTTATTTTGTCAGGTTGTACTGTGTGCCTTGAGCTCTCACAAAAAACGTAAGAATGTTTATTCTGCAGTTATTGGTTGGCAGCTGTTTACAGAAATATTATCAAGGCTTATATTTAATTCAGTGCTACATGCCTTATGAGAATTTGATTTGAATTATTTATTTGCTGCTATCATTTGTTGGCTATTTATATTCAAATTTTGTTGTTACTTTGAGAGCACAAGGTGATTTAGCAGACTTTATATGCATAAAAAACGTCTGGTATGAATTGATTTTTTTATCACTTAAATTATATTAATGATAAGAACTTAATTTAATATTTGTAGATGGTTTCAGATAAATGTTAGGTAAACTATGTGCTTTCTGTGATAAGTTTGAATATCACAGAGGGAGTTTAAATTATTTGCTGTAAAAGCCTTGAAAGAAAAAAAAAATAACATGTATATATCAATTTTTGAAAATGAGATGGAAATTAGATCTTTCCTTATAGACTGGGTTATTTGCCAGATATGATCACTTCGATATCAATATCTATTGTAAATCCCGATGAGCCTTTTAAAGTCTGTGGCCTGCTGCCATTGTGCATTGCTTTTCTCAGAGCGCCAGTGGAACATGTGGATTCCTGGTTATGGCTCAGATGAGATCCGGCCGTTCAAGAAGGCTTGTACCACAGAGGCCCACAAACAGGTGAGCGATTGCCTCTGCTGCACATGTTAGATTACTGTAAATGGTAGCATAACTGCTGATGTTATATTTGTCAGTATGGTTAATTTGGTTTGTATTATGATGAACACTGGGCCTAATTGTTTTCATTTATTCTCATTTCAGAGAATGGCGCTGATCCGCAAGACAACCAAAAAGTAGCACGACTAAGATGTACCTATTGTGGGTTTTTTTTTTTTTTTTTTTTTTTTTTTTTTTTTTTTTTTTTTTTT
>NW_005187468.1:2369826-2406920 GCF_000239375.1 Pundamilia nyererei | reverse complement strand
TTTTTTTTTTGTTTTTTTTTTGACTAAAATAGAGAGGTGGTATTGGTGGATGTATTTTTCTTGACATTAATGTTTCATTGTCATAGCTCTGTAAGTTTTATGTGTTTTGCCAGAGTCATTGCACAATAGTGGTCTTTGTATGTTTGATTCTGTATTGTTACCATTAAGCTAAACCTGGCAGAACTCCATTGCATCTTTGTCAATAAAAATACTTTCTTGGTATCGTTCATTACTTGGATGTCAGTGTTACCTGACTCACGTGCCTTCCTAAAATACTTGGTTTTACCTTTCTCATTAGAGATTTATCATTAGATTAGATATATTGCAAGTAAAGTAAATGACTGATTGGGACTCCTCTGTTTTTATTGAATCAATTTGTGCAATGATTATCAATATACTTCTTTATAGGTTTTTGTAGTTAATTCAGGTGTAAACTACTACACCAACCTTAACACATTTTTTAGCATATTGTTTTGGTTTTTAATTTTTCTTTTGTTTACTTTGTCTTATTTGGATGCAATTTTCCAAACTTCAGATGGAAGAAATTGTCATTGTAAGAAATTAATGACTGAAATTACCAATCGGAAGGTTGGAGTATGGTGTATGTATTGCCAGACTTAAGTTGGTCAAATTACACGGATATGTTAATTATCTGAGATGCTGTTTCACATTTATTAGTCAGCTACCTAGTAGATGTGAAATTGCCACACTATGTATTACATTAATACGCCACAAAGGCTCAGATGTGATTAAATGGACTTCCTGCATACTTGCAGCCAACCAAGGATAAAGAAAGATATTCAGAAACAGCAGATGGCTACCAGCCATCATTTAATGACCTTGTTTTAGTTGCAGAGACACTGGGGGAAAACCCCAATTTAATGTATGCACCTGAGAGTTTAATGAATTTCCACAGAAACACCTACAGACAACCAGTTCCTCGCAGGATGTTTACTAGTCATGTTACAAGACAACTGTTCAGGCTCATAAGAATAACTGAAGAGACAAATGAAGGCTCAAGACAATATTTGTAATCTGAACCAAGGGACCAAGTACCTTAATAGCTGCCAGTTACTGGCAGAACAAACAATATAGGAATATAGAAATTGAAAAGAAAATACAGAATACCTTTGTGGAGCAGTGGCTCCAATCCTATCACTTTTGACCCCTCAAAGTCATAAACCTGCTTGCAAACCGCTATTTGTAATGTCTTTGTGTGGGCATGAGCTGTGCAGACTACCTCGCCTCCTCAACCTTCAAGCCGGTGGAACCACTTTACCAGTGTATGGGTTTCGAGGTAGAGAAATCAATAATTTAGATTTGTTCATTTCTTCTCTCACTTTTGAATAATTGTGACTCTGACACAATTACATCTTTAGCACCCATTAGACAAATTAGAGAAAAGAACAAACAACTTGTCATATTACAGCCTCTGCCCCAGCTGAACTGAGGTTAGCCATGACCTCATAAGTCCATTAGCGTAATATGCTGTGGAGCTGGCATCTCACTAAAGAGAGAATTACCATATTTCTCTTATAAATACAGAATATAGATTTTTCTATTAAAAGTCCACAGCTTCACTAGCAGCTTTGAGTCCTTTGTAAGGCATATTTTGAGCTCAGTGTTACAAGTGACATTGAGCAAACTTAAATTTTAACCTAATGGTGAAGCTATATCAAGATCTGAAAGGTTATTGGGCTTTACAGTGAAAAGTTCGGTCTCATTAAATGATAATCAATACAACAGGAGTCGAGCGCATGACCTGCTGATGGCAAAAAAGCAAAAAGTGTAAAAATATCTGTTACAGAAAAAAATGAAACACTAAACTGACCTATTTCCCCATTTTATTTCACAGAGCCAACACAAAATAAAATACTAGCATCTTATAGTTCTGAAAGATTCATCTTCACAAAAAATGTGCAAAAATACTTTTCATACCAGCGTGTTTTATGATTTTTGTGCCTTACAGTAATGCCACCACCGATCCAACCTGCTCACAGTTATTTGTTGCTTTTACAGTCATGTGACTTCACATAGATAGGCACCAAATGTCCACAGTTTAACCGCAACACTTTTTCTTGTCCTTGGTTGCTGTTCTTGGCTGAGGCATGTTGGCTCGCTGTAACTGTAGCGCCTGTGGGACAGTGCACTTGACTCCATCCCAGCCCTCTTGCAGCTCTATCTCTCCACTCAATAGTCCCTGGTAGATTCGTCGAGTGAGGAGCTCGAAGCACTCCTTTACATGTTGCCCAGACTTTGCAGATGCCTCCACGTAGGGCGTTCCTAGCTGCTGGGCCAGCTTCTCTGCCTCTTCTCGGCTCACCGCCCTTTCCCTGTGAGCATCTCGATCATTCTTTTGACCCACCAGGATGAACAGAACCTTATGTGGCTGTACTCGCTCGCACACCTCAGCATGCCAGTCTTTAATATGGTCAAAGGAGGCTCGATGGGTGATGTCAAACACTAGCATGCCTCCAACTGAGTTGCGGTAATAGGAGCGGGTCACTGATCTGAGGAAAGAAGTGAGACAAAGGGGTAAAAAATCTTGAGAGATAGAAAAACCCACACTGGCAAACAGAATCAACATTTATGTCCTGTTCTAATGAGCAGTTAACAGCTGCTGTGTATAACTTCAGCTCTTTTGGACAAGCATTCATACAAACAGTTCCCCCTGATTTATTGAACCAAAGGTCATCTAAACTGTCAGGTGGTGAAAACTTCATCTAAACAGGTATTTCTGAAAACAGGACAAGCCTTTGGTTCACTTAATGGGATTATAGATCCCATCCAGAGTGAAGTTAAATGCAAACAGGCGTAGTTTGCAATTTGTTTCAGTTCATTCAGCTGGAGAACTGGAAAATAAAGGATTTGGAGACAGAATGAAGCATGCTTCTCCTAGTTCTTTCATTAAATACGCTGAGCCTGGAAAATATTACATTTAAAAGAGCTCAATCTTCCATTTAGAAGTATTGCACAAACTGCACTTCTGTACACAGTACACACCTATCTTGTGGCACTGACAGGGTGGATACACAATCATAGCTGAAAGTAAACAAAGCAAAACAACTTTATTGTGAACGGAATAGGCCCTAGTTCAGTTGTCGCACACAACTAAAGTGTCTCTAATTTTCATTTTTTGAACAGGGTCCTTGTAATGTGGCCTAATGCATTAAAAACGACATAAATGTTACCTGGATTCCAACATAAAGCTCATATCATTGTAGACTGCATATATCTTATTCAAAGATCATCCATACCTGAACCTTTCCTGTCCTGCTGTGTCCCAGAACTGCAGCTTTACACGGATCCCCGGTTCCACCTCCAGGAAGTGAACGTAGAAGTCAACACCTACTGTCTCGTTGATGGACTCCATAAACAAGTCCTCTGTGTAGCGTTTCAGTAGGGAGGACTTTCCCACAGCTGAATCGCCCAGCATGATGATCCTGAACTGGTACTGCCACAAAGTCAGGTCCATTGTTGCTGGCAGTTACAAGAGATTAAGACAGGAATGACAGCTTTTGGAGATATGAAGGTGTGCACAAGCTCTGGGAAAGAGAAAAACAGATTGTCATAAAGATTAGAAAAGGTTAAAAGCAAATATAGTGAGAGATTACTGAGACTGAAGAGAAAGAAAGAGACATAACTTCATGGAGACTATCTACCACACAAACTCAACACCAGTTGCTTTCTTACCTCTGACAATCCAAATGTTGAGAAACAGGCATTAAGCCACTCCTTATTAATCTCACTACCAATGCAGCAGCAGTGTTCACAGCCATCCCAAGCTTCTTTCCTTTTGTGACTGCAGTACAGCTCTCATTCTCATTCCCATGGTGGCTCTTCAAATCCTCTACGAGGGCAGGTATGTAGAAAAATCTGCCCCACAAAGTGGATCCATTTGAGCTGCTGATCTTAACTAGTACAGTAAGCTTGTACACAAGTGTGGCTTTGCAGGGGCGTGTACTTCTAAAGGTTGCTTGTTGATACTTGACTAAAGGAGGGGCAAGAGCACAAGGACAAAGGGAGGGCCAGATGTGGGAAAGGGGGAAGTTTAAGGAAGTAGTGGCTGCATAAAAAAACTTATCAGGGGAAACTGTGCAGTTTCCTGTAGTTGAGAGCCAGTAGGGACGTCATCATCACCAAACATACAAAATGAGGGTGACTGTTGGCAACTCTAACAGTTGCCACACTATTTGCAACAGTTTTTATCACTTTATGATCTCATATGTGCAGCGAAGATCTGAAAAGGGAAGTTGATAACAATGTCGGTTTTTATCCTCTGGGAAAGCCAAACTGGTCTCACAGCTATATGTAAAGTGACTGTGACCTCTTAACATTATGCAGTGATGGAACGGGTTCAAGTTACATGAAGGGACCATGGAGAGCAACAAGCTTCCTCTCCACTGTCCTGGTTAGTAGGATAAAGAGTCCATCCTTAGGCAGTTATGACACCAGCATATTTATGAAAAGTCATTCACACATACTTACAGCTTGTAGGTGTAATATTCTCCAGGCCCCCCCCCCCAAAAAAAAAATACAAATAAACAGACGTGCTGCATAACACATGCATCTAAATTTAATAAATAAAAGGCATTTCAGTGCATTTGGGTCACACAATGGTAACAAAATGGGATCTCATGTTACTTAGTAGACTGAAAGTGCAAGAGGGACATTTGATAGTTATAACCTACTAGATGCTTTTACTGATGCTTCAAGCTCCATTTGAGATCGTAGTTTTAGTTTTATTCTGTTGTTGTCGCAAAGGTTGCTTAAATTTCCCCAGCTGTCAGATGATTGTGCATCAGCATATTTCAATTTAAACAGTTCTTAGTCAGAAATAGCAGTAAAGGGCAATCATGTTTCCTGGTCATAGGCAAAAGTTGTGCAACATGAACTGGTCAGTTCAGTTTTAGGGCTTCACAAACTAATGGCGTTCCAAAGTGAGCGAGTCTTCAAATGACAGCTTACGTGCAGAAATTAAAAGCCTGCATCCATGTGATTGATTCATTCCTAAATCTTTAACATTATCAGAGCAGAATATTTCACATTTTCACCCGAGTCACAGCTTCATGTCCAAACAGATCTGGATGTAATACAGAGAAAGATTGCTTAAAACCAAACCAGTATTAAACTATGGGGGAAATACAGATGAAAAAACTGACAATTACAACAATTAAAAAAGGTAAATATATCAGTAATTCCCAATATATATATAATCCCACCTAACCCTTTCTCAGATGCTACAATTCCAAAAAACAGAGAAAGTCTCTGAAAAATATTTCTCTGAAAAACTCCAAAATACACATCTTCTCATTATTTTACCAGAACATCATTATGATAACGGCAGTACACTTTATACCGATGGGCTGATATCTTCCCTTTAATCATGTACCTTAGTGTATTCTTTTTTAACAAGTTCCATTACAGCAACAATTTTTTAAGTTCCCTCATAAAACCTTTATTAATACTTGATTTTTGCAGCAACTTTAAAACACTAAAATAAACAGAATTCACTACCTTTAATATTTTGCTGTAGGCAAAATATTTGAAGAACATAAATTATAAATTGTTATGACAATAAAGTATTAACAATTCAAAAATACAGAGTAATACAAAGATTGTTTGTGCAGAGTCAGTCAGGGTATTTCCTGGGTGATCTCCATGAGCGGCACATACACAAAAATTACTTCTACAAAGACAGAAACTTCAGCTCACGCATGTCCATGTCGGGAGAGCTGCTACCACTGTGATCACTGTAGGTGTCCCTGAAATGAAAGGTAAATTCAGAAGATTATTACATCAGCAAGACATTATAGGGGCAATTTTTTCTGTAACTGTTTTTCTGTAATTGTTGTGACATAGCATCAGTTTTAAATGCAGATATAATATGTATGGGCAAAATGCTTAATGACTGATGTTAAATATTGATCAAGTTGTAGGTTCTTTGTAGGAGTTTTTTCACATGTTTACCACTCAGATTACTTATTAAAAGTGTCATCAAAGCATAAATGTCAGCTAAATATGATAAAAAATGAGAGAAAGGTGAAATAACATTCAACTGTTTGGAGGTTGGAGAAACACCGTGATGGAATAAGCGAACTGGGAAGTTATAGCTGCAGTTACAGCTAAACTTCGAAACTGTTGGACCATTGCAGTTTCATTTCCTTTAAATAACTTTTGGATTGGCAAGTGATTGATGTGCTGGTGTTTACCGTGGAGAAAGGCGACAGCCCTTGGCCAGGTAGCTCTGGAGTTTTCCTGCAGAGGCCAGCAGGAGACCAAAGTATGGAGGAGAAGGTTTGATAGGTCTGGAGGTGAACTCTGGATGATACTGCACTCCAACAAAGTAACAGTGGTCTGAAACCAAAAAATTGCATATTACTGCACGTTTCTGCTCCCTCAGGCTTCATTTAAATAACAACGATTAAATGTTTGATATCATAACGAAGGACAGTTTGGGGTTAAACATGATTTCTCTACATCGTGTTCAAGAATTGTATGTATTAGAAGAAGCCGGTGGGTGCTGGATTTCAAACACACTTTCCCCATACCCTCTAATTCAATGACTTCCATCCGCTCTCCTTCCACATCCTGACCAACAAACTGAAGTCCTTTTTGTTCAAAGTGATGCTTCAGCTCTGGATTCACCTGAAATAAGATAAGATTCTGTGATCCAAGGTTTTATTTTTTGTTTTGTTCTTGCAGTACTTCTAGAAGAAAAGCCATGGGCCCAACAAAACAAAATAATGTTCAAATCAAATCTCAAAGTTAGATAAGATACTGCACACAATACTTTTGCTTAATAAATTTTGTAATTACAAAATAATTTCCACACTTTTCGCTGTATAATAAAAAAAAATGTAACCCTTGTTTGGATCACTACCTCAAATCTGTGTCTGTGCCGTTCGTCAACATATTCCACATCTCCATATAGCTTTCCTGGAAGAATAAAAAATATTTTATCAACAGTAATTAGGTAGAAGAAGTCCAGGTATCATTTGATCCAGGGAGATACATACTCAGCACACTGGTGCTGGATGAGAAAATGGTCCGCCTCTTTCCCAACCTCATAGTCCCACCCATCTGGCCTGGGTTGTGTTCTGGCATGTCAATTACCTGTAGGGATCAAATCAAGATTATATAACTAATAATGGATGGTAAACATGCATGGTAAAAAAACAAAACAAAGAAGATAACATACCACAGGGTGTTTGGATTCTGGATTAAATTCTGTGGAGTTGGCATCTGAAAAACACAAGATGAACTGATCTGAGCACAAATCAGCTTTCCAATAGGTGGAAGCCTTAATCATCATTAAATTAGAAACCACTGGAAGCAAATGTTTCTTAGCTGTGTCCTCAGCAGAACTAAACAATCACGTACCTTCCCATCCAAGAACACTGCGGGCAAATTCACACACTGCCAGCTGCATGCCCAAACAAACACCTGCAAAGAACAAGGCCAGTGGAGTTCTAAATATTAAACAACATCTTTTTACATAATATATAAATCACTGACTACATGTAATGAATTTGGATATTAAATGCTACCTCATATGATTAATTGTCAGTAAAGAAAGGTGTGCAGTAAATACAGATTACCCTTTCAATATGCACCAGAGAGAATTTCAGCAGCCAAAACAAATACAAGACCTTGAAACAAAACCCCAGTAGGGGGTTTGTCTTCATTGGTGTAAGCGTTATTTGAAAAATTCATATCATACATAAAATATATGAACAGCATCCCAGCACATCCTCTACACCACCCAGCACTAAGGTGTGTAGGACAGAGTCTCTGCTTAGACTGAGTCTATATCTATAATCAACTCAATGTGTTTCCCCCTATTTGTCTTTCAATAACTGCTCAAACTACGTCCAACTGCAATATAATATGATACACAACATACAGCATAGCCTGACATCTCTTACCCAGGAATGGCTTATTCTGTTTCCGTGCCCAAGAAATAGCCTCCATCTTGCCTTCTGTCCCTCTTGCACCAAAACCTCCTGGCACCAAGACACCACTGTGGAAAAGAAAGAAAAGACCATCAATGCCCAATTCACTGAGATTTCACAGACACATGTAGAACCACTTAAATCTATTTAAACCTTGTGTCACTCTCTCTGGAAAACTTAAAAAAGCAAAATGCCAGGCTGGTATTGTACAGCCAATGTAAGATAATTCAGTATCGTATGGTTAGTGAACTAAGTAACATAATTAGAAAAGCTTTCGTTTGTGATAGTATCTGATTAAGACACACTAGTGACATTTTTCTTCAAAAAGATGAAGAAGAAAGAAGAAAAAAAAAACAACAACACTATCCTAAATTGTGTTTCCTTTATCAAAACAACCCCCTGCGGT
This sequence comes from Pundamilia nyererei, assembly GCF_000239375.1. Taxonomy (NCBI): domain Eukaryota; kingdom Metazoa; phylum Chordata; class Actinopteri; order Cichliformes; family Cichlidae; genus Pundamilia; species Pundamilia nyererei. The sequence goes on along the minus strand of NW_005187468.1, from coordinate 2,398,559 downwards.
AATACAATAATCTTTTTGGCTGTCCCCAACTTGTAGCATAACCTGTTACTGCTTCTTTTGAAACAGCCACAGACAAGCAGGACTTTTCTTTTAACCCATTTGCAATATTGCTACTACCATAGCTGCACGAACTATAATACTCTATATATATATAATAGAGTGTACATTTTAATATCAACAGCTGCTGATTATCCAAGATTATCCACACTTATTAGCGTGTTTTCGCCTTGTTTTGTCTACTCACTGAGCACTGCAGAGTTTCTGCCAGGCCTCGTGATATTTCACTGGATCATCTTGCAGGGTAGTAGTCTCCAAATCTGCAGAGTCTATGTACTGCAATAACAACAAACAGTGTAATCTGGATAGAGATCAGTCAACAACAGGCTGTACAAATACAGGAATATGTGAGGTTTTATTTAAGTATAGCAAGTTTATCTAAAAACAGTCCAAACTGAAAACAGCGATGCAAAATTCAGAAATTAGAAGAGAGTTGTCTCCTTACCTTGACCTCTAGTTTGTGATTAATGGCAAGGGCTGAGTGCTCTAGGGCCTTAATAACAGATGTGTAGGAGTCAGCTAACTTTGTATATTTTCCCACCAGGGCTATGGAAACATGCTCCAAGAGACGGTCGGATCTGAAAAGAGACGGAGATGATTTATAGTACAGAATCTGGTGCATTCTTTGAATGATTACTTCCTCAGCTACCCATTTTACCCGATCCCCTCAACGCTCAGTATGTTGTACTCACTGGGGAAAGAATAAATAAATAAATCTGCTTCTGGTGTCAGCATTCTTTAGGGAAAGTTTTGTGACCAAAATCATAACAAGCATCATTATTGCTGACGTATTAGGAGGTTCTGAAACTTAGATTGAATCTGTCACGCCTACTTGTCTAGTAATGTTATGTTCAAGAAGTGAATATAATTTTTTTTTTCATTAGCAGTGTAATGGTGACTAAAAGATCATGCCTGGATGATCTACAAGTCTGACACCAAGTTTTAAATTTAAGAAACACACAGAGTCCTTTTTTTGTGTTGTATTTGAGGTTATGTCATGAGCAAGGAGCAAAAACAAACAAACAAACAAAAACAGCATCGTGGATATTCAAGGCTTCGAAATACACAGTCCAAAACACATAGCAGCCAAGTCCACCTTTTTGTACCTTAAATGAATGTATCTAGTTTTCTCTGTTCAAGACAAAATTCAAAATAGTTAAAGGCTGAGATACTCTTTCCTACCGGTCAGCCATCTCCTTCCACTTTGTTAACATCTTTCTGGGTCTCATCTCAATGGGCAAGTTCAACCGCTCACACAAGTACCTCACAACACCCTGATCCTCCAGCAGCAGAGGAACTCTATAAATTGAGGAGACATCGTGGACACAGATCACCTGAAAGGAATTAGAAGACGTGTTATTTGTTGTCATCTGCTACCTTTTTTTTAAAAACCATTTTAATACACTGACCTGTCACTTTATTAGGTATGCCTTAGCTATCAAAAGGACCAGAGTGTCTCTTGGTATAAAATGTTACAAATCCCCCACATCTTTGCAACATCACCGCTGGTCTGAATTGTTGATACAAAGTAGGATGGATCCACGCTTTCAATTTCTCTACACCACATTCTGACCCCTTCTGAATACCCTGGTTGTAACGAGTGGTTATTTGAGGTACAGCTGCCTTCCTATCAGCTCAAAGCAGTCTGTCTATTCTTCTCCGAACTCTGGAATTAACCTGGAGATGAAAAATCCCAGTAGATCAGCTTTCAAAGTCACATCAACTTTCTTTCCCATTCTGATGCTTGGCTCAAACAAGCACCTGAGCAGGTGTACCTAACAAAGTGGCTGATGAGAGGATATGCTTTCCACATCTGAGGTCAGCATCTATCTAAATCTAATGATATCATAGCAACAAAAAGTAATTACTTAATAATAATAAATTATTATATAATGTTATATCTATTTATAACATATGACAACATTATCTGAAAGAGTAGATGTGAGTAGTGATGAGAACTGCACTAGCTCATAACTAACATAAGTAGCCTACCCTACCTACAGTTTTAGAGGAAATCACCTGTGTGGGCTCCACATGACAAAACATGGAGATCTTTTCCTTGACAGATGTTTCTAGAGGAGTTGTACAGCGACAAACAATCTGCCAAAAGAAGGACATATATATCAGGATAATGTATACAAACAAAATAATGCCAGAGCGCACACTTGAGTGTTTACGATTTAATACACTCCAAATTTTATTTGATTGTGTCCATAATGAAATTAACATGTGATTCAAAAAGGATGGCTTTATCAGAAGAATGAGGACAAGATCTGAGAGGTGCACTCTTAAGCGAGTTTAAACCAGCTTCTTTGTGCTAACTGACTTGAGAAAACCTAAAACCGGGCATTTCACATCTCATATGACTCTTCGTCCTCACAAAATGATCCCTGTGAGTTCCCCCCAATCCAGTGACAGACATTATCAGATGATACTGATATAACAGTGGTAAAAAAAATCTGCCAAATCAATCCTACAGAAAACAGTTCATCTATTGATTTAGCACGCAGTTGTAAAATTAATTCAAGTTAGCCATTTTAATGCTTAGTGCATTTGATATCCATTTGACTTGCAGATATAAGAATCAGTTTAATCTGACTACCCACCAAATCTGCAGACAATCCCAGCCCTCTGAGTTCTCGGACGCTGTTCTGGGTTGGTTTGGTTTTCTGCTCCCCTGTGGTATTGGGCTTTAGAGAAAAGATACAGCCACACAAAACAAAGCATAAATGGCCATGTCCAAAGTGATTATCCCCCCCCCCCCGTTCAATACCATGTTCCTTCAATTACCAAAAGAATGAATTTAAGACTAATGAAACAAAAATATTTCAAATTACTCATTAGATCTGGTGATCTTACAGGTAATCAATTTTTCTACAATATCTGCTAACACTACTTGGTTGTGCATGGTCACTAGCAAACCATACCTGTGGTATCAAGCTGACATGGATGTTGCAGAAGTTCTCCCTTTTCACCTTAAACTGGAACTGTCTGAAAGCTTCAATAAAAGGCATGCTCTCGATGTCCCCCACTGTGCCTCCTAGCTGTGGACACAAAACACCAGCTTAAAGCACAGAATTACATGCAAGAATACACAGGCTGAGCCTCAGCACTTTGGAAAGACTTGGGAAATACAGCACACTGTCAGCAGTACCAAGCCCATAATACTGTCAGCGCTGGTTTGAAGTATGCTGTATAGAAAGAACTGCTAGAGGCAGGATAATAATTTAACTTGGTTTATGAGAACTTGACTCTTTTAAGCTGCAAATATATTAAAGACGAAATAATTCTGCAGCACATACTGTAAAATAAACACTTGATTTATAACACAATGATTTAACACTGTTTTTTAAAAATACATAAAACATTTATTTCCCAAGGCTAGAAAGAGTGCCAGTGTTTTTACAACCTTTCAACAGCAAATCATTTTTTAAATCCCTCTATTTACCAGTTTTTACTGTTTTTTTTTTTTTTTTTGGTGCATCACAGTGACACTCATTTGTTCGGGTTCAGCTATTTCTCAGACCTGCTGCTGAATGGTGCCAATATTTGCTATCGCTTCAGGCAACAAGCTTTTTTTTTTTTTTTTCAATTCTTTTGGAAAATGTCGTCTACTTCTCAAAATCACTAGAAAAACAGAATTGCACAAATGATTAAAGCGGTGGTACTCAGACTGTGAGGTGTGGAGCTACCGCAAGTGGGGCATGGACGACCAGTTGAAAAATGTTAAATGAAACTAAGTTGAATGAAAATGATCCATTTTTATGTGAAAAATACATTTGTTGTAGATATTATAATTACTTTATTTCAGAAAAATTCAACAAGGATTCCACTTCTGAAGTGGAGCATTATTTTTTTAAAAGTCTGAGAACTACTAGACTAAAGAAAGACCCATGGTAATGTAAATAAGATACTTCCCACTGCAGCATATTTATTTACACTACAGGTCACTTTGGCCAACAACATAAATCCCAGCTTACCTCTATGACACAAACTTGAGGCTCCACACCGTCCTCATCCACTGAAATGGTTGCCTGCTTCATTACCCATTCCTGAATAGCATCTGTGATGTGTGGCACCACTGACAAAGAAAAGAAACATTTTAGCTATAGTTATCTGTGCATTTGCATTGTATAACTCAACCCTGAGAAATGCATGCACACATGTCAAATCCGCTTTCCTAAGGCCCGTTTTGGCAATAAAAGCAGTTATGTAAACAGTAATATCCAACCTTGTACAGTCTTGCCCAGGTAGTCTCCTTTTCTCTCCTTGTTGATTACCGATTGATAGATCTTTCCAGTTGTGATGTTGTTATCTCTGATAAGGCGGATGTCCAGGAAACGCTCATAGTTACCCAAATCTAGATCCACTTCCCCACCATCATCGAGAACAAACACTTCACCTGGAAAAGACAAACAGTACATCAGTGTTTTCACACAGTTTGTTTCATAGTAGCTTTTCACCTGGTAAAAATCCTTCCTGAGCCCCACTTGAGCCCCGCTTACTAACATAACAAATAAATATATACTTGACACTTTCTTACGTACACCTTGCTCATACTGTGTCGGAACCCCCTTTGCCTTCAGGACTGCCGTAATTCTTAGTGGCACAGATTCATCAATGTGTTGGAAACAGTCCAGAGGTTTTGGTCCATGCTGACATAAAAGCATGACTTACTTTGGTGCAGATTTGTTGACTGCACGTCCAAGATGCAACTTCCCTATTCCACCAAATCCCAAAGGTTCTCTATTGGAATGAGATCTGTGATTTTGGCACAGTGAACTAATGTTGTGTTCCATTTGCCTCCAAAGTCAGAGCTATGAATGATGCCATTCCTAAATTTAGTTTGTTCAACAAAAACTTGGAAAAGCAAGCATTGCCATTAATGCATCACTAGCAGTACAACCCAATGCTTGCTTTTGCTTAAAAATGCTGCTGCAAGACATTCACAACTGTCGGTGGTCTGTATATGAGGTGTTTGTGGTTACAAACACATGAATATGCAGGATATCTTCTCTTTTTTGGGACCACTGTATAAAAAAATCTCAAGAGATCAACAGTTTTTGAAATCCCAACCCAGATGGCAAAAACAACCATGTCATGTACAAAGTCACTTAATCTACCTTTCCTTCACATTCAGCTGCTTAGTTTGAACTTCTTCAGCTCATCTTGACCCTATCATTCACCAGTGTATGAATGTGAGAGTGAATGAATAGTGGAATTGTACAGTGCTTTGAGGGCCCCGAAAAGCGCTATATAAATGCAATCCATTATTATTATTATTATCTAAATGCCTAAATGCACTCAGTTGCTGCCATGTGATTGGTTGATTTTACACTTCCATTGGCAATCAGTTAAACAGGTGCACCTCAAAAAATGGTCAGGGACTGTACACTGTATGGAAACAACCTGTGCCCACACCACTCTACCTTAAAGGCTCTAACACTCCCACAGCGCTTCTTGTCAAATGTTAACCACAGAACTCCATCAAACAATTGAATCAAACTGCTGATGGCAATTGACTGAGGACAAGGACATTGTTAGAAGCAGTAAATTATAAATTACTTACCGTGCTCATAGGGTGAAAAGGTTCCAGCATCAATATTGATATATGGGTCGATTTTGATGGCTGTGACATGAAGACCGCAGGACTTAAGGATTGTTCCCACACTGCTGGCAATGATGCCCTTACCAATACCAGATATAACGCCACCAGTAACCAGGATGTACTTCATAGTGGCATCTAAGACTAAACACAGAAAACAGGAATCCAGTAAATGACTTACAAATGTACTTTACATTTCTAGGACAAGTTCTTAGCAATACTGGCATTTACAAGCTTTATTTACTCAAGTAGACAAATAGTATTAAAAGTCCCAAGGGTCCTTCTGCAAGTGGAAAAAAAGACATTTTATTCTATAATTTTCTATAGTGTTTTTGGGGAAAATAAATAAACGCATGTCCCGCTATCCAGCGAGATATTTTAGTTGCTGTATGCTATGCTTGACACGACAATACTCCAGAACTTAAATAAGTAGAATTGAATAATGTTGTTTAATACATTTTTGGCCTTCTTTTAAGGTAAGGATAATCAAACTCATACTGAGCATTTAATTTCAGATAAGACTTAATTTACATGGCTGAATCAATACATTATTTTTATTTGTAGATGACGAAATAAACATAACAGGGTATCAAACCAGTTGTATTTGTGTTTCCTCAGAAAAAGACCCAAGCTGTGGAATGTATTGGACTATAAAAGTCGAAAATGTAGTTATAAAAATAAAGGAAGTAAACAGAATTGAAAGGAATTTCTTTCTTAGTAATATGTAACAGGCTTCCATCTGTCAGAATGACCGACTTGATCACCCAGTCAAGTCAAACAAGATCGGAAGAAAACAAAACATCTCAAACAGGTTTCAAGGGCTGCACATAAGTTGTGGGACACACCCTTACTGTCCTTTAAATATATTGACGTTAAGTAAATGGGTTTAACAGTTAAAAGACATTTCTGTAGCAACAAAAAACAACAACTTATTTTAATTGTTATATTTGTTAAATAATATGTTATATTTATTAATTTAGTTATCTAGAAGTTAGGACAAGAGAAAGATCATTTTGTTTGTGCGTATGTGTGTGTGTTCGTTGGGGGCGGGGTCAGATTCAAGCAAAACCCTGCACAGAATGACTCCTAAACTGTCTATTTTAACAAGGTACTTGCCCTGCACCAACATTTAAATGGAGAATTTCGCTATGTGCTCAGTAAATGTATAGCTATAACACTTAACAGCACAGCCTGCCTGTATCATGGTTTGATTAAACTGACAGCATGATGGTGTTTTTCCTTATAGAGGTGTGGCTAACCCTTTGTTTACATCCATTTGTTTACATTGTTCGGACCTATGCATTACAGTGAGACTGTACGAACACAAGTGGGTAAATCCAAATTGTAAAACCTAAGAATGTGTTAACATGTGATCGAATTACACCGGTGTGAAACACGCAGTGAATCATTAACTTTTGATATTGTTTTTATTGACAATGTATGAAGTTAAATTGGCGGGAAAAAAGAGCACAAGAGTAACTTCTCCAGAGGGGCTCCTGAGAGCTTTCGCGGGTTACTGAGTTTAGCCGCAGGTAATTTGTCGTTAAAGGATTGCTACATACATATTTCACAGAGGAAAACTGGTTGGTTGATTAGTTTTCACCTGTCGTAACCCAGCTAACATTATCCATACTGTCTTGTGTGAAGTCCTGGCTTACGGATTTTTACTTACAGAGACAAAAAAAATGATTCATTCATTAGCATCCAACAAGAAAAATGTCATATTTATCGTGTTATTATATCAGTTAACTGGTTATAACCAATTTTGGGACACCAATAACCAAGTCAGCGGCATTTTCTTCACCTATTAAACGACTTTCCGAGATACAGCGTCAATAAAAAATAATCCATACAAACTCACCAAACGGCTATAGCAAAGTGTCCAGAAATACCTTGATGTAGTGTTTATCTAACGAATTTCTTTCTGTTCGTAAAGAAAGCCCACGTTGTTGCAGTACAGCAAACACGTGTATGACGGCTGCGCTGACTGGTTGAGCCACTTCTCCAACAGACAGTTTGCGTCCTTCCGTTTCGTAATGTAAGTAAATTTTCCTTTCTTTTGTTTGCTCAGGCAGACCTTGGGCGCCGCTCACACAGGATTAACCAATGGGAGAGCTGAACTGCGGAGAAACTCTGCCTTACAGATTAAACTACGGTCGAATTTTTATGCCCGAGTCTACACACTGGGGCGAATGTAAAGCATTTCAAGGTCAGTGCAGCTTTTCACGGGGACCAATAAAGTACACTTTCTTGAAACTAGAAATTAAAAATCATCAGGAAAATGATTTTGGATTATTAAAGCCTTCTTAATCTTTTTTTGTCTTTGTATAAATTGACAGATTTTCTCCACTACTGTGATGAGATATTATCATGCTTAGTAGTGATTACTAATTAAAATAAAGCAATAAAAAATATAGCCATTATTCTAATTTGAAAGTCAAAATATGTGGAGAAGAACTTTATTCTAATTATCATATTTGTCCGACTCACCACTAGATGTCCTCAGTTTTCTATGTTGCATTATTCATCCCCTAAGCAGGCTAAAGCTTGACCTTTCACAAGTATAATAATACTATTAATAAATAATGATCTGGAAGGAAATAAGCCTTACATTTACTAACACAGAAATTCAATGTCCTCATGTATTATTGTTTGGCAAGTGTGGCACAATGAGACAAAGCACTAGTTCCACTTAAAATCCAGTTTACACCCTAACACAGCCTCGAAGATATTAAAGTTTTTTGTATTCACTGTTGTGCTGCTCCAGTTTTGCTGTGGGTAATGAGAGTGGTGATTCTAATTCATTTCTGTCCATGATCTAATTAAAGACCTCGTCCCTGCCACCTCATTTTCATAAGCTGTTCCCTTCAATTACATCTGACAAGTGAGCAGAGACACACATTAACCTCCTGCAGGAAGAACTACTGTGCTTTCCTCGTGTCTTTGAAACATTAAAATACAAGAGAGCCATTCAAAGCTAATTCCACCTCTCTCAATCTACCTATTTGCAAAACATATCTGAGGATAAGGCCGCACCCACCACCCCCACAGTCTGATGTAGACTTTCTTTGATGCAAATGACAAGAGAGTGCCATGCAATGTTGTATTTTGCAATGCTTAGTGGTCATGTGTATCACAACATCCAAAGTCACTCTCTATAAATGCAACACTATCAGTGTGTATACCTTTTTCAAACAGCGAGAGAGGCCAAAAGGAAGAAGCTTAAGTTAGAGCGAAACTTGTTGACCTAACTCCCAATAAAATAGACGTATTGAAACATATAGCACTGTTTTTGACACTCAAGGTTATTTGCGCACAGACAGATGAGATATGTTTATTTATGAGAACTGAACTTTAGGTGTAAAATAGGATACGATTTTCATTGGGAGTGACCAGGATGGGAGAGGATTAGAAATAAGTATATCAGACGAACATGCTCAAACTAAGCAGCTTGGAGACAAACTTAGAGAGGCAAGACTGAGATGGTTTGGACGTGTGCAGAGGAGGGATGGTGGATATATTGGATAAAGGATGTTGAAAATGGAACTGGCAGGCAGGAAGAAAAAAGTAGGATCTCAAAGAAGGTTCATAGGTGTAGCGAAGGAGGACATGCAGAGGGTCGGTGTGACAGAGGAGGAGGCTATAGGGATAGGGTGAGTTGGAGACAGATTATCTGCTGTGGCAACCCCTAAAGGTAGCAACCAAAAGAAGAAGAAGAAAAAGAAGAAGTGATGTAGTTTATTTTAAACTGCATCGGGACAGCTGTTGTCTCCTATTATGTGGTTATGTTGTCTTGTTAGAGCATGAGGTTAGTAGCTATGGTTTGAATTACGCTAACAACAAACACAACAAAGGCAACTTATTGCCAAAACATTTTGTTGGCTAAATATATTCAGGTCTTAAGGAATCATTATGAAGGAAATGTTAGACTTCCTTAGGATCATTTATGCTAACTGTTGGACTATGATCTTGTAATGAGAATTTTACAATTTTCTGATGTTTAAAAACCAGATGATTAACCAGTCAGCTGGGAAAATTCAGCAGTTAAATCCAGGATGAAAGTATGTGTTAATTTCTGCCTTAATTGTATAATTATCTGTAATTGATTACATTAGTTATAAAAAGCACAATTATCTGATTCCATGAAATCATAAATAAAAGACTGCTTGCTTTTTTTGCTGAAGATTATTTGTGTTTCAATTAAGTGACTCAAAAAATGACTAATATCATCATAATGAAAACAACCATTTCCCTGTTGTGCAAATAAAGTGAATTATCCACGAGAAAAGAATGATGAGAAATATTCCACCAAAGTCAAACATCAGTTTGTTTTGGCAGGTTTCCCCACCACTCCTCTCTGTAAGCTGCATAGCAGCAGGGTCAGATGTCACAAGCTGCTCTACTCTCCCAGACCTCCAGTGGGCAAGAGAGGGCCAACTCCCAGCTCAAGCAGACACAGAAACAGTAGCCCACACCCCTCATGCCAAACACACATTATTTATGAATAAGAGTGGTGCCTTTCCCTGTCCTCTTGTAGTTTTGGAATTTTAAAGACAAATCGATTTAGGATGGGAACACAGATGGCTCTTAAGGCACAATGCAGTTCAAAACCACTCAGAGGAAGAGTGAGCTCTTGGGCAATTAGTGTCATTATGGCTGCTCATGTGCTTGGTGGGCTGGATAAACAGTGGCTGTGGCTTCTAGGGGTTAGGCATGTGGGTAGCATGGATAATAATGATCGGTGCTGTACTGCAGCAGAGCAGCGCATGCACAAAAACACACATAAACACACACAAAACAGCTTTAAATAGATACTGGTCAGAAAGCAAAGGTAAAGAGGAAAAAAGAATGTAAAGGAACTAGAAAAATCAAACCACTTATGATCATAAAACCAAACCAAAACCAAATATATTCTATTTAAAACAACAATATAAAAACTAAGAAAAGCAAGCACTGTGTGCAGTTCAGATCCTGTTTACTCTTTAAAGAATCACGGGGGACTCAAATCTAGTCCAGAATACAGTGAATGCAAAGCAATGAAAAGCAAAGTTTTGAATCATTAAAATGTATTTTTTTATCACAGTTGTTGACTTCTAATTTCCTGTAAGTCAGCAATTCAGGTAACCACTGATAATGTTACAAATGTATTATTTATTTTTATATATATATATATCATATTTGTGTAATATTGTATTTTCGTGTGAACTGGTGTTGTTGTCAGTTTGAGATCTGAGAGGTTAGCACATATATGTACACACACACACACACACACACACACACACACACACACACACACACACACACAATCATCTACAGTTATAGTGACAACCACATGTGACAAAAAGGATGTGTGGTTGTAAACACACCGAAAGTGACCTGTAATTTCTCTGAGAAATGCAGCTCGTAGACCTTGAGGGGAAACTCACGCTGAGTTTGTTGTCATTATCTTAAACCTATTTAATACACATGTGTGCGGATGCATCTCTATGGGAGTGTAACACCTACCATTTTCTTTGCCAAAACCACAAGTTTTTGAGAAAATAAATGTCAGTTAAAGGGCGTTGTCTGTGGCGTCTCTACTGGTCTCTCCTCCTGCTACTTGGAGCACATCTAATTTGATTATGAGCACCAGTGAGGAAAAGCATTGAGAGTGAGAGTTTATTGGATAACATGGGACCAACGATGACAATAGAGAGATGAGAGGGAGTGAAATGGAGAGAAAGAGAAATAGGAATTAAGTGATTTGTGAGAGAGAAAGGGAGAGAGACACTCCAACAGAGGGAACGAGAGACTCTTCCCATGGGGGGATGAGACTGGATCAGTGCCCGGTATGCCACTGCACTGTCGTCTGTGAGCTGCCTTTGTACATGTATGGAGACCAGCATATCTCATGATCCTCGGCTATTATCCTGACCCAACTCCTAGTATGGGGCCTAGTATTCTCTCCTGCCTATTGCTTCTCTTCCTGCTTGCTTTCACCACCTGCCTCTCACCCTTTTTCCTTTTTTCTACTCTATCCTTCCTCTCTTCTCAATCCTTATGACCCCCTACTCCTCCTTATTACACTCTTCCTGTCCATCTCTTCACTCTCCTGGCCAATGCACAGCTAAAGCTGGGCCTCTGCCACCTGAAAACAGATGACAGTTTTGTGCTTTTTTCCCCCTGTTACTGCTACAGACCCCCCTCCAGGAGAGGTCCGTCTGCTTAAGACGAGAGGGGGAAATGAGGATTGATCAATTTAAAAAACAAACTCTCCTCTTTTTTCTTCTCTGAGCCCCCCTTTAGCAGAACATGCCTGCCCAACAGAGAGAGATTGAGAGCAAAGTCATGGAGGCTCATTCATCAAGTTCTGTATCCCATTATAAATAATGTGTGTAAAGTGCAAACAAGCCTGGGAACTAAGGATTGTGGCCTTTGACCAGCACTGCTATTATGTATGTGCAGTTAAGACTTTTTCAGCGAGGGAACGGTGACAAGATCAATGTGTCAAAGCCAACATGATCCACGGGAGATTCTTGTCTTTAATTTTTCTGTCTTAATTTGAAATGATGTTCAGTATTTCGTATTTTAAGAAAGGGCAAATGTGTATACATCATTAACAATACACCATATAAATGACCAAACAATCATGAATTGTCATTATGTAACATATGTCATTATGTAACAACAATTCAGTTGTGTAACGTTTTTCTCAAAATACAAAATAATTGATTTTACTTTAATCTCTAACTGTCAAATGGAATTTTGCTTCCTAAAATAATCAATGTGGCAGTCAAATCACCAGTAACATTAAAAAAGTCAGTCTGATAACAGATCATACTCTAGAAGGAGATACGCCCTGATGCCTTGTGACCCTGCACATTAGCACTCCTAGACCACATGTCATGTCAAGTCAGATGCTAGACTGAGCCGAACAAGCAGTCCTTTTATCACTAACTCAGTTATTCAGTTATTTCAACCTCTTCACGCACTGAAGACTGCTCGACTTGCTTACACCACTTAGCTGTGAATATCCGTCACAGTAAAGAGAGGTGCAACTCGCTGCTGATACTTCTGATGCTATCAAGTTCAAAGTTTGACACCATTTACCATTTAAACATGACTTACCTGAGATATGTCCTTGCTAATTCCTATATTAATGAAACATCTTAATATTGTTGTTTTCAGAGGAAGGCATTTTCTAACTGACCAAAGCAAATTTTAAAGTTCTTTGTGTGACCAGTTTATGTCTTTCTGAAGCTACTCATTAGTGCAGCTTTCAGATTTGATGTACAAATATTTGTATGGTGTGTAACTCATAGGGTTAACACTTGAACACCTCTTTCAACATGTTTAGATTTTTTCAGAGTATTTCATAACCGTGCAATGCTCCCAATTCCACATACATTTTAGTTTGCCAACAATAACCCAGTATCAGTCAAATGTCTCTCTCTATTCCTGTCCCATACCTCATGTGGGCATGCCAGTGCCCACAAAGAAGCTACAGTGTTATACAATGAAGTGTTCTATTTCGGTGTCCTTATCAATAGAGGATCTGTCTCTGTCAGTATCTAAGCCCCCTGCTTAGTCTGTGAGAAGTCTTCGTGAAGGAGTGCAAGGACAATGAACGACTTGATAGGAGGACATATCACTTTGGATCACATGTTTAAAAGAATGAAGGAACATGACCCAACCAGAACCAAAGTGGCTGGGTCTATGTGAATTATGACCTGTTTGATAACAAGTTTGGATTCAGCGCTGATGTGCACAGAGCAAAGGTTCATCAAATCTGACCGAGAGACTGTTTTAGATTTAATACTGTAGAAAAGACATGAGCCACATCTTGTTTCTTTATATTTTGGTTCCAAGGAATGAGACTTTCTTCTAATTTTTATAATGGTTTACAACAGTAGTTCTCTGGGCTTTCTTTCAGGATTTCTCTCTGGACATTGGCTGTTTTTTCAAAACATTCCTTTTTCAGATGAATGCTTTGTTTGTTTGTTTGTTTGTTAAGCAAGTTAACACTCACCATTTAATTTTTCAAGTATAAAAAGGCACCAAAACAAGGAATGAACCGGGGATGTGTCTACAGATACCAGAAAAATTTGAAAAGAACCAATTTGAAAAATTGATAGTAAGATTTTGTTACTATCAGCCTATCGGAAAAAGACATTTTCAATTTCAAGAAACAAAAAATGCCAAAGATGACACAGTTTGCAAACTGATTCCCATACCTATTAGCTGGAAACATGGTATAGCTTACCATCGTTTGCAGTGTGACATTGGAAATATGGGGAAACAGGACAAGTGGAGGACAAAGGAAGGAATGATGGGTCCAAACAGTTATCCACAAGTAATGTTCTTAAGAAATTGGGAAAAAAAATCAAGAAAGATCTGACACAAGACTAGAACATTATTACAAATATGAATTATTGGGTTCAATTTGTTAACAACATGTATGAAGGAAGTAAAAAAAGAGGTACAACAATGAATGTCTTCAACCATCTGTAAAACACGGTGGAGGCTGTGTCATGGTTTGGGGCGGCATTTCAGACAGCTGATTTGTGAATTTTGTTCAACTGAATCATGAACACAGAAAAAATACTATCAGATTTTGATCCACAAAACAATGATATCTGGAAAGTGTTTTCAACACAAAACACTCTACCAATGCTGTAAAAACATGCCCGGTTGGAAAAGAAACATACAATGGAACACTATCAGTCATGTACTGGCCTCTCTGATGTCTGAACCTTTACATTATTGAAGCAGTGTGGGATCATCCTGACAGAGAAAAGAATAAAAGACAGCCAACATATAAAGCAGAGCTTTGAACATCCTTCAAGAAGCCCAGAGATCCATTTCTGAAGTCTACCTAAAGAAATGACAATAAAGCTTGACTAAGAGATCTAAGGCTGTGCTGAAGAGCAAAGGTGACCATACCAAATATTGACTTTCAAACTCAAAGGTATTTCTGTACTGTATTTCTATATATTTTCCATTTTCCTAGCAGCAAAAAAAACCTAAAAAAAATTAGGAGAGATTCAAAACTTTTGCACAGTACTGTACATGAAGAAAAATCTGAAACAAAAACCCCCAGAACTTATATTACTGACTCTCAGATCCCTCTCTTAGCACATGTGATTCTTTAAAGAGCAAACAGGATCTGAACTGCACACAGTGCCTGCTTATCTTTTGGTCAGTGTTTATCAAAACTCCTCAGTACTCATGCTAAAGTAAGGGTTAAATCTGCAAAGAAGTAATCCACTTAACATTGTTGACTCTAGGGGGTTGTGGTAGCTCAGCAGGTGCTTGTGAGTTTAATTTTGACTCATGGCTTTTGCAGGATACCTCTATCCCTCCAGTTTCCCTCTCTTATCTTCATTGTAGACCACTGAGTGCAGCAGGGCTGCAATGAAGATAATCATTAAGGAAAAATTATTTCTCTCTCAATCTCCTTCCATCACTCATTGAGTTTGGAATGCACCAGTGCAATCACCCCCACTGAGAATAACACTCATGTTGGGTAATTTTGTCTTACATAAGGGAGAGTATTGCACACAACAAGACATGTAAAAACAACATCAGGCAAAGCTAGAGGGAGAGAATGCAATCCTCAGCTATTTGTAATGGAGAACAGGGGAGGGGCAGCGGGGTGGAAGATGGATGTGATTTCACATTAATTGTGTGGGTTCACACAAGTGCGTGCATGCGTGTTCAAATGTGTATGTGTGCATGGGGTAGGAGGTGTTAGAGGAATTTCTGAGAGCTATGCTGACTTTACAGGCACAGCAGGATCTGAATGTGTGTGTGTTCATGTAGTGAGCAAGGAGGCACGTGTGAGTAGGTGCCTATGGTGTGTGTACTAGGGAACATGTGATTTTGTGTGTGTGTGTGTGTGTGTGTGTGTGTGTGTGTGTGTGTGTGTGTGTGTGTGTGTGTGTGTGTTTTGTGGGCTGCCACACATGGCTGGGGGAAGAGGGTGGAATCTTCTTAGTGTGATGTTGAATTTGAAGACTGTAGTGCAAGAAACAGGATGGCAAGAGTTCCAGAAGTCAGCTGTAGAGTAACAATGTTTTTGTTTCTGTGAAAAAACAAATACAATCCAAACAAGTGTAAGCACTACTGTAAAAATTTCTATTTAGTTCTATTGGTTTGTTTGTAGTTTTTCTCTTTATTTTCTTGTCATGCAGGCTTCACATAATATTAGCAAGGTCCCCTGGTTGGCACTATCAGCACCCTTGATCTAAACAAAACTTGTGCCAAATGGGGCATAAATTGTTTGAGGTTGAAATAAAATTCATTTCTGAAGTTGAAGTAATTAAAATGTAACCAATTAATAGTGGGAGCCACAATCCAGTGTACTTCTCGTGCCCCTGCTGGGTGCTGGACACTAAGGTACTGTTTGGTGAAGACAAAAAAAGAGTAGAGGGGGAAGGCATATTCACAGTCAGTGAGAGGGAAGGACAGTTAGAAGCCTGAAGGTGAGAGTAGAGACTTTGAATGTAGGGACTATGAATGGTAAATGACCAGAGAGAAGGTTTAAGGATATAGTGAAGGAAGACATGCAGAGAGTTTGTGTGACAGCAGGGGTAGTGTGAGACTGAGGCAGACAATCTGCTATAGGGAGACGTAAACGGAGTAGCCAGAAGAAGAAGAGGTATTTATAAAAGGATCTTTTTTCATCTCTTCAAAAGTCACATGAAGTAACATTCAAGATATAATTTGAAGATCATACTGAAATTTTGTAATAGGAACAAAGAGTGTAGACGAACACTAACCAGTGGATCAATTTAGAATACCATGGATCGCTTTTATGCAGCTGAAAAGGTTTAGTTCATCCGTTGTGCAAGTTCACTGGCCTCTGGTAACTGAAGCTAATATATGGAAGTGACATTTTACATGGCTAATCAAAAACCAGATAGTGTTTCATCATGAGGTCAGGTCAGCTAATCTTCAAGACTTGAAAGCATTAGCTGTTTCTTTCAGCCGAATAAAGAGTTTGAGTTCCATTGCCACATCGTGGTTAAAGAAAAGCTAAAAAGAGAATGGCACAGAAAAATATGAAAAAAGGTGAACTAATGACCGTTTCAAATTAAAATGAGTTATTTAAAAAGGTTGCAATAGGATATGTTTGATTAATGTTATTAGATATGGGCAAAGTCATGTTACAGGTGGGCTTATAAAAACAAATTATCTGAACTGTAGGCTGGACATACCTGCCTGCTGAGACGCCAGATCTAATGGCAATGAGACAAGGAGCACAATGTGAGAATATAAAACTCTAACTTGAATTTTAATAGGACACTCTCACTTATCCACCCACATTAAATTAACATGATTTAGCTTGAAAACAGAGGTGATAGCCCTTTAAATGTCAGATGGGTAAGATGTGATTTTTAGAGTTAGGTTTGTAACTTTTTGGACAATGACACATTTTTATATTTCAGAGAGACAAGCAGAGTTTAGTGGATTGGACACAAAGTTGGTTGAGATGATTAACCAATGGAAGTGCCAGGCAGAAGGAAAAGAAAAAGATCACAGAGAAGTAGGGAAGGAGGACATGCAGAGGGTTGGTGTGACAGAAGGGGATCCTCGGGATAGGGTGAGATGTAGGCAAATGATCCGTTGTGGGGAATCCTTTAGTGAGCAGCCAAAAGAAGTCAGGAAGGAGTGCAGAAAGGTGAAGATGTCCATGTAGGGTACAGTCAAAAAACACAAGTAGATCTAAGTCACTAGTGTTTACTGACGATATTATGACTGCAGATATGAGTAAGAGGAAGAACTCTGAAGTGTATGGGACTGAAAAGCAAATGTTGAAAAAAAGTTCAGAGAAGGTTAATAATGACCCAAAGAATACTGCTAAAGCAACCCACTACTTTCTTAAGGCAAAGAAATAGGATATTCTTCAGTAGCCAAGTCTGCCACTTGATCTCAGCCCAGTAGAGCATGCTTTAGAGTTATTCTGGACAAAACTCACTTCAGAAACACTCACAAACAGGCAGCAGCTGAAGGTGGCTTCAGTAAAGCCCTGGTAGAGCATCTCAAGGAAAAACAGTATTTTCTAACATCTATGGATATTCACTGAAAACAATCTTCATATTTAAAATTAAGATAGTTTGTTCAATTATTTTGGGCTGTAGCTTGTTTATTTACTAGACTCAGATATTTCTGTGGTCAACTTAGGGTCATCAAGCAGGATCACAGAAAAACAAACATCTGTGTCCAGGATGACCTAGATTCTTCTTGACCCAGTAAACAAACTGTTGACACACTTTCACATTTGGATACCTCTGACTCTGGTCTGACAGATATTTTATTTTTCTGCCAACCAAAAAAATGGCTTTTATTGACTCTAAATAGCTCTGTTTAACCCAACTACAGTACACATTCAGTCGTCCCTGCAAGTCAACCCAGTGAAATTAGCCTGTTTCTGCTAACGCTTGGTGCTCTTCTGCATCTAAGGCTGAGTTTACTTTTTCAACTTCTGATTCTCAAAAATACCCCTTTCAGCTTAACCTCCTTGATTTCAAAGAGCAGTTTCATTTGGGATCACATTTATCTATCTGGGAATTGAGTAATATTTCAAGCCAAGCATAACCTGTCAGCTCCCCCTTTAAATCTAACTGGCTGTCTCATGAGATGATTGCGACAAAGTTTCAGTCCTGCTCCCTGAGAAATTATGAAAGCCAATTACAATTGATCATGTCACTTTGCAGCTCCTCTCTCGTGCTCTCACTCTCCCGCTTTTTCTTTTTTATCCATCTATCACTCAATTGGCCTTTCTCACCCAGTGTTTCATTCTCTCTACAAACCAGAGATAGATCAAAATGTCCAGCCCAGCATGTATAATCCACAACACTGACCTGAATTCCCCTTTTTTTTCCTTTGCTTTCTCTGCTCCACTGTTCCCCTGTCACTGCCGCCCCACCCCTTAATCCCCCCACCCCCCAGCTCTCTCTCCCTCTCTTCTCGCTCTCTTCAGCTGTCCTTCTCCTCAAAGTGAACTCAGCACATAAGGTGGTTTTGTTACTTTTTCCCCGACTGCTTTGTATGTAATCACCATATTCACAGCTCGTCACCTGTTTATCAGGATCTCACTTTGTGAAAACACTTGTACGCAGGATGGGTGTTTCCAAGGTTACCGCAGAGGCACTAAATAACTGTGACAGCTGTAGCTGGGGACTCTAGTCAAGCGAAACGATATTGCCATAGATACATAGTACTAGTAAACAAAGACATTTAATCCCCATACTCTTAAAAACAAACAGAGTCATGATTTCAAACAGGCATAAACACTATGCTGATTTCATAAAACAGTAGAAGCTTATGTCATGTGTGAGCAGTGTAACAGGAGGTTGGATATTAGATAGCCAAAATAAACGGCACTGAGGCAGGGTTTTTGAAATGCCAGCCAGTAGTAGTCTATGCCATCTCTTTAGGAAGAGACCCAAAACATAGTCACAGCTAACAGTGGTACAAATCTGTGATTATTTTACATCCACTTTACTGAGAGGTTAGAGGCAGTGGAGAATGCCTGGATTGTAATCTCCACAGTAGTGTGTCTGTGGCCATCTGTGCCGCAGTGTTAGTGTGCGCGTCTAGAGGTCCGTGTGACGTCTGTTCTGTGCCCATGCGGTTGGTACTGCATTCATCTTTCAGTCACCCAAAAGCAGATGTCACTGGGACGATGGGGAGCGGCAGATTGCCGTGGCGACCGACCGATGGCAGGTTGAAGGTGTCTCCGCCCTGCGGTGCCCAGCAGATGGAAGCTGAGGTCATTATCTGCTGTTCTGTTCATCTCCTTACCCCCCATACTCCCGTGCCCCCCCCCCTCTCTCTCTCTTACTGCGTCAGCGTACTGCAAAGATGCATCGGATCAGATACTGTTTGATAGGTATTAAATGTAAACATATTATCAAGTGCTTTACAGCTCTAAAACACATTCTGCAACTTAAGCTGTTTGGACTGCTGATAATTCAAGCTCATTATCACAGTCTTCTCTAAGGACTGTGAAAAACATTTCTTTATACACACAGTCCTGACCTCACAACTGTGATGACGCTGAGGGAAAATATTAATTGCAGATCCACTGCAATAGGAATAAGTATTCTTTGCTCCAATTGCCAAGCTACCATATTTCTTCATTAACAGAAAACTAAAGAAAAAAACTATGCTACGTGGCCATTCAGAACAAATAATCCAAGTCAACAGCCACAGGCGGAAAGTAGGGCAGCCTGGAAAGAAGCACTGCCACAGCAGGCAGGAATTCCTAGTTTATTATGCTGCTAGATTCCTTCTATAATAAGCTGTGTAAGCATAGAGGACAAGGATAAATCCACGTTTACATGCATCGTGTCATGTCCTTTTTGTGTGTCGTGCATCAGGCAGCTGTCAATAACAGAAGGGTTTCCCTGACCACAGCAGCACAGAATGGCCCAAGCTAGGAGTGTCAGCAATTATGCCTCGAACTGCCCCAGGCTACAGTATATTGAGCAAATTTCACTTCCTGTATGTCTGCTGCTTTTGCCACTCAGCAGCTCTGTGCTGTTGGTTTTCTCTCTTTCGAATACGAGACAGACGTGCTCCAGATGTGTGATGTGCATTATTCAGGCCACGGTGTATTTTGTTTGTGTAAACGCAATATGTTTGAAGCTCTGGCGCATGTTCAAAAGTACCAAGTTGTTTTTATTTGCTCTTTCGGTTAAAGCAGTGTTGCAAATCTATTTAAACGCATGCACAGCTTCTTCTGCAAGTGAGTGAGTTGGAAGTGTCTTTGCAGCCTGTGCACATGCACACATGTGGCACACAGACGTAATAACCACCTAACTGGGGCGTTGCTGTTCGGCTGTCAGCTTCATTTTATAGAGTTGCTGAAATGATTAAAGTTTAGGCTTCTGTTAGATGGTTTTCATGCACTTTTTTATTGTACAGTGTCATGAAAAAGTCCTTGCCGCTTTCCAGATTTCTTTTTGTTTTTTGTTTTTTCAGATTTCTCATGCTTCAGTGGTTCAGATCATCAAATATATCCTAATACTAGATAACCCAATTAACCGGATATAACACAACTAAATACAAAATTTGTTTTCAAATCATGATTCCGTTTATTGAGGGAGAAAAAGTAATTGCCCCTCATACTTACTCATGAGTTAACAGAGATTAACAACATTTCATTAGCCACACCTAGGCAACATTAATGCCAGAGCTGTTGAATCACTTAAATAGAACCTGTCTGACAAAGTGAAGTAGGCTAAAAGATCTCAAAAAGCAACACATAATGCCACAATGTAAAGAAACTCAAAAACACATTCATCAAAATCACTGACATCAATCAGTCTGGAAAGGGGTACAAGCCATTTCTAAGGCTTTGGGCAATACATGAGCCACAATGAGAGCGAATATTCACAAATGGAGAACACTTAGGACAGTGTTGAACCTTCCCGGGAGTGGACCGCCTACTCATATTACTTCATCAGTGCACTGACGACTCAAGCCTCAGTTAAGGTCAGAGTTTATAATTCAACAATAAGAAAGAACTACCAAAACAAAATACCAACAAGGAGAGAATTTCAAGGTGAAAACCACTGCTGACCAAAATGTGTGATGGTCAGGATCTGGACGACTTGCCATAATTGACAGGAACATGAATTCTGCTCCTTACCTGTTGGTCTGACCATCAGTTTGTGCCCTGAAGCAAACTGGGTTATACAGGAATGATCTGAACCACACCAGCAAGTCCACCTGTGAATGGCTCAAAAAGCGAACAAATAAGAAAAAAAGAATGTTGTGGAGTAGCCTAGTCAAAGTCAGGACAAATCGCAGTGAGATTCGCTTGCATGATTTTAAATAAGCTGTCCGTGCTGGAATACTCTACCGTGTGGCTAAATTAAAACAATTTTGCAAAGAAGAGTGGTCCAAATCTCCTCCACAGCGTTGTGAAAGACTCACTGCCAGTTATCGCAAATGGTTGATTGCAGTTCTTGCTGCCAAGGGTGACACAACCAGTTATTAGATTTAGGCGGAAATTGTTTTTTCACATAAGGAAAGATTTGGTTTGGGTTGCTTTTTTCTCTTAATAAGTGAAATCAGCATTTAAAAACTATATTTTGTATTTGCTCAGGTTATCTTTGTCTAATGTTAAAATTTATTTAGAGGATCTGAAACATTTAACTGTGAGAAATATCCAAAAAGTATATTTTCTCTTTATTTTTTATTTAAATTCATTGTTTACAAACTAATTAAATATATGGTGATTTGTTAATTTTAGCTTTTTGGAAGCTTACTAATATTTTTTTCTTCTTTGGTTTACATTTGTTGTAATTTTGATGTTAAGCAGGACATTTATTGATTTTTACATCCACCCATTTTTAGCCTCTCAGTTTACAAAATACGACAATACCAAACAATTTCAGTCCTATGGTCATAAAAATATTACTTGGTCCTCTTGCATATAAAGCAATAATAATAATAATAATAATAATAATAATAATAATAATAATAATAATAATAATAATAATAATAATAATAATTAAAATGCAAGTAAAATATATAAAATCAAAGTTTTTTTATTCAAATAATTCAAAATATGCTTGGTATAAACTGAATGCATACAAATCAAGTACATTTTATTTGACTAGACTCCATTAAAATGAACGTTTCACCTTGCACTTATCTAACGAAATCTGGTGGAAACTGTAATTGCTTAAAGTCAGCATTTTGAGAATAAATATTTTTTGATTGTACACACTGAAGCGTTTGGATCTTGTGTAATATTTAGCGTGATTGCTGCAGGGCATTTCTTCACCTTTCTTCTAGGAAATTGATGGGTGGAGCTAAACTGGTTAGGGATGGACCACACCTGAGCAGGTTAAGCACAAAAGACTATAAAGTGGATAGATCCAATGACATGCAATAAAATGCTGCCAACAGTGAACTGTCCACATATGTGTTACATACAAACTCCAGAACCTCAGCTTAAATCAAGTTCTCTATTGTTGTTGTGGTTGTTGTGCATACTTTTAGCTAAATATAAAAACCAACAGCAATCTCATGTTGCAAACTGGCTTTAATGTGACTGGAAACGTTTCTTTTCTCCATTACTACTACTTGTCAGTCTTCTCAGGGGATAAACAAAGTGTCATAGTCAGGTTTATTCATTGCACCAACTATATTGTCCCACTGGGTTTTTACAGAGTTTACATGTTGCATGCTCACACAGTGTATCCCTGTATCAGGGGTGAATAACTCTCTTAAGGGTGTTTGGTGTCCAGATCATTACCATAATTCCTGACTCTGAGGCACGCTTCAGTCTGTGGTAAGAACACAGACTGAAGATAGAACATCTCCCCCTCTACCCCTCCAGTGGCACATCTCAGGGAACCATTTTTGGCCCCTGTAGCATTTTAGTGAGTAATCATGGGGCTTTGGAGCTCTCAGTCCTCCATTTACATGTCAAAACCTCCCCAGGCCCTGGATGTAAAGGACCCAATTTAGAATGACAAAGCTCTGCCAGAGACAGCTGATCCACAAAGGAAGCCTGGTTAAGTTCTTCCTCCCAGTCACCAGCTGCTCCACTGACCCATAGTACCTCTATTCAGCAAAGAGACAGGGGAATGCTGCCACGCGCACTCACATTTAGCTATTGAATAAAAGAGAATGGTGCTTTATTGTTATAAATCACCAAGTTTGCCAAAATTGATCCAGTGTCTGTTCGGAATACTGTGATCCTATCATTCATGTCAACATAACTCTTTCTTTTGTTTTACAGCTTCATTCAAAATCCTCCCCACTATAAAACATCACAACCAGAGATTGTTAAAATCTGCCTCGCCTTTTTGTATTTTTTTAATTCAGACCTCAAACCATAATTTCATTGCAAAAAGAGGTCAGACAAATAAGCTGCATCTGAGGTGACATAACTGATTACTGGTGATTTCAGCACATACTGTCTTTTTCTGTTGACCACTGTTGACCACAATTTTAAGTGATTTTCCTACATGTAAATTTTCCATGTTATTTTGTTACAAAAGTACAATGGAAAATATAAGATTTAATAGAATGGAATGGCCAATATACATTCAGTTTATACTAAACACTTAGAAAAAGATTAATTATTTGAATAAATAAACCTTTCTTTTATATATTTCATTTCATATTTCAGCTGTTATTTACTCAAAATGATTGCTTCATGATTCTTGAGGTTTTGAGTGTGTACTATAAATTGCCATACGGGTTGTCTTTAATAATAGGAAAAGCTGTAAAACTTTTAAAAGTACAATTAAGTCTAACATTTATGCCCTCCGTCACATTTTCCGAAGTTGTCGGCCAGATTCTGGCCCCAGGGCCTTATCTTTGACACCCCTGGTTGAGAACAACAAGTGAACAGAACTGTGTGACTTGTTTATTTATTTATTTTTAACACAGTGTGCATGGCATGTGTCAGAAAGAGCTCTGCTCTATTTGTGTTTATATCTGACACAAAGTCATCTACAGATCTGTCACCTCCCTCCCGTAACTGTGCACTGGAACGGCAGGATACTCGTAGGTCACACCCAGAGTGCTTTTCTTGGAACTGTGTCATCAACCAAATGGAAACACATTGCTCCTTTCACCCATACTCCCACTTTTACCCTCATGCACCTGACCTCCAAGGGTAAAAAAAAAAAAAAAGAAAAAAGAAAAAGTAAAACACAGGGCAGGGCTGAGTTGGTAAGAGAGTAATAACAGGAAGAGACAACTGCAGGATCAGGCCCAGATGGTAAGGTATGGCCAGCTCCTGTTGATCCGAGGAAGGGATTACATAAGTAGATTTAAACCAGTGAAAAGGGGGACATGTTTCATTAGCGTCACTTGTGCCAGATCTATATTTGGAGCATGAGCCCACAGAAACAGGCATGCAGGGACAAAAATAGCCTTTAATAGCCCAGTTTGGGAGCTTTATTCCATTCCCCTCTCCTGCAACAAGGATGGTGACAGAAGGAGAACACTGTGTAAGAAGTGGCTCGCTTCACCCACACATGGTTCTCCCTCAGGCAGAGTAGGAAGGAGGCAAGTGTGGGAAAAAGGAGAGAGGTGGAGGAGTGGGGGGGGGGGGGGGGGGGGGGGGGGGGGGGGGGGGGGGGGGGGGTGGAAGTGGACAAGATGTGCTCAATTACCTCGGTACGTTGTGCTTTGTTTGAAAAGCCATTTACGAAATACTACAAAAAAGCTGATTACCTCCATATAGTCACATGAATTACCTTTCCACTAAATGCTAATGGATGATACTGAAACAAATGAAGACTTTTTTCTATTTAAATTTCCTCCTTTATCAAAGCTACGCCCAGCTCTGTTTATACCTAAGGAACAACAAAAACAACTAACTTCTTCAGTCTAATATTATTTTACAGAGTCCTGTACAATACAGGTTCTTTACTATTATATTCCAAAAATAAAGTTTCTTGCTACATGTTAGTGCATGTCCAGACTTAAATACAACAACAAGGTTTTGTCATGCCTGAGAGTCTGTAAGTACTGTTGGAAAGAAGGATAGACAGTCAGTGTAGCTACAGATGTGAGGAGAGCAGCGAGGGAGTTGCTAGAAACCCTATCTCCTCATATTGGGTGCCTGTTGCCCCCAGAGAGTAACCAAGAAACAAGAAGCCCAGCTGTCCTTAACAATAGACCTACCCCTCACCACCCACATCTCAAAAGGCCTCATTCAGTCCCTGGGCTCTCCAGACGCTGTTTCCAGGTACACTAGCCACAACATGCTTGCTTTCAAAGCAGATGTCTGTCTCCGTCTGCGGTACTTTTGTGTGTTTATGGCATATGTGCAGGACTTCATGTTGTAGCCATCTGTATAGGTTTTTTTGTTTGTTTTTTTAAATTTACAGAGTCAAATCAGAAATATTCAAAAGTGAACGTGATGTGTCAGCAAGTATTTTTCCTACAGGTGGTGAGTTCTTCACACCCAAAAGATTTTCTCTGGTGGAAAATCACTTGAGCTGGCTTTTAGATGGATCCCCTTGACTATTAGACGCTTCCCAGGGACTTGGGCTTCATATTAGCTTCAGGCAGACTACCTAAAGAAATAAATGCATTTGTTTTTGTATTCACTCTTACTTAACCTGCCTCACCTACCACATCTGCACCACCCAAAATTTCCACAATGTGTTTATCTTAAGACTCCATGGAATCCCAGAATCATATTCCAAATAAAATATATGTCCACTCGGTTGTAAAACCCTACGTTTATTTCCCAGTGGTGTGTTGGCCATGTCTCCTGATACATTTATAGAGAGCTGCTGAGGGTTCATGCCTTTGTCATTGCACTGGCAAATAATTCTAAGGGCAATTGGTGTAATTGCGAGGTGTGGCCAGACACATGTGATATCACTGCTTTGCTGGACTGAACAACCAGCCATTTTTTGTTTACTTGCCAAGATGCTCAATGGACTGAGCAGCTGATCAGGCTAGTCACTAAAATGTAGTGCAAAAAGTCAGAGCCAGGTGAATTTTTTGTTACAATGATTCAGAGATGTTTTCTTTTTTTTAAAAATGTGGTTGATGATTGAATCTTGAAAGTAAGCATTGTTTTTAGACATGGAATAAGTTAAGATTCACAAAAGATGACTCTTAACTCCACATGGCCTTATGCTGCCTGCTAGCTCCTTTCTCAGCTAGAAGGGAGTTTAGCTCTGTGTTACTGGTGTTGCGCCATGTTTCAGTCATTGCTGGGAAAAATTGTCATTGTACGTCAAAAGTGTCAAAAGGGCTGACATAGTTTGCAGTTAAATCTGCCACTTAATAATGAATGGCTGTGATTGGGTCGCAGCTTTCAAACCATCACTCCCTAGACTGCTGTGATTGATAGGTGTGCTGACTGCATTCATTCTGATTTGGATTGTTAAACATTAACAAAAATGTTACTAGCACCAATCGAGAAAGATTGCTGTTGGAATGAGATTAGCACGTCATTTGGTGTATTTAAAAAAGGAAATAGGTGCTATGTGAGGTATGATAAATAAACCAGCAACAGCTTTGTATTTATTCTCCTCTCAAGCATTTTTAATACACAGGAAGTACTGAAGCGTGTTTGAGGCCATTTAAGCAAAATCATCTGCATTATCTCCAGTACAGACTTCAGCCTTTTTCTCAAATGGGGGAAGGGAACAGTTACTAAATCCACTTATTCAGAGCTCTGCTCCACCCATCCCAATCCAGAAAAACTTAATGTTTTCTATCAAGTCACACATGTGTCTGTTTTGTAGGTGCAATCATCGCCTGCTTTAAACCAAATTACATCTACACAGGCGTGTCTAAAAGTTAATTCAGTGACAAGTACGTGTGACAAATTACCTGACACTGTTTATATTGGGAGGATGTCAACTCCACTTCATGGTGTGAAAAATGCTAATAATTCTGCAAATTCTTCACGATCGCATCTGCTCTCTATATTCAAGAAGAGTGTCTCTCACGATCACCCCTTCAGCTGTCACTTTATATTGAGTCCCAGCTCTTCACTGCTGACGTGAATGATGTGTTACTGAGAAGTGTGCTCACGAGTGCGTGGCGTTTGCGGAAATGCATTTGGGAGACATGCGTGAGTCTAAAAGAGGACAACGCTGTGTGTGTGATGGTGTTTTGCGTAGGTGACAGTCTCATGGGCATTCCCAGAGAGCAAAGTCTCTATTCCATGCAGCACAAACACAAACAGCTCTTTAGAGAGGAGAGCACCAGTCAGTCAGTCCCAGGGCTTAAAAGAGAAGGCTTCCCCTCCCCCATCACTAAGACGAGCCTTACACACACACACATGGACAACACGTACACTTAAAGGCGTACAGGAGAAGGCTTTCTCACAGACATGCACCAGGCAGGCGTATTTCTTCTTCACACACTTTGCTGTCCTCAGTGCCCTCCCTGTGTTTATTTATGATGACCCCAGCACTGATACCATCTCATTCTCTCTCAGTTACATCAGCCAACTCCCTATCCTCCTTAGCAGAAACTGTTTTCTTCTTTCCCTACGTTTCTGTTTTTCCCTGTCTCCTTCAGCTGGTTTTTAAGGTACCTTTTCTTTAGAAAATCATTAAATAAATAAACAAACAAGAATGAAAATGTTGTTTCTAGCCAATTGATAGTTTACAACCCAACAGCATTTGTTAATTTATGCCAAATACACAAGAGGCACAAAAACATGTTCCATGGGGAATGAGTGGCTGTTGCATTGAGTTGCATCACTACTCCTGGTAAAAAAATATAAATAAATAAATAAGCAAGCCATACTGGTCACACATTAAGCATAGCATGATGTAATTTGACACATCAGACAAATGCAACAGTGCTTGTAAGATTTAATTTATCACTTGTACTCTTTTGTTCATGGTTATGTGCAGCTCCTGTAATTACCCCTTTCCTCTTTCCCAGTTTCACAAATGATTTCTAAAGGCAGGGAAAATCCCAATTATTCCTTACCTGCTCAGGTATATCATTCTCTGTGGCAGGAGAGCCATAACATCGGCGATTAGGATCCTACTGTAAAATAGAACACTTTTACAGAGTTGATTTTTCTTTCCCCATAGCAGCAAATATATTTTTTTTCATCCTAACATTGCCCTTTTAAGTCAGATTTACAAGTCACAGGTGTCTCTGTGTTTCAAACAATATCAAACCTTGCAAAGTGTTCTATTATCAACCCTTCTGTGTAGTGTTTCATCACAATTCCAGGGTGAAATATCAGAGAAATAAAGCTTGATGATCCAGATTGTTACATCCCTGCAGCCTTTTATCATAATTCTCTTGATCTTTTCCTTGCTCTCTGGTCAAGTCCCTGTATTGTGCACCACTGCACAGCACCATACTTAATCAACTGCATTTTGAAACTAACCTCTGAAGCATCATCTGTAAATGCATCATACTAAAATTAACTGTGATGATTAAAGCTGCTGTGGGTTGTGCTCAAAAGTGCTTTACTGATTTGCAGTGTTTCTGATGCATAAATGATTAGTCCACTGCTTGCTGAGTGGGGTATTTTGGCAAATTGGCTCAGACTGCACATAATAACTAAGCTGGAGTTACTATGTACGAAGAAAGTGTGCATGTTTTTTTTTTT
>NW_005187468.1:2368942-2369806 GCF_000239375.1 Pundamilia nyererei | reverse complement strand
GGGGGGGGGGGGGTTGGCCTTTTTCCTCTGAGTTTTTTTTTTCTATTTCCTGAATTTGTTGCAATCTGTGTTTATCTGTTACAAATTATGAACACAAGCACAGCAGAGAAAAATTGAAAGTATGCTATCGAACTTCTGTAGTGTAGTGACCATCCACTTCCTGCGACACACAATAACAGGAAGTGGTT
The DNA here is from genome assembly GCF_000239375.1 of Pundamilia nyererei. NCBI lineage: Eukaryota > Metazoa > Chordata > Actinopteri > Cichliformes > Cichlidae > Pundamilia > Pundamilia nyererei. Next base: position 2,369,618 of record NW_005187468.1, on the reverse strand, counting down.
AACAAGGTCCCAGACAGCCATCCCCATTACTGACAACGCACACAGTTCCTTCCACAACAGCATATCGTTTTCAGCCTCGGTGTCACAGAGCAAAGGGCCACAAATACAGGATTTTTTTTTTTTACTCAAAAAAAAAGAAAAAAAAAAAGCAGGATACAAACTGTGAACAGCAGGAAAAGGTGAGGTCTCAGTTTGAGCGTTTCGCATGTGACCGAGCTCTGTACAAACACATGTAAGGGTGTGTCTGTATGATTTAGTTCACTAGAGGGTGGTTTGCTTAAAACACATTTTCTTATTAAGCCTAGAAAGAAAGTAAACCTGAGGCAGATGGGATTGGCAATAAGGTTTAGGGAAGGGCAGGCATCTTTAAAAATACTTAATAAGTGACTAAATAAACTGCCTGTCTATCCCTGTGAATCATGGCTAGATTTAAACAATTAGATGAATGAACCAGTATCAGTAGAGCCAGCTGGGAAATCAAACCTTTGCTGAATTTATTATCATTTTGGCAGAAGAGCAAAAGACATCTTATCCATTAAAAACATAAAAACTCAGTGCCATGCTTTTCTTTCTTTAAATGAAAAATACTCACCAGTTCAGACAATAATTGTTAATAATCTTACTATAGTGATTGTAACATATGTATGCATACATGTCTATATGTAACATATGTATG
>NW_005187468.1:2360045-2368529 GCF_000239375.1 Pundamilia nyererei | reverse complement strand
CATACATAACTTGATGGTCACTAAAATTTTAATCCCTAATGGAATTTTGTTCAAGTCACCACTAAATATGAAATGAATAATTTGAAACGGTGGTTTTTGCTAGTATTTCTTTGCCTCTGCCTCTTTAGGAGCTGCCAATCATAGATCAGCTGCCACTACCAAAAGGGAATGTGTGACAAAGTGGGTGAGAACACCATTTGTCCATATTCTTAGTTAACATTCTTGTTTTGATTCAGCCATATCTCATATGTATTCTGTAGCAGGCAAACATGTACTATCCCGGGTTTGTTTATGTTTTGCACTTTCACAGACTATGTAATGTAACATCTTGATTTAAATCAATTCTGAAAAGTTTGTTAAGTTAACATGTTATTTATTTCAACTGTTAATTTGTCTAGTTTGAACTCACATTACCTACCTGTGTTCCAGGATCAAAAGGAGGAAATAGAGCTTCACTTCCTGTATTTATAGTTTCCTGGTTAGTCTGAGGTCACCAGGTGAAGAAGGGGGAGAATCCTTGTAATTTAATAAAGTTGATTTTAGAGTGTGTTTGTAGAGAAATGGATTTAGTGTTGTGATATGTATTGACTACACCTTAGAGTTTTTATTGCTAGGAAAGAGTAGCAGTATAGGATTGAGTAAGGAAATGTTTGTCTTACCTACGGAATGGAAAAGTCCAGTGCTGAGCTTGTTTGGTTAAGTGGACTATTTAAGTAGATGAACGCAGGTGTTTGAGGAGAAAGGACCAGGTCAGTGTAGCTGTGACCTTAATTTCTGTTGATTTAAGTTCAGTTATTTTTATTTCTACTGAGTTAACTATGGAGTTGAGTTTCTTATTTATTTTTTTAAATATTATTTGGTCATAAAAATGGTGAATAAATCACTCGCTACACTGGACAGCATCAGTCTTCTGCCATTCTTTAGCCGCTTAGGTCAAATTCTATCGCAGACAGGCATTTGGACTAGGTACAGTGTGAGCTGGGAGGCAGGTAAAGGTGGGGAAATCTTTGTGTTAACACCTAGAATCCTAAATTGGGTTTCAGTTGTCCTCACACCTAAAATATGCCCATAGCTGTCAGAATAATAGGCGTTTTAGCTATATGCCTATGTAGAACCTATGCAAATATGTATGAAACCCATGATTTTATGGAATCCTCCAAAGAACAGTGTGATGCTAATGATGCTGCACATTGGTTGAACACTGATTGGTTGAAAACTTGGCTAGAACAGGAAAGGGAGAGACAGCTGAGTCAAGCAGAAAAGGCAGAAGCATGAAAAAAATTATAATTTCACTGCCCACTGGTGAAAGTAAACAACTGCAACATGTGGACAGTCAGCAAAGCTGGGTGTGGGCAAATACCCTAGAGGCATCTTTATAGCTTCAGCCCCTGCACATGTATTAGGGTCCACTAGGGTCCCTTTGGCACTATATAAATAAAATTTTATTAATTAAATTGAAAAATTGGGTCCAAGTGACCTAAATTTCATCATCAGACAGTGAGCACCACGGTCCATGCAGATGTCCACATGCCTGCTTATTGTTTTTGACTGTACATCACAACCCATTAACCACATGTGTGCCCCAAGCTTTGGACTTCAAAGGAGTATACCAGGAATAACTGCTCAGCTGTGATGTCTCTAGCTGCCAGTGTCTATATCTGCAACAGAGTATAATCAGGGACTTACAATACAATGCACCAAATGCATGTGCACCCTTCAAATGGACTTCAAAGAACTAAAACTGGAATGATTATTCAGCTGTCTTTGTTCATGTCTGCTGTTTGGGAAAACCATGTGGTTCTCTCACAAGTATTTCTTACACACTATGATCTTGCAAATCTTTTGAAAATTCTGCCTGACCAAAAAGTTAAAAAAACAAAACAAAACACAGATCCAGTTAAAAATAATAACTAATTTTAGCGCTACAATCCAATCCACCTAGTGGATGTTGACAAAGTTCTGGACATCCTGAAAGAAAGGCATTTACATTCTTACAAATAATTTCTGCCAATTGCATTTGGAGGGGGTGCACGGAAATCTCCTGGAGCTGAATAGGGTTGATTGTGTGAATACTAACAGCAGAACTCAGCAAAGACCAGGATTAACATCCCAAGAACAATGTTTCTTTGAAATAATGTTCCCAAGTTTCTAAACATAACAGAAGACTTTGCTGCTATGAGCAAATAAAGTGGAAAAAAAACTGAGCATACAGTTAATGAACATTTTGCTGTTATGATGTGTTTGCTACCATTATTTCCAAAAACAAAAAAGACGTGATCGTACAGAAGATATCACCTATCATCTGTGAAAGGTGATATGTTCAAATTTAGTTCAGAAACATTTTAGCATAAGCGAACATCCATAATTGTAAAGCTTATATAAGCCATCTGCATCTACCATCCCTTATTTAGCATTCATATGCACAACTACCAGTAAAGTGATGCTACTTCTTTCTCTCTCTCAGTCTGTAATTAATGTTCTTCGGGGGATGTGTAAATATAGTTGCTCAGTCTTTTAGCCAATTACGCAGAACAAAGACGGTGGATGTCAGCAGAATCCTCAGCGCTCTGGGAGCTCCCAGCACAACCAGGACTGACCTTCAGGCTTTCACTTCTTTGCTGCTCCTTATCAGCACACATTACTTTGTTATTGTCATCCTGGCTCACAGCAATCTTTCAAGGACAGTTTGGGGTGTGAATCAAACCAGAAACAAACTTTAAAGTTTTTCCAGCATAATTAACTTGCCAAATAAAGTCTGCGACCAATCTTATCAACCCAATGAGAGGATGGTATGTTTTTCTGCTTGTACATGGATTTGATGTGCAGTGAGAGATGATTATTATCTGGCTTGTTACCAAGTAAAATTTACTTACTGTATGATTTCTTAATGAGAAAGATTTACAGTGGTAGTCCTTATAGACCCTTAATTTTATGGATGTTATGGTATGGATGTTTCCACATACATCATTAATAAAATATGCAATTGAAAGTTATTTCAAGCAATTACAGCATAAAAACTGAGTGTCTTTCTCTTTTTTTAATCTCTGGTGGTTAATATTTTCTGTTTTCTCTCCTTCTCTTTCCCTTTCTCTGCCTGACCATATTTTTTTTCATATTTTTTTACTAAATGAATGAAACTTGACATCAATGGCATTATACTCTCTTCAAGGTTTAGGCAGAAACCCTGAAATTAATTTACACACTAAGCCATTTGATAGATTTCACTTGATTCTGTGTTCATACTTATGATGTCCAGCTTACTCACCATTACCAAAGCCTTGCAAAGGTTTACTATAGCTGCTGGTGTTAGGGCTGCAGAAAGTTGGATAAGTTTGCATTTCTTTTGGAGATGAAAATGCGTATGAGTTAACCATTTCCTTTGAGTCCTAGAAACTCTTCGTTTTAGTTCTTTAACACCATAGCTTGGCCCTTAGTCCAAATGGCTGACTAGGAAAAGCAAACTTCCTTTTTGTTTACTTGCTCAGTCTGTCTCTCCTTGCTTCATGCTACTGTTCTGGTTTCAACTCAAGATTGTGCAAAGGAGACAGCCAATTCTCCAGTGTCCATCTGTATTTATCTTCAGTATCTTCCAAATATACAGTTCTAAACTGAGCTGCCACTGGGTTTCTATCAGTATTAGAAGTCTTGTTTTAACTCATTTCTACAGAGTGATTAGTCCTTAATAAAACCTGCAGTGCACACAAGAGTCTCCGAATTTGTTCTCAGCTGTGTGCAAACAGAATTCTGCTGCATCATCACACAGATCATCTTTCATGTTTTACTTTTAACTTCCCTTTGGTTTCAAGCTCTCTTACATAACATATTCAAATGTCTGTCAATATTAAATAATTAATCAGAAAAATCTGAAGTAACATTAACTTCATGACCATATATATGGATCAGGATTTGACTGGTTCAAGGTTCCTTTATTTGTCATTGTAAAATACAATATACTCTGACTTTGCACTGTTACTTAAAAATGGGAACTGGAACTGGGTTATTCATGTTCTTCTTCATATATGCACAGATTTCACACAGATTTTCACAGTGGCCACGCTCGTTACTGCAGTTGTGGTCAGATGGATTGTTTGGTTTTTTTTCTTCAAATTTCCCATTCATGAATTTCCCAAGGATGCTCTGCTGGACTGAGATCTGGTGACTGTGGAGACCATTGCAGTACAGTGCCTTCTGTCCTCTAATTTTGGTGAGTCAGTGTGAATGTAGCCTGAGGCTACGCCCACACTAATGCGTTTTCGTTTGAAAACGCATCGTTTTTGCTCCGTTTTGGCCTCCCGTCCACGCATAGATTTGAAGACGGCGCTTTCCCGTCTCGGGCTACGTCCACACGTACACGGGTATTTTTGAAAACGGAGATTTTCCATTTTCGTTTTAAAAAATAATCCCGTCCACACGTAAATGCAGAAATGAAGGAAAACGCTGCTAGGAACATGCCAAAGCAACAGGTGGCGATATATTCCTAACCGTGTAGAAATGTTCTCGTCCACACATAAATGCAAAAACTGAGTTTTCAAAAATATCCACCCTGGCCGGTTTTTTTAAAAATCTCCGTTTTCAGTGACTGAAAACGCAGTTTACGTGTGGACGAAAGGTGCAAATGCATAGAAAAATCTGCGTTTTCAAAAATACCCGGGTACGTGTGGACGTAGCCTCCGTTTCCTAGCTGACAGGTGTTGCCCTAGTGTGGTCTTCTGTCGCTGTAAGCCCTTCTGCTTCAAGGTCAGATGTCTTGTGCTTTCAGAGATGCTCTTATGCATAGTAACACAGAGTTGAAGTGATTGACTATTCATATTTTGACAAATGCGCATAAGGTTTTGAGCGGTTGAGTGTCTTTTGCAGAGGTGATTCTATGTTATGAAAACTGTTTTGATTTTTTTGTTTTTGCTTTGAGAAATGCATTAACAGGGGTGATAATGACTTTTCTGCTGTGAGAATTGAGTCGAACCGATTGAGAAAAACTGTAAAAAAAAAAAGAGAAACACAAATATTTAGGGAAATTCACAAATAAAAATACACAAAAGAGAAAAAAAAAACATGCAAAAAAGAATTTGCTGGGACACAACGGGTGGGGGAAGTTAGTTTATATGCTGACATAATAATAACAATAAGATATACATATGAAATCTACTTTTGTTTCTTTTCACTTGAAAAAACATTTAAATTTAGTGGATGATAATTATATCTGCTTTGAGGCAGTATTTGGTGGAACTTATTCAAATTTGGTCATTACATAGTCTAGCATGGAGTGCTTCTGTTGTAGCTTTTATTTTAGTTGCATTTTTACATAATTTCTGGGTTCAGAAAATATATATATATATATTTGCTATCACTCTTTCATTTAATTTGCATAATAAGGATAGCTGTACCATTTTAGTAACTGCAAATGCTACAGCAGTGTGTGTGTGTGTGTGTGTGTGTGCGCGCGCGCGCGCGCGCATGTGTGCGCGTGTGTGCATTATGTATCAGCAAGGGCCTACTTGAGAACAACACACTGAAAAGCAAAAAGACACAAGGACCTTGTCTTCTTGTTGTCACTGCTTTACTTTGCTTTGATCCATTTCTAATTTCTCTTCACGACTAAAGATGATTCTACCACGGTGACAAAGAGTCAATGAGCACTACAACAGCTGTACTCCACAGGATCCATTAAAAAAAAGTGCTGTGACTTGTGATAAAAAAAAATCAGCCAAGGCGGCTGGAGGTGTGGCTCATTGCCTAGAGGATTTCTGAAAAGTGGGTCACACGTGGGAGGACTGATCCTTTTGTGTGAGGTAAAGAAAATAAAAGGAATCACACCTGCTACAGTATACACATAGGCCATGATGACTCCCTTACTAATGTTGACATAGCACTGGGGGTTGGTGGCCTTGTTTAATTAGATTTAGTCTTGGTTGCACCTAACACGAGGGGGGATGGATGGATGGGCTGAGCAAACAAAGTGGACATTCATCAGTGTTGCCAATCACACCGGATGTGATTAAGTTACGCACCCTGTGGCCGCAGCACTGGGGCTAGCATTACACTAGTCACCAAGGCAAACATAACCACTCTGCACTCAGGCTCAAAGGTCAGAAGGTGTTGGATTGTTTTTACATGAATACCCAAAGAGGTCACATTAACATCTAAGTATTACACTTAGGGTAAATTATCATGCCCAAGTGTCATGACCAAGTCTATATTAAATGGTGAAACCATTAGTAGAGCTTCTGAGCAGTCCTCTTTACACAGTTAAGCATTTAAAGAAAATTCAATTCTTTGTATGTTTTGTCTTGAAATAAAACTGTCTCTCATGTAGGAAACTCATTTTCAGCATGGTTATTGAAGTGAGCAAACACTGAGCTGAAGCCTTGTATTACTCTTTACTTAAGAAATGTAATTCCATACAATGCAAATTTCTGTCTACAATTGGATTTAACTACATGCTGAATTCTAGTCAAGCAAGGTTTTATGCATATACTGACATTCAGCAAAACATATATCCTTTTGCTTTAACTTAACACTAATTCATGTAGTGGAACTAATTCATTGTCTTTTTATTATGCAGGTTGCTTTTGGCATATGAGGAAAACTGAAGAGCCAAACCCAAACCAAAAACACTGCTTTTCTTTTCCAGTTGTGTGAAGAGTAAACAGGAAGCATGTGGCATGTCAAAAGAAGGGGAGGGGAGGAAGAAGCTTAGAAAGAAAGAAAGAAGGTATAATCTACACATGCTTTTTTCCACTGAAGAGTTTAGAGAAAAACAACAATAACGATGAAGTTGAAGAAAAAATGACAGACATCAAAACTTCCATGGTCACAGAGTATTTTGACAGGCAGCATTTGGTATTCCCGGATGTTTTAAAAATAGTTCTCCAAAGAGGAAGAGAGAAACATGATGTGCAGCATTTTGTCGCTGATTGGTCTGACACATGACACTGAAACATCAGCTCACTTTGAGCAGTGCACCTAACATTAGAATACTTCAGAAGAGCAGTACTGAAGAAACAAAAGATGTTTTAATAAGCTCCATATGGTTTTTCTAACAATGATAGTTGCAGTGTCATAGATCTGCCTGGTGTCTGTATGCAACTTGTTGGCAGACGCTTAAATGACCAACACATATTTGCAAAGAAAAACCCCCCAAAAAGTGTAAGGAACCCAGGCTGCCAGTCTCTCATCGCTTGGCACAGAAACACCATGCAAATTTCATGACCACAGCATGTTGCCGCTGCCAATTCTTTTGCTTTGAGTTGGATTCACTTGTACATTGACAAAAGCCTAAGGCATTCATCTTTTATAATGCTGTTTGGGGTTTTTTTTCGGCCTTTATTTGACGTAGTCAATAAAAGATTTAGGGCATTGGTTAATTCTGTGGGTCTAGTCAGGTAGACAGTGCTACAGCTGCTGTTGTGGTGATGAGACCAGCACTGGAGGGATGGAGGGAGGCAGGGTGCAGACTGACAAGCAGACAGACAACCATGGCTGCTAATATAGCAGAGAGGGAGGTGCTGATGGCCTGTTGCCAAGGTGACACGGGCCAGCCGGGTTCTGTCTCATTTGCAGATGCAAACGAGACCTCGCAGCTCCCACAGACGCTCGCTAAGCCTCCTCTGGAGACGCAAACTGAATCCCCTCCTCCCCAGAGAGCTGCTCCTGCATACACCTGAGCTGAGAAGAGAGGGGAGGCACAACTATTTATTTGCTTTTTGCGTTTGCTTGTGATGTGCCGCCTTTGTACCCTGTCTTGCCTCCTTTGGGAAAGAAGAATTGCTCAGAGTTTCTAAGTGTCCAACAACCCCCACAGTGACATCTTCCCTCCTTGTCTCCTCACCCATTCCATTGATTGTCTGTGTTGAATTGGCCTTTTCAGCGAGGGGGATGGATGGCAGCATGCACTGTTGAATAACAGCCCTCAGCCGACGCAGCACTCCACCCCAGCGACAACAAAAAGGCAGACTTCTTTGTTTGGCTGGAGGTAAACAGCTGGGAACAGATGATGCTGGCCCGACTGATTTATGTGGCCACAGCTACTGTGGTGACAAGGTTTTGTTGTGATAGGGACAAATACATGAAGGGAGACAGAGGAGGGATAGGATCCAAGAGAAGTCAAAAAGTCCCTAAATAAATATGTTTTAGAGTATTTTAGACGCTTATTTGTGTGGGATTATTTGGCTGTCTGAGGATGTATTTTAGTATTAGAACATGTAAAATCTCCTGAATTTATGCCTGGCATCCAAATTACTATCCTATTTTAGGACCCATACAATGGAGACTTTTGGAAATGTTGCTGACCCAGACCTTGTTTGAGAACTCTGTGATTGTGTTTTGTGCTCGGATTTATACAGGGAGTGCAGAATTATTAGGCAAGTTGTATTTTTGAGGAATAATGTTATTATTGAACAACAACCATGTTCTCAATGAACCCAAAAAACTCATTAATATCAAAGCTGAATGTTTTTGGAAGTAGTTTTTAGTTTGTTTTTAGTT
>NW_005187468.1:2354292-2357414 GCF_000239375.1 Pundamilia nyererei | reverse complement strand
CTAGAATGCTGACCGATTAAAAAATTTTGCTTATCAAAGAAAGCAAACAGTTCACCATGAAGAGGAAGACAACCCCAGAAAACATCAAAGATCAAAAAAGCACACTGAAAGAACAGACAATGGTTGGAGCAGACAGTTTTCATTGTTTGTCACACTCAGTTTCACTTAACGCCGAAGATGTTTTTTGCATAATATGACCTCCATCTTCTCCAATGAGCTAAGTCAAAAAACGAACAAGATCACTTACATGAACACAGCTCATTGGTTAGCTTTCCCCATAGACTGTATAGAAAAGATTGGCTCAGTCACCGAGATGCCACTTTTTGGTCTCTGAAGTAATTTTTGTTGCTGTTTGTTTTTGGATGAGAGAAGTGATCACATTTGGATGAGAGGGCAGAGAGCAACTAGTATTGGCAAGCTTTGTTAGGAAGCTCTATCCATAAAGTGTCCAATTGCAATACACATAGATCTGCATCTGCTAATTAGTGCTAAATAAAAGACTAATAAAATGCTAGATTTTTACACATCAAAACTTAAAGGAAGAGCTTGTGGGACTGCATTTTGGAAACACATTCATGTGGACATAGCACAGCTTGTAACACTGGGTCCTCAACATAACTGACTGGTGTTTCAGACTTGAAAAAGGGTCATTCAAACATATGAACTGTAGCAATTTAAAAAATGAATTAAAAATAAAGTAGCAACAAAATATAAATACTACATTCAAGCTTATTATATCAACTAACAATCAATTGCCAAAACTGCATTATTATGTGCTGCGATTTGATCATTTGGAGGTACAGCATAGAAGGCAACCGTAATGAAACTGCCACTACAAGTGTGGCTGACACACACTTATGAGAAACACCACATATGCCACGCAGACCAAATCCTGAATGGTTAAATGGTCATGAATAATTAGGGCATTCTCTCACTGAGCAGATGTCTCTTTTTGCAGAGTGCTCCTTACAAGAATGAATGGCAGTGTGAGATAAGCCTGGTGGAGAAACAGAGTGGGGGTCTTATTTGATAGAAGAGGACAAGAGAAGAAGATTGGATCGTGTGGCCTGAAATACAGTATAACACGTGTGCACAATCACACACGTGCATATATAATACCAACTCTCACAATACCCTGTAAGTGCTGATCAATGCCTCAGTCCCACTGACCCTCCCTTAAAATACACAACACCAACAATGACATTATTTGTGAGTGTACTTAAGTGTGGAGGGACTGCACTGACGAAGGCTTACTTCAGCTACATAGTCAGCATGTCAGTCAACCTAAAATTACCCACGTTGCCCTTCAAATATTGATAGAATAATCACCATCTCTCCAATACACAGGGGCATATCTTCAAAAAATGTTTTTTTTTTTTTTAAAGATTGCATCTCTTTCTGCAATGCTTGTTCTTTAGTACAAAGATACCTTAGTCTATTCATTGGCTTTGCTTGTTTCCTCACATGTTAAGTTGTTGCATCACACCCTGATCACGCTGTAAAAGTTGTGTGGTCGTCTCTCAAAGAGAGGGGACTATCACAGAACGTGGATAAACCCGTAATTGACAAGGATATTAAGTGAAGTGGATAGAGAGGATATAACAAAAGGGCTGTGTGAAAGCTAAGCCAGGGAATACAGTTTTCATGATGCATTTTTTCCCCTTTTTTCCGCTTTTGCTCCTACAATAATCACTCACAATGTTATCAGTGTCTACTTTCCCCCTGTAACCTGGCATCTAGTCGTTTGGCTATTTTAGTGCTCAGCTGATTCTGCTCAAGTCCAGTCCTCCATATCTAGTTTACCCTGAGCTGATTTCACTAATGAATTTTCTCCAGTTTGGAAAAATCTGCTCTGGACATTTAGGACATGTAGCTCACAGCAGGAAATAGGGAGCAATACACATGATATCGCGTCACTACTGGTACAGTAACTACACAGGACAGCTACCTAAAAGATTCCCATACTAGTGCAATCTGTCATCAGGCAGACTTTTTACTAGGGTGTTGGCAGTTTAAACCTGGCTAATGTATGAGATGACTACACTGGACTGTTGCTGTCTCACCTGTTCCTCTCTCATGTCATGTCTAGAAAAATCCAGAGCTGAAGCAGGCGACTCCCTTGTAGCTAGTCTTACAGTCTAGTCCTGGACACAGAGTGTCTCGGGATCAAGTAAAAATAGAACCATGTATTTCACGTTCTTAATCATGGTTGGAAAACTTACAGAACTCTGAAAAAGAGGTGTTGGGAATGCAGTTGCAAAAGCTTAGCTTTGCAGGACTTGTTTTGGATGTGGTCAGAGCAGAAACAGAAATAATCTCTTTATTTCCAAATAGAGCAGGGAAGTCTGATCACATGTGGCTGCCTGGTTATATTGGCCCAGTGTAAATCCAGTGTGAGAGGTATTATAAAATGCCAAAGCAGAACAATATGGAACAATGACCCAGGCGACTGGGGTCCATGCCCATGCAAAGACAAATTTTAACACTCATTTACAGTTTTTAGATATACTTGGATTAGTTTTTTCTTCTTCTTCTATTTTAGCACTTTCACAAGTGGTATGTAGGTATGTTTATATGAATGGATTAACCTTCCCAACCTAACCACTCTTGATGAAATCTAAGATGACAAGCTTTGTAACTCTTTATATGTGGAGTGTTTCTTAAGCTTACCTGCTTAACATCACAATAGTCTGATTGGTTTGTGAAGTAACATAAATTAAGGGCTTGCAGGAATAACGCCAATGAGGTAAATTAAGAATGGCAGATTGGTCAACACCTCTTAAATTGATGCTCAATGACCACATGTATTTTTAAAGTCATAGACCAATGGTTTCATAATGGTAAATGCATTACCAACAACTAAAGGTCATGCAATGAAGGGAGTATATTCAGCAGTCTGGCACACTGATTCAGCTCAACTGACTATGCACATAGTCAGTCGTTATAGCTGTCAACAGCCTGAAAAATGACTGTGATGGCCTGAGTACAGGCTCAAGTGATCGCCACCATTCCATCGTAGTTACAGTGTATATTCAGGCTCACACCTATACATGTGTGCTAAGGAAAACAAGTGAAACATCAATAAATAGATTAGTCTCTGTGGAATCAATTAAAAGCTGGGG
>NW_005187468.1:2304183-2354272 GCF_000239375.1 Pundamilia nyererei | reverse complement strand
GCTGTGTGACTTATGAAATGGAAACAATACCTGGTTGTTTTGAGGGAGGTGAAATTACAGAGATGGAGATTTTACATGATCAATGGTTAACAAACAATTTAGCACTTGAAGTTTATTGATTTCAACAACTTCCTGTGCATGCTGCAGAGATTGTGAAAAGCCTTGAAGGGTCTAGGTATGCCTGTATTATGAACAGAACAAAGAAATGAGTCAGAAGTAGACACTAACAAAGACTCATCAGCTATGCTGTGAGGAGTTTTTTCCCCCTGTGCTGAACTCAGTTGAACCAAGAAAGCTGCTTCCCCATTGCTGCAAAAACCCCTATAGAAAGTGAATCATGTGCCTATTTTGGAGATGAAATTGTTTGACAGTGAAACAGCTTAATGTCAAAAACATTTGGGTTTGTCATAGTAAAGTTGCTGTCTAGATAAAAGAAAAGTATTTTGTGGCTACAGACTTCATTTTGATTTCTGTCAAATGCTGCTTTCCTGTCATCTCAGTAGTCTATAGAAACTGTCACTCTATCAGTCACATAAAGCCTGATGTCTGAACAAGGGAATAACTCAGACACTCTCTCAAAGCTTCAGCCACATAACAAATAACAGGTAGCCTGTAAATCCAGACAACTATGACTGATTCTGCACTACCTTTCTCGTGTTCATGACTCATATATATCACAAGTCAAACAGTCTTGTGGTCACGCCTTGATAACTGGTGGCAGGGGAGTTATGTTTGTCAGCCTGGTGAAAGCAGAATCCATCAAGCACCACCAAATAGGCAGTCGTATTTGTACATGTGTTGTGTGTGAGGAAATGTGTGTTCTGATCGCCACATTGCCAGGAAATCCCAACAGGAGGCAGCCTGTGGCATCTCATCCTATTTCCGAGATACTATCACTGGCTTTTTGGTCAGGTATGAAAATGAGCTACGCTCCTATGGTAGTCAAATGAGGACATCTCTGTCAAATCTGGATCATTAAACCTATTGTTATATTTTCTCATGTAGGCTAAATATGCAGTGCTGTTGGCATAGTTCCGTGTTTATCAAAATTTAGAAGACAACAGCACTATTGTAGTGGAGCTTTTTTTTTTTTACCGCTTATCAACAGTGTTGTTTAGTTAGTGTAGGTGTTTCAGTTCCTCGTGGCAAAATGGCACATCGCAGCAGCAGAGTGATCACAGGTTTGTATTCATTTATTTATTTATTTCATATATATAAGAGGCGTTACTAAGGCTGTCTTGGGAATGGCTTCTACTTAGTCTTCCCCTTGGCAGAAATGGCAAACTGACCTCATGTCACTATTTTTGAATAAACCTCACACCTCCCAAAATGCACAGGGAGGTGTGAAGTCATTTCATCTTCTGCTCAGTATTTTTCTTATTTCTCTGAAAGCTGGAACAAACAGTAAAAATGGGAAACTATGAAGTAGAAAGCATTTGTTCTTGCATAACCACTTACTGACTGCTGCCCATTCTGGTTTAGTAAAGATTTTGCTTTCACTTAGGGGTGCTGAGATTTGTAGAATGAGATCTGTTGTCCAGCAATCATTCACCTCCAGCAACTAGACTTCAAAGTCTGTTTACAGTTTTTGAAATAGGTTTCAGAAAGTCTTTAAAGTCAGAGTTAGTTGGGGCTCAAGTGTACAAGTGCAAAGGTCTTTTTAAAGAAAAGTGCACTTACCAGACCTTTATCCTCATCTCTGTTTGATGCTAGATGCTCAAGGCTATTGGTCATTACTACAATAAAACAGCCATGCCTCTGGCAAAACTGCTGGAATTCTGTTACAGTGGGTATTTTTTAATCTGTCCACTGGGATCAAATAGTCTAGTAGTGCTGTGTACTGCTTAAAGTTGTCACTATGATTCAATTGATTTGATTTCAGCAACCACAACCAAAACAAGCTTTCACACTTCTCACAGCTACTGGCTGTGCAGTTTTAAATACTGTAACTATATTTTAATTTCCCTCCTTTGTTAGCTTACTTTTCTTAAAGGGCAACATAACAAATACCCTTAAGGACTCTCAGAAATTTGGCTTCCCAAGGTGTGCCTTTTTCTGTCCCGGTCCCTTTTCCCAGAAGAAAAAGAGCTTTCATACTGAAGTGTTTGAAGCATCACATTGGATGTTCACTGGAAGTTACCGTATTCTTTCAGTTGATGCACTTGCAGATTGCATGGGAGTCTTCTAGCCTTCCTTCTCTCACCCGCAACCGGTCGCAGCAGTTGGCCGCTCCTCCCTGAGCCTGGTTCTGCCAGAAGTTTTTTCCGGTTAAACAGGGGTTTTTCCTTCCCACTGTCGCCAAAGTGCTTGCTCATAGGGGGTCATATGATTGTTGGGTTTTTTTTTCTCTGTATGTAATATTGTAGGGCCTATCTTACAATATAAAGCACCTTGAGGCGACTGTTGTGATTTGGCGCTATAGAAATGAAATTGAATTGAACTGAACTGAATTGAGAACACTGGGAGTACAAGTCAGAATGTTACATTTCAAAATACAGACAAACCTCACTTGCAAACAAAGCACCGAATGCTCATGACTGAGACATCAATTTTAATAACAAATACAGTACACAAAAGGCTTTAGAATTAACAGCACTTTTTTCATGTTAAACAGTTGTTCATTGTCTGCCTCCCAGGGGAGTGTCATCTGTAAAACCTAATTCATTGGATACCCTTTTGTAATTTAAAAGCAGTAACTATTATGTGATTCTTTTCTCTTTTTTCCCCTTTTGTTTGCACATGGTTTTCTGAACATGCCTAACTGACAGGATGCGATCTTTTTAAAATTGCACAATCCAAAAGTTTTAACTGGAAAGCTCCTGCTTGTGTAATGTGCTCTTTTTTTGGAAAAATGCAAAACGAAAGCTTTGTGAACTGTGTTTTACTTTGAGAGGAGTGCACTGGAGAATGTTTTTTAACAGTGTTCACTTGTGCTTGCTCGAGTCCCATGCTGTTTTCTTCCCTGACTAACAACATGCAGCAGGGTGGAGGTCAAGACAGAGGCTGTAGATAAGAAGGACAGCAGAGAGGAGGGAGAACGGAGGAGGGAGAGAAGGGCGTACTCCCTGACCGCACAGCACAATGTCTTATCTTGTCCTCTGTCCTCCCTGTCGTTATCTCCTGCACACGGACGTGGAGACTGTACACAGCTGACAACAGAACTGGAAACAAGAATAACAATTTATACAAATAAAAGTGTTGAATCAGTTATACCTAAAAACCCGAGTTTCATTTGTAAACGAAATAAATCATATGAAGGTAAACATAAAATATGCAACAAATAACTGAGTATGCTGCTGCTAAGTTATAAGAAAAATGCATGACATGATTTAGCCAACAGCAAAAATATAGAATGAGTTTTTTCAGAAAGTATTAAAAGTATAAAATATTGTGTAATATCTATAATAGTAAGCAGTCCCAATTACTCAGAGCATGACATTCAGCTTCCTCAAATTTAGACACTAGTTTAAGAACTATTACATGTAAACACACTTGAAACACTTAATTGCAAATTCAGTTCAGACTCTTGTCTTGCTCATGGAGCCATTTCCTGCCCCTTTTTGTGCCACTGATTTTAGTCACGTGACATTCTTGCTGTTAGAACAGGAAATAAACACACTGGCGCTCCGATGTTACTCAATGTCCCAGATTACCCAAATTCACCCTCAACGTTGTTGTGTTGACCTGTGTTGATCCTTGCTGGTGATATTTGCTATATACTAAGGATAAAGTCATTTTACCTTATATAAGAATGCAGTTAGCTTATTATATGGCACTAGCTTCTTTGAAAGCTTTGAAAAAGCCAACTCGGTACGGTTACTGCTGCAATAGTGAGTTTGTGCTGTTTATTTTGTTTTTGGTTGTTTTTAAAATTGCATCAACCTCCAATGTTTCACATGGAGATTACAGGGAGTATGGGCCTCATTAGAACCCAGGTCACGCTGGTTCAGCATCTGGAGAAATCCATAGCTCAGTAGATTCTGCTGGGTCTATTAGTGGTTGGTAAGTTATAACTTGACATTTAATAAATAGCCGGTTCCAAGAATGACAGGCCAGCACAAATTCAAATCTACTAAAACTGACCTCAAAAGCCAATTTACAATCCACTGAGAGATTCACTTGGAATTAAATTATGCATCTTTCTGTTCTGCTTTGACTGTGACTGTATAACTTATACCTAATTTAAAAATGTACAATGCACACTTTACCAATCATAAAAGAAAATGTGCGTCTTACATTGGATGGATGTTATGAATGTTTGAAGGTGGCATTTTGGTTTTTATTGCACATCTTCTGTTTTTGATTCATGGTTTCAAACAGTAATATCCAGGGATGAGCCCAGAGTGGATCTTGGATAAGCCTCTCGCCCTTGGCTTAGGTCCCCACCCCCATCTCACTAGTGCTCTCTCTCTCACTCTCTATCTATCATTCTCTCTCTCTCTCTCTCTCTCTCTCTCTCTCTCTGAAACACACACATGCAAGAACTCCAAAAGCACTACAGACACTCTTTGCCAATTTAATAAAGAGAGACTTTGTCATGCGTATCTCCCCCACAGCTTCCTGGCCAGAGTGACAACAGTGTGGGTGAGTGGAAAAACAGGAAGAGGACAGGCGGACTATAGGCAGCACTAGTGGGCAGAGGACTGGTGTGTGTGTGTGTGTGTGTGTGTGTGTGTGTGTGTGTGTGTGTGTGTGTGTGTGTGTGTGTGTATCTCTGCTAAAGCTTTGCGCATATGTGTTAACCCACTAAGACATGTGCTCACCAGGACATTGCTCAACATTTCGAGGTAATCATGGTGCACACAGATAGGCTTCTCAATCAGGAAGGACAACTTGTTGTTTCCTGATGGGGACATCTTGCTGTCAGCGCCCCTGCAGGATAGTGATATGGTTCTACCATTAACAGACCTCATGATGGGAAGACCAATGGACAAAGGCCACGGGGGTGGGGGGACTTCAGCCAGGCAGAGAGCTTTTTAGAGAACTCAAAAATGCATGATTTGTGTTTTCTTGGTAGTACAGCGTGACACTTGTCCAGGTCACCCTCGTAAATGAGATTTCAAATCTCAATAGGTTTTTCCTGGTTAAATAAAGTAATCATTTAAACTTGAATGTTACCTCTGGAGGATGCATGTCTCTGAGAATGTACAGATCCCTCAACTATTATCAAATAGACTTTAAGTGCAACACTGTGCCTTTTAGAAATTGGTTGCACTTTTGCCACCACCCCTGAGACTGGAGGTAGCTCATTCTACCTTGTTTTTAGCAGCTAAACAGTGCACCACTGTAATTCTGCAATATGTTTCCTATTCACTTTCCCTCCTAATTATTTTCTGCTGTCAGTGATGTTGTAACCAACTGCTTGAATACTAACTGGGTGTCCAAACAGATTTCTGCTGTGAGTGAGTCATTTGGTAAATATAGGGAATGACAGCACTGACTTTCAATTTGGGCTCAGCTGTTTAGCAGTCTAGTTGGAACACACAAACACATGGACATGATGACAGGCGCACACGCACGCACACAGCTGTCAGTGGTTTGGGTGTTCAGACAAGATATTTGAATTCTGCAGTGCATACATGTAGGAGATGAAATTGCAGCAGGCTAACATGGCGTGACATGGAGCCTTGCTTTGAAAATAGGTCATTTCATAGGTCGTACAGTGTTTGCACTGCCTCAAGTGTTATTGCAGCAATGTATCAGCGGACGAAACCTGCTTTCGCTCGACAGTTATGGAGGCTCCACAGATGGTAAAGAGAAAAATGAAATTATGCCCCAAACAATCCATATTTTTACTGTCCACAAAGGTTAGTGACTAGTGTTTTTGTTTGAGTTGCAGTCAAAACCGTCACATAGCTTGCTGTCATATTTATACCTTGAGATTTATTTTGGAGAAGTGAATAAAGCCCACCTCCAATCCCCCTGTCTGACGTAAATACATGTCTGTTTACTGTGGAGGTGTGTGAGAAAGATACAGACAGAAAGGCCACAAGTATCTGTGCACGCAAGTGTGCACAGTCTTCCCCTGTGTGCGCCTTGTTTGTTTGTGGAGGGGAAAAGTGTCAATGGGTGCTTTAGCCCCACCGCAAACCTGACTCCTCATGACATCTGTGAGTCAATTAGCTGACTGAAGAGAAAACATCCCTGCCCCCCTCTATCCCACACCCTCCCTTCCTTCTGTGTATCCCTTCCTCCACCAAAGAACTCTAACCAACCAGCCTTCCAGTGTAGGTAGCATAGCAGCTCCTGTCTGCCCTGGCTGGTGGGAGGCACTGGGGGAGGGGTGCTACTCAGGGCTTGGGTTATGAGGGTGGTGGGGGGTGATGAGGTTGGATGTCAAGAATGTGGCTCATGGTCTGCTCTTTTGTGTGCTTTGTGCAAGATGAATAGGCCTATGGCAGGCTGGGGTACAAGCTAGCCAGAGTTCCCTGTTGGCTTGTGTTTTAGAAAAACCTGAAGGCCCTGGCCTGGCCTCTTGAAACAAGACAGACAGATAATAAGAGCTGCTGGGTGAACAACTTAAATCCCCACTATTTAGATGTAACTATTTCAAAGTATTTCCTACATGGCTCATTCTTGTCTCAATATTGCATATAGCTTCATTATATCCCTCTCTTCTCCTCTGTGCATGTCTATCTCTCTGGCCATGCCTCCCAGAGCCCCCTATCAGGATAGTTATTGTTTGCTAAGCTGGTGTGGGGCTCTTCTTTTTTGTGCCTGGTGCATCCCATATTCCCGTCCCCACTCGTCCCCAACGCCCTCCACGTCCTCAGGCTACTGCTATGGAAATATGCTTCAGTCACATTGCTAATTATTTAAGAGTCGTCACCTCATTAACAGTGCTGGGAGATAATGAATGATTAATAGGTCATTCTTCACATCATCACTGTGTTCTCCCAGTGTCTCCCACTCCTTTTTTCCCTTCCATAATAGCTATGTGTTTTACAGATTGTGCTGGCTCTTGTTGTTCATTTATCCTCTATCCCTCTACTGTACATGTGCATGTGTTCCTAGAGGTAACTGGAAACGTCAGCAGTGGCTGTGAGGCAGGAAGCGTGGTGAAGAGGACATAATTAGTGTTTGGTACAACAATGATCCCTAAGGCTAGTAAGTACCGAAGAATGATGTAGGCTGGAAATGCAGCCTACATCATGTGGTGATGGCTGTAAATGACTGAAATTGCCATTTCCTGGTACCATGAAACTGACTTCCCTCATATTTGCATAGGTTGTGTGAAGCAATCATTGGAGAGTTTGCTAATATGATTATTAAGCTGGGTATTCTCAACTATAGACATTAAGGTTTTGCAGTGGTACCTTAGATCAATGTTTGTCTCAGTGCATTCCAAAGTAGTCGGCCTAGCTTTAATCAAATTAGATTTTTCTGTGACGCAGTAATTGCTGTTTTATTATGTTGCTCATGTTACATAATTTCAATTATCTGTACAATGGATAGAAGAATAAAAAAGTAATCAAGCGTGTCCTTTCCCTGTGTATATGCTCTACAGTTAGCTGACTTAATTTCCTGTGGTGGGGGCAGGGAAATACTGAAACTTATTTTTTTTAATTTGTGGAGATATCAACATAAATGTTTTATTTAATTTTTATCGCAAAAAGCGAGACAATAACATGATATCAGAAACACCTATCTCCTGGTGCTAACACAGAGCACCTGAATAGACAACATACAGCTAACACACAGCTAGTGGCCTGTACAGGAACCCCAGACCTAGAATGAGCTGAGTTTATGCCAAGCAGCCAAAACCTAATTTTCAAAGGGTAATATGTGCAGTGACGCTTGCAACACAGGAGCCTCCATTTCTACTTGTACTCATTTCTACAGTAGAATCTATCCAGCCATGACATTTTTTTCTCTGGTAACTGTGCTCTGGGGTGGTTTTCACCAACTTTTCTGCCACCTTTTCAATAAATAATAAAAGAAGGATGTTTTGTGCCCTGTTGCAAAATACTGAAAAAGTAATGTGCGATGAAAGGTGTTGTGAATTACTTTCTATGGGGAATAAATAAATAATGCAATTTAAAAAAAAAAAAAAAAAAACATTACTTATATCTAATATCTTTTTTGGTTTTTACTTTCTCAGTTAGCAGTTTTGCCTGGCCACATCCTGTGTCTTAAGGCCACTCTAGGCGTTGTCATATGAATTGTATTTCGACTACATGTAAAAGTGAAAGGAGTCATACATTTTCCTAATGTTGAAACTTTCAGTGAGCTGTGAAAAGCTTGTTGGCACAGAGAGGAGTGGCATTCGAGATTGGAGGATAATGGCAAATAGAGATAAACATGCACATCTTTGGATGTTCTCTCCTCTAAAGCAAACAAAGTGGTGGATTTGAATTTCATAAAGCTTCGCCTTTTTGTGTGACTGAAATCATGATCAATCATTCTTGCTGGAGGTGCTGGCATGCATGATTTAATCAGGAAAAAGGCACGACTTAGTGATGTCCAGGAATAGAATCTAGACAACCAATGGAAAAAGCAATGTATGCATGATACAGGATGTTTTATTTCCATTTCTTCACCTAGTTATACTGGCATCATTCCTCTTTT
This sequence comes from Pundamilia nyererei, assembly GCF_000239375.1. Taxonomy (NCBI): domain Eukaryota; kingdom Metazoa; phylum Chordata; class Actinopteri; order Cichliformes; family Cichlidae; genus Pundamilia; species Pundamilia nyererei. The sequence goes on along the minus strand of NW_005187468.1, from coordinate 2,345,704 downwards.
TTTCCATGTTTAATATGTTAACACCCTCATTGGCTAACCAGGCACTCTGTGGTTGGTCATACTGGTCAGAACACTATAAAATTTTCAACATGTTAATCTCTCTGTTGGGATGTTGAGAGCTACCCTAGATACACTGCAAGACAAGATGTGACATAAAAACCACTGTCATGACACCCATTTTTGCCATAATCAGGGTAAACTTCAATTTGAACCCAGTATAGTAGCTGTGTGAGAAATAACAAGGGCTTTCACACATGTTCACACCCCAGTTTACTGTCACTCCACTACAATAAATTCTAAAATAAATGTGGCATGATTTTCTGTTCTAGAAATGAGCAATTTCTGGAATCCCCCTTCCTCCTCCACCTTTCTGACTTTAGAAGAGCTGCTTACAACAATTTCTGGAGCTTTCCAAAAACAACACCAACAAGCATGGTTACTTGAAGCAATGATTTTGAAACACTATGAATGCATTCCTGTGGAGACTGTGTGCACCATTAATGTTGAAAGAGGCTCTGAATAGCCTAAAGCATTTTCGCCTTCCAATTTGGCTGGACAGCAGTTGCGTATAGTTTGGAAACCGACTTTGATTATGTGGCCACGTAGACGAAATTTGTATTTTCTTAAAGCAATCAGTATGACACAAACAGAGCAGAAAGGAAACCCTGGCTGCTCTGAAATATAATCATTTAACTTCACAGGGAGCAGTTACAAAAGTTGTTGGAAAGCCCCCCCCTTGCCAAATCCTTACTTTCACTCATGCCTCTCACCCCCACTTGTGACTGCAGGCCCATGAATGCAGTTACCAGTCGCCCCCCCACCCCCCCACCGCAAGGTCTCGTATCCACTTCTTCACTATTTGTTTGAGTCCGACCCTCCCCCACTCCTTATCCGTTAGCCTTGACTCAGGCTTATTACCCTCTCTCAGCTGCTTGGCTGAACAGTGACTGTTGATTAGTGGTTGAGATGGAGAAGGAAGCCTTCAGAGTATTTATAGAGACTCACTCATTTACCAGAACAATAACAACCCTCCCCCACAGCAAGTGAAAGAGAGCAAGAGAGACAGGGAGAGAGAGCAAGAGAGAAACTGACAAACTGATTTTTTGGTTTCACATCTCATGGGAAATAAACATAACAGGACACACTTTGTCCCATTGAATGAAGTGGCAGTGCATTAATGTTATAGAGTTGCGGCCAAGGTATCTATGCCTTGAAACTGTAAGCTAACTGTAGACTGAAATGGGATAATAGAGTGTACACTTCATAGATTATTGATGGCTTTACTCTGAATCTAGAGCAAAAGCTTCTGGGGTGTTTTAAAAGTATAATATCCATTTACATTTTATGTCTTTGGCAATTACGTTAGTCCTGATGCTCTTCAGTGTGCACAACTGTAAATGCTGAAGTCCATATATACAATGTCCTTAAACACCTATGGTAATTGTTTCAATTACATTTTTTAGAACACATAAAGTGAATACCTGTTTTATGTCAGGGTTGGACAGTTACAAGACTATACTGTATGACAAGAAGGGTTCCTAAGAAATGTAATGGTGCACATGAAACACGTTTATTTAAAGGATGTGAGAGCATTTACTGATTGCTCAGTGACATATGGTAGTGTTATGTAAACTACAGATACAAGCCTCTATACAACGCTTAGACAGCCAGTCAATCCTGGCAGAGACACTGCAGGGAGGATTAGTCAGGTAGGCAGGATTGACTCAGCTGGTTTCAGATCTGAAGCTATTACTTGATGGTGACAGAGATTAAAGATGACTTAGGTGAGTGGTTCAGCATCCACTGGCAGATGACTACTGCAGCTTGACGAGAAGGCTCTTCTAGTTCTTCATAAGCCATTACAAGTTACTTATTTAAGCCAGCAAAACCTAAGAAATGTAGCTTCTTTAGAGTCTGTTTCTCTAGTTACCTGTCTGCATTTAAAATGAGTAATATTATGGTTTACTCAGAGGGTGTGGTGTAAAGCATTGCAAGTATACAGTTTTACATTTATTGGGTTTACTATTCGAAATTGAGATACTGCACGCAAACTGTGCAGTCTGCATGCAGTGCTCACGTTCAGCTGACAAAGATGAAGAACATGTACCATATATTTGTATCCATCTGGATTTCCAGACAACCAGAAAATAACCTCCCTAACCTTAATCAAATGAGTCGGAAATTGTTTGGGGTTAAAGCAATGACAAGGCTTGTGGCAATGGCAAAACCTATTTAGGGACTATCTTGCCTAACAAAAGGATATGCTGAATCACTGTCAGAGGAATATCTTGTCCCATCATTTCCTTGTTCACATGTTGTTGGTGTGGTTTCTTTTTCCATAGAAAGCCTTTAGAACCAAAGACAAAGTTGGTACCCAGTGCAGCACTTAGCAGGAAATTCCTCTGTGTAGTGCCACTGCTTCAAAGACGGTTGGAGCAAAGGCACCCGTGGAGGTTCAGGAGGAATGAACACTGGCTTCTGCAGTCAGTCTGTAGGCTCCCTTGAAGACGCACGGATGGCACGGATATGGCAGCTTTTCTCTCATCTTGCTGGCCAGCTTCATAACAGCTACAAAGTTTGCTTGAATTGGCGCAGTCACGTGAGCCAGTGGAAATTACATGCAGAGTGCCTAGGCAGATGATGCCTAGAAATAGAGCAGAGTCTCTTGGAAGACAGCTTTCCCAAGTCAATAAAGTACCAGCTTTGTGCCACTCAAAAATATGTGACTTTTACATGTTCCTTACGACTTAATTGAGACTAGACAGCACATTTCGAGACACAGCTGTTTTTTGTTCTCTCTCAAGCTGCATCATGGATTGTTTCACAATTTCATGCTTAGAATTCTTCAACAATGAAACATGTTGCCTATTTTTATAACTGATTATGCACAAGCACTGAACGACTGGACGGTTCTCATTTAATTACTATGCTCACAAGCAATGCAATACAATGGATGCCGATATTGTCATCAGTGCATGTAGAAAGACCGTTTGAAATGCACAGGAAGAATATTAAAGTCATATGATTACATCGATATGTTTGTGTGTGTGGGTTTGCTTTCTTTCTTTCTTTCTTTCTTTCTTTCTTTCTTTCTGTCATACTTTTATCTAAACAAGAAGAAAAAGTTAAAAAGATAAATGTCATCAACGGTGGTAAGGATGAGGAATATAACAAATGGAGTTTGGGTTAAGTGAAGCAGTGAAGTGAAGTTAAGTGAACAGTGACATTTTCATGATTTTGCTTCTGTACACCACTTCCGTTAAAGGGGTTTAACACAAAATATGACAATAACAATTTAGAAATTACAGACTTTTTTGTTGCTTGGTAGCTGTATGGATGATGTCAAGTAAAAAAGATTTATTAGAGAGATGCAGAAACTTGGACAAAGCACCTTTGAAGCATCTAGCTGATTCAAGTAAACTCTTGAGGAGGTGGACATGTCGTTGAAGGAATTCCTTCATAAATGTAATCACGAAGATGCAAACCACCAGTAACAATGAGTGAGATTTCACTAGAAAACTATACCAGCATTGGACAAATTAAGCTGAATAACTGGTACCAGGTTGGAAGACAGTAGAGAGAAACAGAAAGAGCTCATATGTACCACATCACCTGGCATGGGTAGCTACCTGCCAATAGAAGTGAGTCACTGTTTACTGATGAAGCGATAGCTGAAAGAAGCAGCATGGTAAATTATGAAGCACATGGGGCTATATTTCTGCTCAGATTCAGTCAATGACCTACAACATATAGAAAAGCATCCCAAAAGCTTCCTAAGGCAAATAAAATGAATGTTACAGTTCGTCAGCACAACTGGACTTCCTTTTCAATTGCTAAAGCCAAAGTAATGGCAGAAAACACCACAAACAAGCAGAAGCTAGATAAGAATATCAATTGATGAAAGTAGCATTTATTAATGTCCATGAGTTCTGAATTTCAGCCATCACGTACTGCATTTGAGAGCATTTGAATCCATGTACTATGCTATTTTTATATCTTGATATATTGCTTTTTGGGTCAGGAAAAACAGAGTAACTATGTAAAAATGCCTGTGATTCCAAAATTGGTTAGTGCAATATTTCTGAAAGTCTACATTTCACTTACATTTTGAATGCCTCGTTTCAGACCCACTACGGTGGTGCACAGAGGTAACATTATGAAAATTGTCTTATTGTCCAAATGGATTCCACCTTACCTCATGAAATGTGGTGTACAAACATTCAGTTTATTTCACTGCTTCAGACACAGCCAGCCTGTAGACAGTCTATGCAATGTGACTCAACAATGGTAAGGGTCTTAGGTCAACTGCTACAACAAAGCTTGTGTAGGTCAGGCAGAGCTGTGGACAGTCTTCTGACATGTTGAGTCAATGAGGAATGTTGAGGCCATTTGTGGGGGAGCTTATCAAAGCTTGAAGAAGCACATTTTGATTGGTTGAGACTAGGTGAATACACAACTTTCTGTTGAAATATGACTAATTCTCTAAGCTGTTTGAGGGTGGAACCTGTGTGTGATCATTTTATCCTGTAACTGCAGCATTTCTAATACATATTTTAGTGTGGGACAGGGGTGTGTCTAACGTACAGCCTATTGCTCATACAAACACAGTCACGTTAACCCTCTCTCTTCCTGTTTTTCACTGAAAGGCAGTCACAGATGTACGCTTGCACGTAAGCATAAAAATTAGAAAGTGGCCTAAGGTAAGGTGTGTCACGGTTCCCTCCCCAAAATCATGAACCAATCAGGAAGATGTACATAAATAAACACACTCAGTATGCAGGAAAAACAGTGTGGAAGGGGCACAATACAAGTAGATCCTCAACATTCTTACAATAACGCAAGCAGCAATCACATAATTACAATGTGTATATCTTCCATTGCAATCCTGGTTGATTGGGATTTCATGCAAATATCTTGAATTTTAAACAGAGGCAGTGATGTGATTGGTGAACTGCAGAGAGTCTGGACACATTATCTGTGCTCTCTAATGCAATTACACCATACTTTCTCTGGGAAAATCACAATAGAAACTTGATTCTTGTGTTGATTCTATACTTTACTCAGATTGGCTGACTGGGCGAGTGAGTTTAACAGAAAGCGCTCACACCTGGGAGTGGTTCATTTACATTAGCTTAAAGTTGCTGGACAATGTCAAACAATGACAAATGCCTTGCCAGTGGTTGGCCATTTATAGATGAATTCCCTGGACAATGGGTTGGCTCTCCCTCCCAAAGTGGCTGCATTCAAATGTAATTGCAGGAAAGAGTTTGTCGTCCTGGAGTGGCCAATCAAGAGATGTGTGCATCTAAAGAGTGAATGCACATGCACCCAAACACAAACAGGCAGAAATTCCCACACGTGCAGCGCATCGAGCAGTAGTTACGTTGCCGCTACAGCCTGAGAATAGCACACAGTCTACATTCCTCCGCCCTCCCTCACTGAAGCCAACACACAGCAAACTATGGCTCACATGGACCAACAGAGATCTCGGTGATCTTGGAGATGAAGTGTACGTGCAGAAAAGCTGAGTGCATAGTTTTTCCACACTAATGTGATGTCTGACGTACTGCCTTAGTGTGTCCATGCTCATGCATTTATGCATAAATATAGACAAAATCTATCTATCTATCTATCTATCTATCTATCTATCTATCTATCTATCTATCTATCTATCTATCTATCTATCTATCTATCTATCTATCTATCCCTTGTCACTCTAGTATTTTATTCGCCTTTTGCAAGCACAGCAGGAAATTTAAACCTGCTTTGACGACAAATAAGATGTCTAAATAATCTTTCAAAAAGAAACTGTGGGGAGGAGGGTATTTAAATTGGCTACTGTGTCACAACTCTCCAACTGCCCCCTTTTTTTCTACGCCCATGCACAATTATATTAAGTAGGGCCAATAGGAACAAAGAAGAGGCAGGACCGAGGCTCCACCTCTCCCCGACTGCCTTCCTCTGAGCTTTTTAGATGTACATAATCCCTGAGTTGACCCAGAAAATAGGCAGTCGTTTCAAGATCTGATGCGGCAGTCTTTGTGCACACCGTCCCCGCTTGAGCATGAAGCGTAACCCTGTGGAATACACGCTGTAATTCAGAGGAGCTACGATTACAAGAGGAAAACTGTTCAAAAAGCCGGAGCTGAAGAAAAGTCGCGCAACTTTGTGGAAACGTAGTGAATGCGGGTAAGTGATTTTTTTTTTATCGGATTTATTTGTTGGGGAAATTGGTGTTTTAGTCTGTGGTGGTCTTGGGGGCTGCTGCTGCTGCTGCTGCTCCATTGTTTGCATTCCCTTGTTTCAAAGTCGAGATTACGAAAATGAATAACACTAGGCTAGAGTGTGGAGGATATTATCAGAGACTAACATTTAAACAAACGAATCGCCGTAATTGGTGGAAATCGGGAGCCTCTGTTTAATTTTATACCTTGTTAGAATTATGGTGATTCAGCTGTTGGGGAGATGTTGCATGATGTCAGTGTTCTTTGTTGCAACCTTACGTGCGTAAAATGTAACAGATTTTTCTGCCTCAGCTGTCATGCAACATATATATAGGATTTTAAACTGTGCATTACGCGATGCACGCATTTTGCCTCTGTTTTGCCGATCCCGTCATGGATGAATTATCTGGCTTTAAAATGTACCCAAACAGTGTACGTTAACCTGTAATTTCAACCTGGGCGTTCATTCCTTGGCACAAAGAGAGAGCAGGTTTTAGGAAGACTAAACACACCAGTATTTCTCTCAGTATTAGCCAGTGGGCAAAACAACCTTGCAGATTTTTTATTTATTTATTCCACCGGAATCGATTTCGGTGGTTTAACTCGAGGTGGAATCGTGACATTGTAAGGAAGCGTGTATCTTTGTTTCTTTTCAATGAAGGTGAAGAGCGTGGTGACTGTAAAAGAAGTCAGTATTTATATAGAGACTCCGGTTTGGACTACACAGCCAAGTAAAACCTAAAACATGGTGACATTATTTCTGTTGTTGTCTTAACCAGTTTGATACTGGTTTAAATGGGTGGCTAGCTTTGCACATTCCATATTGCTTGGTGTTCTCCTAAATTTTCTTAGTGCTTTGAAACACCTTGCCTGCCCCTTACTTTGTTCTAACAGTGTCTCCTCTCTGTCCATAGACAGGAGGCATGGCAGATCATCTGATGATGCCCATGAATCACAACTCAGCGGGTGCCAGTCTCCACGGTTACAGGATGGGTATGAATAGCGGCCTACAGGCAGGACCCCAGCAGCATGCCAACCAGCAGGGCATGAGGGTGCTGCCCAGTGGCCAGATGATGCACTATGGTGGCACTCAGGCCAACATGGAGACCGCCATGAGGCAGCGACAGGGCATGGTGGCTGGACCCATGAATGGACAGCTGAATGGGGCCCAGATGGGTCACCATCAAATGACCTCTGGTCACATGATGTATAATGGCCAGCCCCAGCAGCAACAACAACATCATCCGCAACAGCAGCACCACATGCATCCGCAACAGCACCAACAGCAGGCCCAGCATATGCAGCAGCAACAGCAACAACAGTTCATGAATGGAGGATTAACTTCTCAGCAGCTAATGGCCAGCATGCAACTGCAGAAACTCAACACCCAGTACCATGGACATCCGCTGGGTCCTATGGGTGGGAACCACATGGGGCCCACAGCCCAGTACCGCATGAGCCCAGCTCAGCTGGCTAACATGCAGCACATGGCTAGCCCGGCACTAGCCTTGAATGGCATGGATGCGGATATGATTGACGAAGATGTCCTGACTTCACTGGTCATGGAGCTGGGCTTGGACCGAGTCCAGGAGCTGCCAGAACTCTTCCTGGGCCAGAATGAATTTGATTTCATCTCGGACTTTGTCAGCAAACAGCAGCCAAGCACTGTTAGTTGCTGAGAGGACCTTATTTGCAGTTGCGCAAAAATGGAGACAGAAGAGTGAGAATTGTTCAGAACAGACGAAGAGCGTTCATTTCCTCACTTTTTATTTTGTGAGCACCTCTCCGTACGACTATACCACAATGCTGTGCAGGGTGCACAAAGGAGAACTCTGGGTATTTGCGTTGAATGCACAGGGCATGCGTCTTGCGCACTTGTGGCCAGAGGGTGGATGGCTTTAGGGCCCACTTCTCCTATTTCCTGGACATGAATGTAATAAAGAAATGCTGAAGTTCTTAAAAGCCACTCTGAACAATGCTATGACACTATGTAGCCTCCCAAGCCTGGACTCCAAGACAGTTTACCAGTTTAAAAAGTGTATTTATTTATTCCTATCTGAGAAACCTGATATAAAGAACAACCAGCTTCTCCATTTTGGGATTGAAGTGGTTTAATGATCTTTTTCTGAACGTAGGTTGGGGGCGGAAAATAAAATTAGTTTTCTGCAATTTTAATTTTTTTCCCAACTCTATGTGGCATAGTCTTGAAATAAGCTCTGATGCCAGTGTCATCTAAAAGAGCATGGGTTTTTATTTTTTAAATTACAGAAGTAAAGTGTTGTTTCATTACAATGGGAGTTTCATCCAAACTTAAAAATGGTTCACTTTTCATGAAGTGCTGCCTTTTTAGATGTGATGTTCTGAAAAATCTACTGCTTGTACTGTAAGAAGCTGTATAACTCCAACATGTCCACACTGTTGTGTTCTATTGGAGATGTAGAACCGCCTTAATCACGCAGATTCTTATTTATTGGTTGTTTATATTGTCCCCTTTTTGTGGTCGAGATGGGGTGGGTGGGATGGTCTTTGTGAAAGGGGTTTCAAGGATCAATAAAAATGGCCTGGATAGATGTGTGGCCTGCTTTTCCATTCATTGCATAGCTCTTCCCTCAGGCAGTGCTTAGGTTAACCTCTGGGTGAAACCTCGGTTTTCTTTCAAATCTGAGAAGGAATGTTTTAAAAAATACATTATTTGTGCAGTTTGAGGTGGATATCTGGTCCAGATCTCCTGAGTTTACAGTTTAATTTACCTTTTCATAGCTAAAACTAAGTATCACTGATAAGACCATGATTGACATGGTGACATGGTGCAGTTTTCTGCTGCCTAGCGTGTATTATTCTAATGTACATTTCAATGACCAATGACATTCAGCATTTTTCTCCCCTTGGTGATTAAGTAAAATAAGTGTTTAGATGACATTAAAGGTGTTTGACAACATATCCAGTCATAGGGTGGTGTGCATTCAGCTTACAATGCTGAATCCAATTCTTTCTATTCTTTGTGTAGAGTACTTAAGTTATTTTTGATCGTGTTTTAACTGACTTCATGCACATAAACTGTAATTCAGAAATGGTGCCGTCCATAGAGGGTGGTCAAAGAAACTGACAATTGACTGTAAACAGTAACCAAACAAATTCAAAACAGCCCCTCTCCAGTCAGGGCCACTGCCTGTTGGAGGAGTAAAACAATTTTCCTAATATAATTGCATTCATTATAAAAATGAGGGTAAAGAGATTCTCTGCGGTGTCTGAGTTTGTTGAATTGTTTTGTGCCTCCGGGCTATGAAAATGCTTGATTGAGGTCATGTTGGGAATGTCATCACCACAGTTAGCTCTTCACATTGTCAACAAAGGCATCTTTAGTGGCATCATCAGTAACAAGGATGGGAAATGAGAGCATGGTTGCAAAAATAGTGTTAGCTGATTGATCAATTTTGAAGTCAGTGCAGCTCTTCAAACAGCCACCTCTGTTCAGTTGTCCAATTGTGTTAAAGGCCAACAAGCTCAATTTGAAGCATGGTATAATGGATGGGCCAAGCTGAAATATCTTGGCCTAAATGCAGGGCATGTTTTAAATAACAAAGACTTGCTTAAGGGTGCATGTGTGTATGTGTAGATTTTCTTGGCTTGACACTAACATGAGAACAGCTCATAAGTAGGCCAACAGCCTTGGCACAGTGCTTAGTAACGGTTGCAGGTCCTTTTGCCCAGTGCCAATCTGGTGAGATGGTCTTCTGGTGTGTGTGGCACATGGGGCATGTTGGCACACTGTCAGAACTCAGAACTGGCTCCTCTTATATCTCATAATTGTACGTTGCACTGTGAGCTTCTTGTTCAGCCCCAATTAAATGCAGAGGGTTTTTTTTTCTTGATTGCAACTCCATAGACGAGTGGCTAACTACGCAAAACAGCCCTGTTTGCTCTCTGAATCCCTTGTTATGACTGCCGCCTGCCTCACGGAGGCTAGTCTAGACGCAGGCTAAGCAGGGTGGGACACACGGAGACGTTTACTGTTAACTTCTGTTTTTCTTGCTCTCTCGTTTTCAGCCCACCCACAGCAACTGCTTCAGCACAACACAGTCTTCCTGTGGCAGCTTGCTGTTTTCTCAATATAAGTCACAGACCAAAAGCCACATTCTAAGACGTGCAGACAGGCAAATTGAAAGAGACAAAAGATAAGAAGAGAGAGAGAAATTGTAAGGATCTCTTGAGTTTACAATTAGAAATTAGGTGGAGGGATTTTTTTTGTGTTTTTTGCTTTTGCTCTCGGGGATTTCTTAGCTGGATTTTCCCACATAACTTTTATGATTCCAGTTAAAAGGAATAAACTAAAAAAAAAAACACACATCATGCAAAATACTTTACGTTCCTCTCTTCAGATCTCCATGTCTGCATTAAGTACTGTCTAGTTTTCTCTTTCCAGGCTGTGGTCCAGCTGGTGCCAAGCCTAAGCTCATGTTAATCTTTGGCCCTAGTGCCAGTGACGGATAGGTGGTCATTTGCTGTTGTCGCGCATGGCCAGGTCTTCACATGCACGCACGTGCGCATCATCCGCACACAACCTGATCAAACAGGCTAACAGGGCTACCTACGTATCAGTGTGGAGCAATGGGAAGATAAAGGTTTTATGTCTCATCTCTGGTCATTGTGATCCTTAAAACGTGATCTGTGTTGTCGGATTATGTTGGAGTACTTGTGCAAATGCGGGTAGTGAGAAACATTCATAAAATGTAAAAGCAATGGCAAAGCATTTTTCCTCTTCAGTTTTAATTTCTAAATAAAAAGTGGAGTTACTATTTTTCCCACCAGTGCGAGAGATGTGAAGAAATGGCTGAAATGCACATTGAGAGAAACAAAACAGGATATTAACCTGAGATTCCCAGATGAATGGACGAGTTATTTATAATCACTAAGAAGACTGGTTCTGTCTCTGTGAATACTGTGTGATGGTGGCACATGCTTGAACTTGCCTGCTTTAACGAGAGAGTTTGGTTGTGTTTGGCATGCTTTGTGTTAACATTGTGTCTGCGTGCTGGCAGAGGGTAAATAAACAACGGCTCCCATAGGGCAGGTTTCATACAGTGGTCATGTTGCTCAAGCCAAAGTTCCTGATTTTCTAGCTGAACGGTCACCTTGTGTCGCCACTTGACACGAAGTTTCATTGTGCACTGTTCTTCCCTGTACTTCCCTTGGCACAGCCAAAATATCATAGATACTGCAACGCAAAAGGCCGTCTTAGTGTAGCTGCTAGCTGTTGCGCAATAAAGAAGCAACAAAACCGTTTTCCACATGAGGAGGAAAATCACATTGTCACACTGTTTTCTGGACACAACAGTCTAGCCAGTCAGCTTTCTACATGACTCATACTGACAAAGCTTTTAAAAGAACAGATGGGTAATACATTTAAGCAAAAAAGCAACATAAATTGTCCTAGTAAGGCGTTGATTCAGTATGTGACACTGATCGTACATGTCTCTGAAATTTCACTGGTGTAATGCTGTCCCATTTGTGATTTTGATGATGTTGAAGAGCTGCTTCTAACATGTCAGTCCAGCATCTCTCGCAGGCGTTTAATTGAGTTGAGATGCGCTAGCTGCAAAGGCCACAGTGTACAATTTGCAGTGACCTGTCTTTCTAAGTGAAAAAGTAAATTCAAACCATGTTTCAAAATAAGAGCCATCGCAGTGTAGGAGTTGATAAATTCGCTTTTAATTTGTCATCTATATGTACCTTTTGTACCCTGTGCATACATCCTTCAGAGATAAATATCTAATTCTGGCATGTTGGGGCAGGTGAGACAGATGTTGCCTAGTGACTAGCAACTCCTCCTCCGACCCCCACCTCTCCAAATCTGGGGTTGAATGGCTTGCCAGCCCTTTGAAGTCAAAGGAGGGGGTGTAAATAATTTATTTTCCTGCGCGCAGCTGACACTTCTCAGCCAAGCCCGACTCAAACACATCAAGGTGTCCCAACAATGTCTAAAGGTGGTAAATATTTAGGGGTTGTGTGATTTACACAGTTGACCCAAACTGAGCAGTTGCTATTTCACAATTTTGTTAGAAAGTTAACTCATGTGTCAGTGTGCATAACGCAAAGCAGAACTTGAAATTTTTGTGCACTCCATTGTTCATTTTTTGTTGTTGTTTGTCTGGTAACTGCACAGATTAGACGTTAGTCAGCTATACGTTTCAAACTCTAAGGTACTAACATTTAGAAGGCGCTGAAATGAAAGATCACAGGGACACTTATGTACCCTCATCTGAAACAAACCCTTTATGAGACTGTTAGATATATTGTACAGTGAGCTCTAATAATAGGGACGTAGCGTCGACGTTTTAAGCTGCTATTTGTTTATCATCAGTGGGTTATATAGTAACTTCTGTATTTGCAGTTTTATTTGACCTGTTTAGTGTCAACTGGGAAATTATTTGGGCCAGTCCAGGGGGGTTACATATTCATATGATAGAATGGGTGAATGAGAGGGAAGCAGTCTAGTTCTGTACACAGTGTCTTTGTGAACAGGGCTTTAAGCCTGTGTGCTAATCTGTTGACAGTGGCAAGCACATGCTACCAAAGGCCGAGTAACAAGCCATAGGCTGTGGGTGGAATTACTGCAACAGAACAGTTGTTGTCCAGCCATTCATGTGTTATCCTGCTGGGGGAAATCCTCTGATAAAGTGTTAATTTTCACCTAGGCGACTGCTGTATCGATGCTGTTGTGCATTTGTGCTTTCTTTGCGCTCATCAGTAAGGTGATAAACAGATTTTGCCTTTGGATCTTCACCATCACAGGGTTCAGAGTGTATTACCACAGAAGAAAGTCAGCGACCTTGAAGCCACAACCCACCCCCACCCCCGGCCGTACATAGACATGGATGGCAGTAAACAAAAAAAGGATATATTTTGGAAATATTTCCTGTGAGTCTGAGGTGTGAACCCATTTTCTTCTCTATCCATTATAAACTTGTTATATAATCCACAAGAAATGCTATTGTAAGACCGACCAGTCAAACATGGAAGTGTCTAATATTGCAGAATTTGTGCATTGTTGTGTGAAACCGAGGTGTTATATCCAGGAGTTAAAAGAATCAAAGAAATACAAGTACATTCTTCTAGAACTGAGGTCTTAGGGCTTTGAAGGCACAGCAGGACCCTCACCCTCACTGAAAGCACCTCAACTGACTGCCCAAATGCATGCTGGGAATTCTTCTATCAGATGGAGAGAAGGTGGTGGACCGAGCACCTTATTTTTGTTTTGTTTCTCTCCAGCTGTGCCCACACTTTGTTGCAAAGAGCAGCATGCCATGCTTGTTCGACAGAAAAGTTGGCATATCTGTGCCATAACGTGACACTCAAAGCAAAAATCTGAGAAAGCGTTTTTTTTTGTTCTCACAGTTATGACTGATCTGCAAGCCCACAAAACTTCCTTTCATGCATACCGAAACTCTCTCACTGCTCAGTGGCGTATGACTGTTAGCAATGACAGAAGAGTACTGAGGAGCTCAGCACGGCATTATTGGTAAACATCAACTGCAGGGTTTCCCCAAATACCACTTTAAGTCATACCAAAGAGGCAGCCACAGATGTTGGTTATTCACTATGATATTTAAAGTCTTCTGCCTGCTGCCCTAACAGAAAAACAACAATGGCACCTGAAAAAAAAAAATCCCACAGCAGTGTTAAGAAGTAAAGTGAAAACTGACTTCACAGCCTTCATAAACACAACATGCAGCACACGGAGCTGTTATTTCTATAAATAGCGCTGGCTTCACGCACAACATATTGGCTAGTATAGCACACCGACAAGCACAAGCATCAGCCACAAGCTCTGAGCCTGTCACATGTGCCTGAGCATAACACACAAACAGCACAGACTCTGTGTCATATGCTTGCATGCACATGGAAATGTATTTTATCCTTCTTGATGTCACTTACCAGGGTGGGTTTGGTCACTGTTTTCAGTCTTATGTGATTTGCTTTCTTGTCTTTACTGGCAGGATGTGGTTAGACTTTTCTGTGTTCTGCTGTGTTGCTTTGGTAGAAGTAATTTTGTGCCCACGTGCCCATTAATCCAGTCAGTCTGACAGGAACAGTGACAGCAAAATTACCAGAAACAGAATGAACAATAGGTTGAAAAAAAAATGGATAGATGAATGGATTGATGGATGGTCTTTAAGGTCACCTTTCACTAAAACATAATGTGTTTTGGTTAATGTTACTGATGCTTGACTTTAATTGTGCAGAATGATTTGCAGTCACAGGACAAAATAAAATATGTGTGCCACGCTTTTCAGCATATTTAAACAACTAAACAGTCGTGCCTGCAAAAAAGTCATCAAAGAAAAAACTCACAAGCAAAAAATAAGCACACATATTTTTTACACTTTCAAATTGTAAATTGGGAGCTCCAGATTGACTCCCAATGAATATATCCTCCTTTGGGGTCGACAGGTGGACGCTATCTTATTTAAACCCTTTGACATGGAGGGTCTGATGTTTTCTCAGCTATTGAAGGGTGCACTGTCATGCCAAGATCTAAAGAGCTCTCTGGGGCCTTCAGACAAATGGTTGTGGATGTGTGTAACTCTGGTAAGGGATTTGAAAAGATTTCCACATTTTTGTGAAATAAGTAATTTCTCCGGAACGAACATCTTCTCCAAATAGATCTCAAACAACCGGCAGAGATTTTGACGTTAAAAGACGTTTCCAAGAACCTGGCCACAAGATCTTCATTTGCAACTGTAGAAGTCCATGCATGTACTATCAATAATACATGCACATATTTGAGCAGCATGTAAGGCAAACTAAGAAGGAAAAAAAACCCTTTGCTTTCCAAAAAGAACCGTATAACAAAGCCATGGTTTGCCAGTGAACATACTGGCAAAAACCAGGCCTATTGGAATAATGTGCTCTGGACAGTCTAATCAAAAGATTTAGCTGTTTGGCCACAGTAAAGGACATGTTTGGCAATGACCAAAGACAGCTTCTTTGGAAGAAGCTCCTCATGCCAACTGTGAAACGTGGCGATTGAAAAGTTATGATTTTGGTTTACTCCACAGTCTCTAATACTCGGCAGCTTGCAGTCATTGATTCAACTATGAAATTTGCATCATATCAAAGAGCGAAGCCATCTGTCCCAAAGTTTAAGTTGGAAGTGGACCTTACAACAAGATAACGATCCTTAATACACTGACAAATCTACAAGAGTGGTTCAAAAAAGAAGAAACGGAGGCTTACGGAATGACTTAATTAAAGCCCAGATTTGAATCCAACTGAAATGTTGTTGGGAAATCCAAAACACACAATGCATGTAAGAAAGAATGAAAAAACAAAAACAAACGTCTTGCAAGAGAAGGGAGTTTTGCATGGAAGAGTAAAAAATTGGAATTTGGTGGAATATTATGCAAGGAATCTTGCTACAGCGGACAAGGCAGCAGGATGGTGCAGTGGTTAATGCTGTTGACTCACAGCAAGGAGATTCCTGGCTTGAACCCAGCTGGGGTCTTTCTTTAAAGTTTTCATGTTCTTATGCATTTGGGGGTTTCCTCCAGGTACCAGGACTTCCCACAGCCAAAACACATATGTTTACATGTAATTGGTGGATTCAAATTGGTTGTGGCTGTGAGGCAGATGAAGTGTATGCGTGTACCTTGTAGTGTGCAGTGTGCTATAAATGCTGGTACATTTACAAGGGTGTAAATTTTTCCACAGACTGACATCTGCTAACATTTTTGTTTAGTAAAAGTTTGCAAAGCTATTATTGTGGCGTTAGAGCAGAACATGTTAAATCAAAGGTGATATATCGACCAGGATCAGATGTTTTCTTGTCTAAAAATATCAAAACAGCCATTTGTTTCCACATAAATGAAAGCATGTTCAGAGTTTGACACAATTTAAAATTATTCTTCTGAATATTACTAATTGCTCTATGTCGACCCAAACAGGCTAAGTTTAAGGTGTGGACCTACAAGCATTAAAAGGCAACCCATGCAATCGTTATGTAGAAACCTGAAGCCTGCCTTGCACAAGCACTGATAATGACATTTCAGTGAACCAGGAGACACCACGTCCTTGTCAGTAAACCTTTTAAAATCAAAGGAGAAGGTACAATGTCATAGTGATATTTGGCAACACACAAACTGCCATTCAACCTTTTTATTTCTTCATGACCAGATTGCTGCAATGTTCCTTTTATCAGATAATCAATCAGACAAAACACAGCGTAGACTTTATATTGCTTAAAATGCAGCAGCAAATGATAACTCTGTTAGTTGAAGCCTGGACTGACTGCCCATTTGTTTTAGAATTACTGTCTCTTTACTGCTAGTGAGCAGCCTGACATCCTCAGGCAGGAAACAGTTCCCACTTCACCGTGAAGGCAACAAAGCAACTGCAGAGCTCCTAAGTTTTGGGAACAACCTTTCTGAGGAAATTTGCCAAGTATCTTTTAATCTCTTTTAAACAATTATGGCTTCCTTTAAAATGTAACATTTTTATCCGAAACTGTTGAGTTTCTGTGTTATTTCTGAAGTTGCACTGTATTAAGGATTGTTATCATTTTCCTAGGAGTTAACACTTATGGTTTTTAATCTTCTTTTGATTTCCTTTTTTCCTGGAGAAATGACTATATTTGTGCATTTATTATTTGCTTTAGAAATAAAAATGAGTTTGTCTTTAAATACCCATAAGACATTTTTAAATACTGGAGGATTAATGAAATAACATGTACAAAAGGAAATGGCACTAACAAAGAAGAAACATATGAACATATAACAGAGGCAGCCATGTAAAATAGGCCTTACATGGTCTAAAAATATCACTGATATTATCATGCTGTCTAACAGATGGAGACATGCCCACCCATGGTAGTGCATGGCAGTGTCTCTAGGAGAGACGTAAGGACATGACCAAAAAAAGGTTGACAGCTATATGCTGCCCTCTGCTGGTGGGCAAAACTCAACAAACTAAATGTGATCATCAAAATACAGTTTATCTATTCTTGTGAACGATTTTCAAGTTTCAGCTTTTTGAATGTTGCGCGTCATGTGTGTAACAGCAGACAGTTAATGCAGGATATATATAGGAATTTGTGACCAAACAAAACAAAACAAAACAAGAAAAAGGAGACTTGAATTATTATATATTTATTGAACAATGTTAAGCATGATAGGGCTCTCCATGTAGGAACTCTAATAATATAGTATAAAAAATTAAAAAAGTACAAATAACAAAGACAAGACAAGGCATTGTAAACAACATCCAGAATAAGAGAAAAACCCCATCTTGATGGTAGTTTTTCTCAGAATAAAGTTTTATAAAACACGTTTTTCTAATCATAATTATTACTGTTGTAGTTGCAAAATTATGCCTCAAACAGAGACTGATCAGAAGAAATCCCAACTATTGGGATGTAGCATTTCTTTTCTTCCTTTAGGGTTTTCTTTTTTTTAGCGTATTCCAACACAAAACACTGAAAAAGTCCATATACTTGTATTCATGAAGTACAAAATATGAAATGTACAGATAAAATGTAACATAATAAAAGCAGGCCAAAAGGCCTTTTACAGTTAAAATGGCCACATATGATTCTTCAAGTTAGACTGAAATGCAAAAGTGATGACAGACGAGTGGCCGATCCGACCCCTAACCCATGCTGCCTTAGGCCTGGATTGTGCTACACAAAATAAACATCCCTGACTGAATGAGGTCAGAACAAGGGCGTGTATACTGGATGGAGTACGGTGGAAGTTGCTACATGTAAATTGTCAGCATATGTCCATTATGAAGTGCATGATATACTGAACCTAGAACATGGAGGTGGCGATACAGTTAAGTCCTTCAGAAGGCTTGACTGATGTCGTCAAGCCCGTTTAAGCTTGTCAATGTGGAAGGTGAGTTTGAGGGCAGGGCCGAGCTTCAAACCCATGTATTTCATCATCATGTCGCTACGCAGCAACAGAAGGGCTTTCCCATCAATTTCCTGTAGCAGAGGAATCAGAGGAAAAATAAACCTTTTTGTTTTTTCCTTTTTTAAACAGAGCTGCTCAAAAGTGATGAATAAAACTGACACGTTTGAAGCATTCACTATTCATTATACATTTATTCATGAATGAATGGATACGTACATGTTTTCTAAAAAGGTCAGCATGTGGGGCCAGAACTGGGTCGATATCCCTGATATACTGCATGACTTCATCTACTGTCCACAGGTTGGGATCCTGACCGCTGGGCCTGGGGCTCTCACGGAAACTACCCGGACCTGGGAGCAAATGTGCAAATACAGATTTATAAGACAGTTATTCACTGAGTAGTAAAAAGCCCAAAAAAACAAACATGTTTATCACTGTCCCAGTGCAGCGGTCTTTCGCACAGGCTCAACATCTGTTTTGACAATTGAGCTGAAATGATGGATCCTGAAAATGTAATGTACTCTTTTTTGACAAAACTCTATTAAACTTTTTGCATTCGTGTGATTATAAATTTCAGTGTGTTTTTGGGCTACCACTACAAGGGTATTATTTTAACTCAAACACACAGGCTGCACAGGCAAACAGCAGTGAATGGAGTGTCACTGTCTACTACACATATTTCACCTACTATAAGATAACACTCAAATGCCACCATCTCTTCTTTCAACTGCTCCCTTTAGAGATCGCCACAGTGGATCCTCTGTATCACCTTATCCTTATTATCCTCCTCTGTCACACCAACCCTCTGCATGTCCTCCTTCACTATATCCACAAATCTCCTCTGTGGTCTTCCTGTTTTCCTCCTGCATGGCAGCTTCATATTCAGCATCCTTTCTCCTTTACATCAACTATCCCTCCTCTGCTCATCTCCAAAATATCTCAGTTTTGAGTCCCTTATCTCCTTACTGCTCAACCTGAGCTTCCCCTCTGATGTACTCCATTCTAACTCCCAATGAAAAACCTTCGCATCTTCAATTCTGCCACCTCCAGCTCTGTCCTCTCTTTTTGTTAGAGACTTCAAACTGCTATTAGCATTTGAATTGGGTCTTTCCAGTGAAATAAAAGTGGCATGAGTGGCACAGAGGGTAAGAAAATGCACTACTGATATCTGGCAAAGTAGCA
Organism: Pundamilia nyererei; assembly: GCF_000239375.1. NCBI lineage: Eukaryota > Metazoa > Chordata > Actinopteri > Cichliformes > Cichlidae > Pundamilia > Pundamilia nyererei. The sequence goes on along the minus strand of NW_005187468.1, from coordinate 2,326,389 downwards.
ATTTAGCCACTGAAGAGGCAGTTTCTGACCAAACTCTTCTCATGACCTCTTGAATGGACCTATACCATAGTGTAAGAGCAGCTTAAGTGCTTATTAAGGGCAAAATGCTGCTATATAAATACCACTGCAGTCACTCGTTTGTTTGGTTTCACTGATTGTCATTTTAAGGCAAATGTGAAGAGCCACTAATTACATGGCAGTGATGTAATTGCACCCGATCCTCCATCAATGATATACTCGCTCATCCAGCTCAGAGTCCCTTAGAACTCTGAGGTTAAGGTAACAAGTGAAGTGTTACGTTTTCTTGTCCCTGTTTGGCTGTATTGCACAAACTAGTGAAAATTACAAAGATGACCTCGACTTGTGCACAGTTTTGATGAAGACTATTGGCGATCACTGTGTTTGACTGATGCTTCAGCACGAATACTGGTTCTTGTGAATTGTGAACTGACAGAAGACAATGAATGCCTCGGCATAATATGAGCTCATCTGTCATTAGGCAATATATGCTTTAAAAAACAAACAAACAACAAACTACAACATCAGAGGTCAAAGAACTACAATTGACTTCACTTCCTGTAATGCAGACACAAAAAGGGGGTAGTTCTAAACAAGTTTTACAAGATCTGCAGCACATTTCTACTGCGCTGAAGACATTTATGTATGTGTAAGTACAGATAAAGCAGAGAAAAATTTACATATGCACTATATGGATAACCTTGACCTTGAGAACCCATGCAATGAAGCTCTCGGTGCACTTTTTGTGCTGACATTAATGACAGAGGAGGTTTGGAACTCTGCATATAATTGACTGTTACACACATTGCTCCTAAGTCCTCAGTGATCCCGCTTGATAGCTTTACTTGTCCTGCCACTCTGAGGCTGTTCTTAAACATTTCACATTTTTTTTGCAATAACACCACTTACAACTGACAGAGGCATATCTAGCAGGGAGGCATCCTCTGACAGCACCACGCTTGACTTTAGTGAATAACCTTAGTTAAAACCAAACTTACTGGATTGCATGTCACTATATTAGCATTTGCAGAAGTAATACATTCACACTTTCAGATTTGTGGAAGCTTTTCATAGATACAATGTTGTTTCTTTTCCTACCTGTAGAGTTGTTATGATGCAGCAGTTTGGAGGAGGACCTCAGGCCAGAAGTCAGTCCTGTAGAGTTTTGGGAAAGGGGGCTCTTCTTTAAGTGCTCTGATGTGGCAACACTGTTCTCCATGAAGGACTCACCTGGGAACAAAGAACACAATTATACTAGTACCTAAAAAAAAAGAAGCAAAATAACAAAGAGGTCCCACAGCTAAACATCCAATGTAGTAAAAAAAAAGATAACAAGTAACAAAAAAGAGGCCCAACTGACAGCGTATTTGTCAGACACACTGTGCTTCGCAGTGATTTTGCAGAACCCCTCAGAGAATACCACGGTGATTTAACAGGGTTATGGCATTCTGTAAAAGTATAAGGGCACTTTGAAGGGGATATTACCCCTTTTACACATATATCTTCCAATATTACATTAACTTAATTAAAATTTAAGGAAATGGAAAGATGATTAAATGATTAACCTCTTGCCCCAGAATTTAATAGCATTCGCTCTTGAGCTCTGTTTAACTACCTCCTTTTAAATGATTACAGAAAGCTTTACTAGACAAGTCAGAGCACCCAGTTATTACAATTAAAATGTTTGACAGAAATATGATGCCGGATTCCACTTTGAATAGCCTCTGATACTAAATGAGCGGAATCCTTTGATGTCAGCTTATTTCCAGTTATTTTTGCACACAAATAAAAAACAAAGAAAAATATGATTAAAGGCATTTTACAAAAGAGAAATTTACCAGAGGCAGAACATACACACAGTCATGTGAGAAAGAAAGTTTTTGTTAACATACACCTGAATGCTACAGACAAGCAAACTGCTAAAACTTCTGCCTTCTTGCTGATGATCAATAAATCAAAGGCATTTGATTAGCAACACTTGGCTGCTACTTAGCCTCTTAATTCCTATGGATGCAGTCAGGCTCTCCTCTGAAAAGGCTCCCTCTTTTAATACACAACTGTATTTGGTACCACCGTTTAGTAAGTTAAAATGTTCAACAAAGTGTGTGCCCACAATAAAAACAAATAGGTTCACAAATAATTTTTTACTGATCAATCCTCCAAAGAAACAGCCTAATTCTTTATTAGAGTGCAAACAACTCCAAAAAATGTGGTGCTAACATTTTAAAGCACGACTTTAAAGCCTAATATGGCTCCCCCCCCCTTTTTTCCCCCCTGAATAGTTGATACTACTTGTGTATCTATTATTTTCCTTAATTTCTGTTTGTCACCATGATGAATGCTAACATTAAACGTGGTCAAACGTGGCCATGGCTTCACTTTGAACACATTGTTTCACACAGTTTTTTTGCACTCTTTGATACTTGTGATGTCAAAGAGAGGAGATCTTAATAGCACACGGCTCTGGCTTACTGTACACCAGCCCCATCGACCTGCTATTCAAACCTTTTATTTGTAAAAGGCAGTCGACTTACAGAAGAAATTTGGCTTAAAGGGACACAAGCTACAAGGGCTTGTCTGAGATAGTACAGCTCTGTAGTTGATCCACTAAGGGCCGGTATAGTCCAAATTCAAGAATAAAAGTATTGAGCAAATTAGCATGAGCCTCCTAAAGAGCGATAAAAACATAATAATCTAATCTAAAATCATAATGATAAATCATTAATCATATATATACACACACACACGCTGCTGTGAGGAAGCATGCACACTTGGTAACTATGCAGTGTGGTGGTCATTATTTAATGATCAACTTTATGTCAGTTGCAGTGCACACTGCAAACACCTCTATGCCTTATAAAGATCTCTCTCTCTATCTTTTTAAGAGATATATAATATATACAATAATATAAACAGTTTTGTAGACTACAAATTTACATCACATTGTTCATTTCAGGTAGCTTTACATTCAGCACTGGCACATTTCACCATTTAAGCATTGAGTTATAATGGGAAGAAAAACTGACACAAGGGGGAGCACCAATATTACTTTACAGCAGCCACACAGAAAAGAGATTTTTTTTAACCAGCCTCATGATCTGGTGATCAGCCAATGCCAGCCCAGTACTGAGCTGATCAGTTATTTTAAAATGCCATTTAATGATCTACCAATACATATGTCACCTGACTAATAATATCACAGACTTTCATGGATAGACTAATATATATATTTTCCCTAGCTCTAAATAAAAGCAAAACAAATTCTATATGAATGGTAGTATGAGTAATAAGAACAGATTATGAATGGATGAAACAGATTACCATCAGTGGAGTGCCGTGGGATTTTTGGCAGTTTCGGAGACAGAGGATTGGTGAAGTCCTGAAGGAACCGCTTTGTGCTTCGTACTGGGACCGCTTTCAGACTGTCTCCAAAACTTCTCCTCTCTAAAACAAGCACACATGGGTTGAAGAACAGCTGGAGGCTATTGTTCCATGTTAACTAAAAATCAAGAAGCTGGATGTGTAGCAAATAAGGATTCATTTTCTAGAAGCATATTGCCAACATCTCTGCATAAATAAGGCAGACGCATAATAGTCTGCTGTTTCCTCTCACCTAAACCACTTAGAAAACGGTCTAAACCAGTCGTTTCCTACTAAGCTTAGCATATTTTTCCACCTGACACAAGAGCCCAATGACTATTATAAAACTTTAGCTGCCTTTTCATTAAATGTAGCAAAAGTGAGCAGAGTCTTTGACACTGGTACTTTTCAATGTAAGAGCATGGTTCTAACAGCTATGTTAAAATAAATTAACACTGTACACGTGAACACAGAGTGGGCAAACAGCGACCCTGACCTGTAGTGTACGTGTGACTGTCGTAGTGAAGACCGCCTCTGGCTACAGGCTGGCTGCCAAACAAAGGATCGCAGTGCAGGTTGTGGCAAAGTTTTTCCAGGAAGCGGAGGACATAGGTGACACTGCTGACAGTTGGCAGGGTCAAGGTGTGCTGCTGCTGGTCAAAAAAGGCTGGAAAAGACATGGTGGATATTAATTCAGCTGCTTCATTCAAGTGTAATTCAATAAACAGGCTGTGTTACAGATGTGAGTGAGCTTTCATGAATAAACAAAATCCGACCCACACAATCTGTGTAACATAACTCAAACAACAACAATAGAATCAGCCAAGTGGTTTGTTTTATTTTTTCGTACTTTGTTGGTTCTTGATGTTCTCGTGGATAAGTGAGCATTGCCACAGTAAATTCATAAGCTTGCTTTCAAATTAGACCAATGCACACCTGAAATGACTTCTCCTCCTTGTCCAGATTTCAGGCAGGAGAAGACTGTGCCCTGGTTGTGAGCAGAGTCCACACAAGCTTGGACACACTGCTGAAGCACCGACGAGGCTCGGCCTGGCCCAAAGTGGTCTGGCAGCTGTTGGATACGCCGCTGGTCTAAATGGGGTCCCATCTTGCCGTACTTGTTTAGGTACACACAAACTAAAAGGCGAAAGGTATATGACCTTAAATGACACTGAATGAAAAAGTTGATGCAAAAAAACCTCAAAAAGCAATGTGCATTATGTGTAGGCCTGTGGACGCTGTGTGTACCTGTGGGAGCCTGTAGTGCAGAATTAGGGATGGTAGCATTGTCCAGGGGCACAGTGCTGGTGTCAGGCTCTGGGGTACTGCTGGTGGGAGACGTGGGGACTGGATTAGGTACCACTCGTGGTTTTCTCTGTATGCAAATACATAAATTCAGAGCCATCAGTACATATATTTAGAAAAGCAAATAAAAGAACTGAGCTAAGTACATTTCTGTAAATGGTAATGGAAAACTAAACAAACATACAAACCGGATGCTGCAAACACTACCAATGACTGAGCACTGTGGTTTTGCAACTGTTTGCGCTTAATAAATGGATACCAGCTCAGTCCATCTTACCCAAAAACAACTATATCGTTTATAAAGACATAAATATGATGAAACCAAGGCTTTTAAATTTTTTTTATAGCATGTATGTTACAAATGAGCAGGCATGTTTAACTAGCTAGGAAACTTATGATAACAGAAACAGGAACGGGCTTTGTCAGATCAGAGGGTTAACTAAGGCTACGTTCACACTGCAGGTCTTAATGCTCAATTCCGATTTTTTGATCAAATCCGATTTTTTTGTCTGCTCGTTCACACTACAAATAAAATGCGACAGCAAACGCGCTCTAGTGTGAACGCTCAAAGCGGCCCGCATGCGCAAAAGAAGACGTCACACACAACGCGCTCTGTTTAGACCCAGAGCAAACAATATGGTTTGACTGATGGCCTTAATATAAAGACTTCGGACTTTAAGTTTCCCAATTTTTGCTTTAAGTTATTTTGTTATTTGCAAATAACCTAATAATGATCCTTATTGCTGTTTTAGAGAGGAGCGGTGCTTCAAAGGATAGCTGCAGATTTCTGTCAGAATCTGCAGATTATACAGTACAAATAAAATGTTCATGTTTCTCCAACGTTGTCTTCCCAGCAGCTTCACTGGATGGCCAGGAAGCGTTCGCGATGTCTTCTCGGGCGCTTCTCCGGCGCTGATAATTGGCGTCTGTCTTGTGTCAGTGACGTAAAAGACGGATTTAATGCGACATGACCGTTCAAACAGCAGTCGCTTTCTAAAACATCGGATATGTATCGGATTCAGTACCACATCGGATTTGTGCCGTTCACACTGTCATACCATGATCGGATATGGGTCGCATAGGGTCAAAAAAAAAATCGGATTTGATGCGCTTTCGCCTGCAGTGTGAACGTAGCCTAACAGGTTCGTTTCTGGCTAAATAACTTAATAATCCAAATATAGTCAAAAAACACTGGACAAGCCTCCAATGATTTGCGCTCCAAGAATTATACTGCAGAAGTTTCCCTTTTCACATTTTCATCAGCATTTCTCAAGCAGGCAGCTGTTTATGTGACATGAAGTTGTCTAATGACAGCTGGGGTTCTTTTGTACTGGACAGTTACCTTGCTGCCAGGTTTCGGCCCTCTTTTCTTTGGGATCTTGATAGGTTCTGCCTGAGTCTGACCCTGCTGCAAAGTTATCCTCTGCGCCCAGTTGGCGGGCAGTCTGCCCCTGGTTCGCCCTGGGCCTGTCACGGGCCGCCCTGGCCCAGCCATGGAATCCTCTAGCCAGCTAGCTCTCTTTGCCCACCCCAGCTGCAAACAAAGAGCAAAGGACACACAGTCAAATAGGGATGCCTCTTTTTTTAATAATGCCCCTCAAACACAAAACAACTAATCTGGGATGCCATTGTGACCAGTCTCATAGTTTAATGTAAAGGTTGGTTAAAAATTCACTTACCCGTTACTTCTTTTATTAACAGGCTATAGAAATTCTTTCTACCACTTGGAATTGAATTGAAAGATTCAACAGCAACACGTTGTCTCAGAAACACTGTCCCTGCTACACCGGACAGAAACTATTTGTATACTATATGTAAGTGTCATAACTGCTTCACTATCACACAAAAGTAAAAAACTGTTTTTTCATGCCCACCTTACTGCCTGGTTTTGGTCCTCTCTTCTTGGGAATTTTGACGGGTTCCTGGATTTTTTCTGGCTGGATGCTCTGTGGTCCCAGTGTAGAGCCCTTCTGATTCCAGTGCCCTGTCACTTTGGTTTTCCTGCGGCCTGGCTTGCGTCCTCTCTGGCCTGGAGGCCTGCCCACCGTGGGGCTGGGATGCATGACTGGGCTCTCCACACTTCCGTCTGTCAATGCTCCAAGGCTTTTGGGCAGCACCACTGTAAGCGTAAAGGGAGAAAAGAAAATGGGAGAAGTTGAAAAGCTGCTTGGTATCGGCAGCAAAATTAATTAAGAGTTATTGCTCTGTGCCTCTCAGTTAGGTATTCACATCTTCCATATTCAGCCTACAATTTAGAAGTCTAAATCTAGAACGCCTTTTGTGGTTATGTTATGTGAACAACAAGGGCAACGTGTTCAGTCACAATCCTAAATCAACTTCACCAAACACCTGCTGTGCAATATGCACACAACATTGCCACATTGCAGAATGAGTCATGTGCTTGATGCATTCAAGTAGCCTTTGTGCTGTTGGCTGCAATGTCCTCACATGCTTCAAATTGAAGCCAAATAAGAAGCTGGCTGAGTCACGCACAGACATTAAGTACTCTCTGTGCATGGGGAAGGTACTTGGTTTTCTGATCTCTACTCTAAGACTTTCTGAAAAGCTAAAGGTAAAGCGTGTTATCTTCAATGGATGACAAAATCCAGATTGTTTACAACATCTGAACTTCTCTCAGTGGCACTAAAGCCAAGAAGGTCAAACTTTCTTAGCAACAAAATAGTTCTTTCTCAAACTATGTCCTTCAGTTATAAGCCCAAGGACACCACAGTGCAGTTCTCACACTCAAGCACTTTTTACAGTCTTAGGGAACAGGTAGCGAGCAAAAAAAAGAAGAAAAAGAGAAGAGTGGTCGCATCAAAAAGTTCCCTTTTTAAGACTAAATTTAAACTTTCAGTCATTTTTTTCCACACACAAACAAAATCAAAACTGCTGAGAAACTGACAGCAATTTGACTTTGCACTCTTTTCCAGTACGGCATCACCACTGAGTGGTAACCAAGCCTCTAATAACATTAAGCCACAGAAGAAGGAATACACACTCTTTTTGTTTGGTGCTCAAGGGCTGAGAAATTATTTTTGAACTGACTAATAAACAATCTACCAAAGATCCGGGTCATTCTTTGATCATGCCATAACTCTAAACCAAGTTCAATAAAATTCAGTGTGGCAGATTGCATAATTGTGTTGAAAGTCAAACAGAGACTTATTTTTAAATTTACATTTATTTTATATAAAGTATTTCCTGGGAAAATAACCAAGTCTGCAGATATGTTTAATAAAAGTGCTAATTCTGTTTATTAAACAAAATTATTTTCATTTCATTGGTGTAGTGGAGTAGTATTTGATATGCCTCAAAATCTGATCAGATACAAATGATCTCTTTAGGCAGATCCCACTAAAAGTACAGGCAAGTAAAGTATATGCATCAATTTGGTGTTACATCATATATAACATAATGAAATCACACAATCAGGCGTTATCTTTGTAAACTGTTATCCACTGTACCCCGCAAAATGAAGATCAAGAAAAAGCAAAAGAAAGACTAAAAGCTATCAGGTAGCAACTGAAAGAAGAAAAATAAGCAGTTGTTAAAGACAGAGGTTACGAAAGTTGGTTACCTCTTCTTCTACCTTTAAGACTCTGCTGGCCAGAAAAAAAACAAGAAGCAACATAGAAAAAGCACAAGAATTAAAACGCAAATGAAGAAGCAAGCTGCTGCAAAAATGTATCTCCAGAATATGAATACACGGCCCTTCACTCCTGAATGTGAAGCACTTCTGAAATCACGTAATCCCCAGAGAACAGGCGCATGTTAAAAACATTAACAGAGGGCCTCTACTAAACACAAGAAAACAACCAAGCAGTCCGTGTACTTTACATAAGCCATTACAGCTGGCAAAACTTCAAGAATGTGTGCATGCAAAAACAACCGCACAGAAAAACAGAGCCACAGTATAGTCTGAATATCTGGCTTCATATGCACCTGCGATTTAAAACACGCTTTCACACACACTGCACAACCTAAAGTGCGCTGGTATTCATCCTGGATCAGCTGGGGACAGATTTACGAGAGGAGCGGCCACATTCATTAACACAGGTCTTGGCCAGCGGGGCTGTATTTATTAAACACGTTCACACAAACAGACCAATCAATGCAACACACAGTCTGCAGGCTACTGCTACGTTTCACAGAGAAGTCACAGAGAAGCTAAAGAGAAAAAAAGAGGGAAGGAAAACAAACAAAAAAAAAAACAAGACAGCTGATTGATCCTAAACAGATTGAACAAATCCTAGATAATATGTTTAACGGTGTAAAGAGATTGAGGTTACAATCAATTGCACTGCTTGTAAATACAGCCAAGCAAGCGCTTAACAAGCAAACCCTTGTTTTTTTTCTTTATCCCATGAGTGCACTGAGTTCACCGAGTTCACAAAGCCACCACTACCAGCTTCATATTACAGCAACATAACTTCTTAAGCGCTTTTGATCTAACGCTCTATGGCTGCATTTCAGTAATTTCATTCATTTACTCACCGTCTGTCTCAAACGAAAGTCAAAAGTGTCTGATTGTCAGCACAGCTGTCCTCAAATTCACCCTCTCCTCCTGCCCTGTCCTCCTCTCCCACTCTTCCTCTGACTCCTCCTTTTCTCCCTTTTTCCTCCCTTCTCTTCTTTTCTCCTCCCACATGTACTGACAATGTAAACAATCCACTTTTCACAGCATATGTCTGTCCTTTCTCTTGATTTCTGCCTCTTTAATCTTTCCAAGGTGTCTAATCAGACTTCGACAGCCAGTGTGCCAATGAGAGGCCTGTGGAGGGGCACACAGACTCATTTCACTCGCGTCATGCCCTGATTCTGCTAACTGGGCAAGTGCCAGGCCTACATAAAACACTAGCAGGCTACAAAGACATATCCTCCATTTCCCTCCCTCAATCGGCTCCTTCACATATTGTGGATTCTACACACGAGGACAGCTGACCCTGTGGCTGATAACCCTTGTAAGCAACTTCTACCTTCTGTGGTTCTTCTGTAACACATTTCCAGCTTTGAGTCTGGCTTTTATTCCTGATGTTAAACAAGTTAAGACAGCTACAATGTCTGAAATATAACTGCTTTACAAGAGCAATGATTTTTTACCACAAGTCACAAAGGAAGCAATATATCACAAAGAACTGCTGCATTGTAAACAGTCTTCTAAAAGAGAAGTAAAAACCGCAGGCATGCCTACTTCAACATTTACAAACCAAACTGAATACAAATAGACACTGAGAGCCCACTTTGGACTTAAAAAACCCCATGCAAATAGGAAGGAAATTTTTAACAACACTTTAACCATATGCAGTGTAAATGTGGACATACAGCAGATGGACAAAATAAAAGCAGAAATCTCATAGTGTAGTGAAATCTAATCCATGAGTCAGGAATAAATAATGCCTTTATCAGGAGTTATAATTTTTTTCCAGACTTAGTTCATCAACACATCTGTGGCTAAGTTGATATATATAATTATAATTTCTGCACATAAAAAAACCTTTTAAAGTAAAATAATGCAATTTGAACACCCAGCCGTGATTATTTTCATTTTATTTTGGAATTACAATTTTGGTGTTACAATGCAAAGATAATCAGGATGACAGAGAAAGAACCTCTAAGGAAGTAAAAGCCGTTTTTGGAGTAGAGCCGACAAAAGCTTTGTCTGCCGTCATTCTCCAAAGCTTCTGTGCAATCCCTAGAGGCCCCATCTGTACCCGTCAACCTCACATGCACCAGGTAGGGACTAGCAGTTGCTCTTGCATGACAAGCTTTGCAGTCAAAAACACCCTTTAGTCCAGGACCAGGGCTGCCCATTCGATAACTAATTTTAATCTTGATTGTGACGTTAGCTTCCCACATGTAAATGGACATTAACCAAGAAAGAAAGCAGCAAATGCTGTACAACACAACTATATTATTCAACCACCTGAAAACAAGACAAACTGCAGTATAATTAATGCATGAAGGACTAGAGAAACAATGCAATGATTATTAAAATCAATCATCCAACATCAGACAGCACATGCGTACTAGGTGTCACTAAGATGCACTAGAATCACTGACACTGTCTCCAAAGATATGTGTCCAAAATATGTGGCGAGTAGAGAAAGGTTTCAGGAAAATAGTCAAATTACTGGACAAAAGACATATTATCAAAGTGAAAATACCTGCATTATGTGTAAAACATTACAAGGGAAATTTAGAGGAACACAAGGCTACTGAGTACTATGAGTTTTATTCACATCCATTTTGTAGATACAATGAAAGGAGTGATAGACTTTATATTTAGTTTCTAGGAAGTGCACTTTGATCAGGTAAAAAAAAAACCCCAGAACCTATTTCAAAACCTTATTTAATTAAAATTAAATAATTTAATCTGCAACCCTACAGGAAATGATACTAGAAAATAGGGCTGGGCGATATGGCCTAAAATCCATATCGCGATATAATTTGAAGCACGTGCGGTAACGATATATATCGCGATATATTCTTTTCTTCTGTATAACGTATTTTCCACACTATAAGGCACACTTAAAATCCTTTAATTTTCTCAAAAATCGAGAGTGTGCGTATGAATTCTGGTTGTGCTTACTGACCTCGAACTGATTTGGGCGTGCAGAAATCTGTTAAAAATGTTTTAGTGCAACTTTGGTAAGCCGCACTGCTTGATGGATTGTCAGAGCATTACAGCTGCCGTAGTGAGGAGCTTCACGGAGTAATCTGGGTTCAAAACTCTGTCCATTTCAGGTCCCAAAGTCAAACGAACACTGAGAGTTAAAAACAGTCTAAATTCTTTCACCTTTAATAAAATCATCAGCATTGCTGCTTTACCAAGTGTAACAATTAAGTTTAACATCCAAGCATTCATGAAAACAGAATTTATTAAATTTAACGGAGTTACAAGTTAACAGGAAGTTAGCTTGCTAGTTTCCACCTAAACATTTCATACCATGTTCTGACTGAGAGATTTCTAAAACTAATTAAAACGTACAGCTCTGCTACCACTTCCAACATAAATGAAGAGACAAAACTAAACAGCAGTGGCGTTTGCAGGGTTACTGAAGTTGGACTATCTGGTATATAATGTTTTGCTACGTGATTGCTAGCGACACAGCTATGTTAGCATAACATTAGCACAGTGAGGCTGGAGGATGAACGTCAACTTTTTTTCCACTCGATAAAAGTTAACGTGAGGGATTCTGGTGGTCAGGGACAAATGCAATCGCATAGCAGGATGCTATACACGGGCCAAACTTCAGTCAGGAGAACAACTGAGAATAATAGGTTAGTTATTAATATACTGCAACAACATGGGAATAGAGCAGCTGCGAGAGAATTCAACATTAATAAATCAATGTTACGGAAGTGGAGGAAGCGCAGTTTTTGGCTTTCCCCATATTTCAAAAGTGCTTCATCTCTTTGCTATGACTGTCGCCCGCCATAATTTGCAGATGATAATGGTTGTAGCCGCTGCAATGCTTTCGACCAAAACAGGCACAGCTTGATGACATCATCAACATGCACTATCGCGGTAGAATCTCTATCTCTATCGTTGGCCAAATTTATATAGTTTCTATCGTATATCGTTTATATCGCCCACCCCTACTAGAAAATAGGAATTTTAAATATCACATTATAGCTTGCATCCAAATTTCATGTCCCATTTGAGTGCTGATCTCACTTTTATATTTCACATCTACCTTTCTTTCAGGTTAAACCCCAAAATGCACTATTTTCACTGTGCCACAAACTTAAGGTACACTTAAAAACAACAAAGAAAACAAAATGAATATATACAAAATACAATATTATTTCCTAAATAATAACTAAATAATACCCAGAGAGTGAGCTGCCTTGGCGGAGGATTGCACTCTCAAAGTGTTGCTTGCTTTTTTATTTTTTTTATTTCTTCTAATAGCTGCACTTATTTATATGAATGAGCAGGACCAAATTTTTTTAATTAATGCAAAAAAGTTTACATTAGCAGCAATGCATGACAGCATGAATGTGAAGGCAGTGTTATATTTGCATGAAAGTGCTATAAAACATTTCTGTCACAAAAAAATATTAATGAATTACTGTAATTTTAATATCAATCAATATCACAGGGATTGCTGTTTTAGTCATAATTGCGCAGTTCTAGCCATGAATCCGATATAGTGTATTTTATCATCAATAAAACTGTTTTTTTTAATATCTTTGTATTAGTTCATACTCAAGTTTTAAAAAACCAAACACTAAAGCTCTTCTGTTATACCTGTATGCAAAAAATACACTGCACCCCAAAGATTTCATAGTTCAGCAATACTGATCAATCTAATAAACTTAAACCTGCACCGTCCTCCCTATTCTGGTATTTTAAAGAGTACTTAGAGGAAATATTAAACAACCTAACTAATAGGGTTGCCAACTCCCAGCAAAAAAATAGGGAACCAAAATACAAAATACAGAGAAAGTCAAACTCAAGTTATATACACTCTTAGCTGTCACCGTATTTATGAGGTTCATACCTTTCGTGCCAGGTGGCTGAAGATTGTCTCCAGTGAGGGCGCACCAGCCAACAGGGAAGATGTCCCTTGAGTCATAGCGGCAGTAGTAATCAAAGGCTCCTCGCCAGCCATCAAAGGTGACCAGCACCTCAACACCACGCAATGCACCTACTGTCGCTGGGCAGATAAAGTGGGGATTTTTCCGGTCTACAGCCTCCAGCTTCATCCCCACTTGGAAGGAGTTCTGCTCTGGGGCGGGAGGCTCCTGCTGGGGAATATGGAGTGAAAGAAAAGGGTCAGATATGGTAGTTATCAAACAGTCAAACCATGTGATAGATGTTCTTATTGTGTCATACATCAGAAGAGTTGGCCATCTTTGTGAATGCTGAGCTTTTTGAGCTTGTGAGCCTTGTACAGGTACCTTGTGAAAGATGCGAGAGGGAGCCATCTCTGCTCCATTTAGTGTTTTCAGAAGGAACATGGGCCAGGAGGACGCATTGAGTCGAAAACCTGAATAAGGACACAAATATTCTCATTACGACACCAGCTTCAAAATGAAAAGGTTGAATCACCATGAATCAAACAATGAATCATGAAATTATTAATTAAATTAAGCAAGAGTGAAAAGAATCATTCATTATGATCAAGGATAATCACTACGAAAGTAGTAGGCAGTGTTAATTTTGACAGCAAATTTTGATTCAGTTTTAGTCATGGTCTTTTAACTAAAACATCATTTAGTTTTAGTCCTATTTATGCATCTAAAGTCATTTAGTTTAAGTCAACCACATATTAAAAGAGTACCATAGACTAAATCTGAAGTTGGTTCAGTTGACTAAAATATAAAGTGTAAAAGTTTGCCCATGTTCTTAACCGCTCAAAGTTGCTCCACACACTGATTTTTAAAGGAGAATTTAAAAAAGTGAATTGTTTTACTCCTCTCTTCTTTCCTCACTTTGACATTTTGTTTCTTTCATGAGACTCATGGAGCACGGGATTCTCCCCACCCACCCACACGTCTGGGTTTGCTATCCTCGGGACATCCCATATGCACAATGCTTTCCCTAGCTGCTTACCATAACCCTAACCAACAAAAATGAATGCCTAACCCTTACCCTAAACTTAACCATAATCCAAATGTAACCCTGACACTAAAACCACATTTTGAGTGTGAAAAATGCCTTTAATCCCGTAGGGACCTGGATTTTGGTCCACATGAGGGCTGTTGGTCCCCACCAGTATAGTAAATTTCAGATTTCGGTCCGCACCAAGACAGTAAGAACCCGCACACCAGACCTCTGTCCACTAATACTGCCTACGGTATTAGTCCCTGTCCTCTTCCTATGTTTCCACTGACACACACTGTTGGCACACTGTGGCGAGATACGCATGACAAAGTCTCTCTTTATTAAATTGGCAAAGAGTGTCGTAGTGCTTTTGGAGTTCTTGAATGTGTGTGGGTTAGGGTTCAGGATTAAGAAAGAGAGAGACAGACAGACACACACACACACACACAAGCCCGTTCAGCTTTCTTAGTGAGGACCTTCATTGACATAATGGTTTCCCTAGCCCCTTACACTAACCCTAACCATTAAAAATGAATGCCTAACCCTAACCATTACTCTAAACCCAACCATAACCTAATTGTAACCCTGACACTAAAACCACATTTTGAGCCTCAAAAAGGCCTTCAAACTTGTGAGGACTGGTGAATGTGTCCTCACAAGTGACTGTTGGTTCTCACAAGTACAGTAGAACGCAGATTTCGGTCCTCACAAAGGTAGCTAGACAGGAAAATCTAGAATCTAGATCGACTCAGAAGAAAATCACTTCTGATTGGATCACTTCCAAACTAGTCCCGCCTATCTACACATCTTAATTAGCCCTGATTGGATCTTGTCTCTTGTCTCTCCAAAGTGTCAATACATGTCATCATAGTTTTGGTCCTCATGCATTAGTTTTTAGTTATCTTCTTGTTTTGGGGGGGAAAACAGTCATTGATGAAAACTGTCTCTAAGCTCTTTTTAATTCATCATAATTCGACTCCATTTCTGCTCTGCCACTTTCTCAGAGCAGAGATAACAGTAGAGTTTGTGAAGTTAATTCATGATTGTGTGAAAATGCAAAGATGCTCATGTGTGGTTGTGCTTGTGTCCTCACCAAGTGGTGGCTGCAGCATGCCTCCGTTTTTTTCACAGCTGCCGATAGGCTGGATCTCTGAGGAATCCACCAGACGCCAGAAGTCGTTTTTGTTGTCAGACCCATCCAGGCGCAGCCGCAGCCGCGAACCCGTCAAGCCCACCACTGTGGCGATGCAGGTAGACGTGGTGTTTCGCGGGTCCTGAGCCTCCAGTTTCATGCCTGCCTTGAACTCGTTTACGGGAGTTGTTAGGCTCTGGACAGTGATGATAGTAAAAATATGGAGAAAAAAAAAGAAAAAGGAATGAAGACCTATAAAAATGACACTTTGCAATCAGCCATGAATCTACATACCTGTCTGAAACATGAGGCAGGGGCAGCAATAGTGTCTGTCTCTTTCAGGTATTTCTCCCAACTGAAGTGCCCTGCAGAATAACAGGAAACTTTAATACATCCTTTTCCAGTCACACACACTGCCACATTTGTTACATTGTATGTACAAGATTTACATTTATACCTTGACAAAACAAGCAAACAAAACACACAAAAAAATCTCTCTCTCTCTCTCTCTCATATATATATATGTAACAAATTGTCTGAATAGTTAATAAAAAATACTGAGAAAAAACAGTATCACATTATCACATTGTCTTTGCTTACATTTGGTGAACAATTACTTCATCTACCATTGCGTTATATACCTTGGTACTGTGAGGGCACGCGGGAAGGCCGTCCACTCCTAGCATGCTTAATCCTTCGGGCATCTTTCCACTCTATCGCTAGAAGAGCCAAGAAAGGCAAGAAAATCCTTTAACTATGGGTAATCTTCTCATCAGTCAACACGTTGCAATACCTGGCAAATATCACTGCTCCAGGCAATGTCAGGAATTAGAGGACTATTACAACATAACATACATTTTCAGGGCATAAAAGATGACACGCTACATATTTCTAGCTTCACCTACAATCTAGAAATAATACAACATGTTAAAAATATATTAATCATAAAACAAACTCACCTTTTTGTGGTACAGGTTTCCTCATGCTCCAACAATACTGACCAACTAACAAAACAAAAGTGGCCTCCACTGTAAAGGCAATAAAACACACAAAAACTGAGTTAAAGCTTAGTCACGCATGTTTGTGGCAATTTTTTCCTTTATCGATTTAAAAATAGAGTCACATTCGAAACATTAACACACACACACACACACACACACACACACACACACACACACACACACACACAAAATATCACCTTGAAGTCTGGAGACAGTTGGGCATAAAGCAGCTAACATGATGCTTTTGATACAACACTGCAGCATCAAACTTCAATAAATCCATTTACACACGTTGGATTTGAAATTTTCAGCCAGTTTAAATGGAACTGTGTTATTCTAGTGTCTTTACCTCACAAAAGAAACACCTTGAGGCAAGTGAACTAGTTTACAAGCACTGTGAAAAAATATATTGTTTTTAACCTGTTAACTTGAGTTTCATTTTCTCAAGTGCAACATTTTGTTTCTGAAATGACCAGAAATAAACAGGAAATTCCGGGATTTCTCTTCAGTAAGGAAAAACAGACTTGTAGCATTTACTGCGCACCACTCTATTAAGCATAGACATTCCCCAAAAAACTAAATTATACTAACAGATGGCGGAATATTTCTAAAATCATAGATAATTAAGGCCATCAAAATGCACAACTCTTAATTTACATCACTGACAAAGAACCAATCACACTAATATATTCTATAATATATTCTTGAGGCCAAAGGCTCAGCTACTACATATAAAATGTACTATTGTTATTCAAAGGCAACAGAGAACTGGAGACTTTACTAAAGCTTACTTGTCTTCTCAGGGGTTCATCACAAAGATCAAAAGTGCACTGCATGTGGACTTGTGGAGTTTTTCACATGTTACACATACATTGTGAGATCGTAATGAATAACTTTCTTGAGATATTGACTGCTTATGTAAGAGATTTATCCAAAAAAATGACACCGGTCTCTCAGTTAAAGCAGCAGAAATAGCACCCAGGGATGACTTTCTATTCAACTTTGATCAAATAATTTAATAATTAATTTAAAAAAAAACAACTAGTATTGATTACAGAAAATTGGTTTATTGCCCATAACATAAAGCATACTGTCTTGAATGCTCATGAATGTCTCGCCGTCTGTCAGCAGGCCAAGGTTACGGCAAGAGCAACATGTTTTAAGGCTCAGTGACCCCCGTTACCTAACCCCGGCTCACAAACACTACAAACCAGACACAACACACAGGTCAGCAGGTCAACGGATATAAACAAGTGCTTCAAGTGGCTGCTTCTGCAGTTTCCCCACACCCCACTGCGACATTTATTACCACAAAGTAATTAAACAAGCCCGATATTTAAGTAGTTTTAGCCAGAAATGTGAGGACGTTAGTAACAGTCGCAACGCAGATGTTAACCATCTGCCAAACATTTGAATTTGCTGAGGAAAAATATTCCCGCTTTATTATGAGGGCTGTTATAAATTAACCGAGCTTGCGTGGAAAATGTAAAAGAGCAAAGGCAGAGCATCCACAGTGTCGCTTAAACCCGATATGGGCTGTTCATATTATAAACGCGCCTACCTTATAACTTCATAACCGTTTTGCTGCGTTTCTCCTTATCGGATGAGCTCCTTTTCAATAGAAGTGCGCCTTTTTCCGCCGCCAAAGGGGGGACGGCTCCCAAATTAAAGCGACCGGCTCCCTGTTTTTCGGGCTGAAAAAAGTGACAGGAGGACTGGCATCAGTGATCGGCAGCAGCACATCCCTCCTGTTGCAAACTCCAGGGAGTAACAGTTGTTTCACACATAAATGGAGCTCCTAACTTTATATTCAGAAACAAAACATCACCGGCTACGTTGGAGAAATTTACTGAGCTTCATTCAAAACACAAAGCCAGCACATGGGACCCTCTTCCCCGCCCTCTCCTACGCTTTATTTCCATGAATACTCATTTACATGACAGCAGCGTTAACTGTATTAATCAGGAGTTTAACAGCAACCCCTGCTGCACAAACCTCTCCAAACACCACTGAATGAAAGTCAAACATGCATGAAGCCAGTGCAGACATCTCATCCAGCAGCTATGCTACGCACGGCTTCACAGACATGCCCACGGATTTAGCGTGCTAGCTTAGCATGCTAGGTGGCACGCTAGTTCGGCGACCTGATTATAAATATTAGCATTAGCAAAACGGGAGCGTACCAGCACTGTGAGGTTAGTTAGCGGTCATTTCGGCTCAGCGCTGAAGTCGAGCCTTAACGGAGATGCCGCTCGGTGTATCCGAGGATGTTTACCTTGCTTTGTAACGTGTGTATTTGTTTCTAGCGCTTTTGTGGGTCCGCCATTTTTTTCCCTACACGATGAGGAGGGGTGTTTTGCCAACATTTCTTGTCTGGCAGACAGTCCGGCAGACGGGCAAGTCGAGCTAATGATGGGGAAACGGCACAACAGTGACCCCTAGCGGCAAAAGCTGGTATTTATTTATTTATTTATTTATTTATTTTAAATGCAGTGGAAAGGTTTTATAATAATAATAATAATAATAATAATAATAATTATAATAATAATAATTATTATTATTATTATTATTATTATTATTATTATTTTACATACTTATATGTTACAGATCATCAAACCGATTTCACTCAAATAAAACCTGTCGCATAAAGTGAACTAGGCTTAAAGGTTGCACTAAGTAACACATCATGCTAAAATCTTAATAAAACAGTTGCAAAACAAAGTCACTGCTCATCTATCAGTCTGGAAAGGGTTTTAAATATATTTCCAAGGCTTTGGGATTCCAGCAAACCATGTTTAGAGCCAATTTCGCAGGCCTGCCAAAATTACTCCAAGAGTGTATTTGTATTCAGTAAGTATTTACACTACAATGACACTTATCATGCGGATTTTTTTTTAAATTGTGAATTTTCCTGTTTTCCTGTGTGTGGATGAATTTTAGTACTAAATAAAATGACAAATGTTCATCAACCATAGGCACCTGGAAACACTCGCATCTCTATAACACCCTTTATTTATTGTTTTTGAATGTAATTAATTGTTCAAATTTTAGAAATACATTAACGCCAAACATAACTCTTTCTAAAATATAGTTTTGGATGTGCATAGTCCTACCTAGTATGGCTACTGTAGGACAAACATGTTTTAGTCAACAAAGAGTGATCAAAAAAATTAAATTTAGACTGCAGCCCACAATGACTCCTACTGGCTGGTGTGTTTCTGCTAGTATTTGGACTGGATCCGGTTGCACCCAGAAGCATTTCCCAACCTGTGGGAGGCTGTCAGTCCACTGTTTACCTCAGCTGTCAATGTCAACTTAGGACCACCTTTATTTACTCTGGAAGAAGCCAGATATGGTTATACTGAGGTGAGTTGTCTAGGATATGCTAAACTGTTGGTTAGCTGTTGTTTTTGTCGCTGTTAGGTATTGCTAACCTCTGATAGCTGCTGTTAACTGACTTTAGTGAAACTGTATTTGAAATGGATGAGAAATGTGAGAATGTAATCAAACTGTTTATTATTAATGTGTTTTTTAGGACTCCCCAGCCTAACATTAGCTAGCATAATGTTAGCTTATAAGTAGCTGTTGCTGCTGTTTAGCTTGCTCTTTTCACCTGTCTGGATTGCATGTCTAATCACCTGACACCTGACAATAAGTAATTGCAACAATATCTAGAATAAATAAGCATATTTATGTACATTTGCTTAGAGCCCTGAGTTAAATTCATTAGAGGAGGCGTAAGTTCAGACAGAAGAGACATTTTATTAAGATGCTGGTGGTTGTCTCTTTCCTTTACATTTTTGTTCCTTTGGTGAAGGTATGTTGGTGAAGGGGTATGAACATAATACATAATATTCTTAATACATACATAATGCATTTTATACATAATACATAAAAAATAGATATGAACCTTCATATTTTGAGTCTGAAGGCGCAGGGACAAATTTAAATGTCCCTTTATGGCACGCTTGTGACTGCTCCTCTTCTCTGTTTTGATGTACTATGGGGCAAAGGCCATTAGTACATCGTGGGGGAACATGGCTGCTTCCACAAACTACAAATCTGCTTCTGTGTATTTTTAACAGGATTAATATGGTTATGAGAATACATCAGTTTGTTGGAAAATGTAATTACATATAATTCTATGTATATTTAGAAGTACAGTTGTTCTTTTAAATAACCTCAAACTAATACTGTCTGTACTTTTAATGATTTATTGGTCAGAAATTTGCACAAAGTTAGAAACTATGATTAATACAAGTGTGGTATGCATTGTCAAAATATAGAAAGTTATATATAATGATTCAACATATATCACATTTGACTTCTGAAAAAAACAAAATACAATACTACAATACTATTCAATACTATTCCCTTAAATGTAAACACTGCCTAGAGCGAGAGAGCTGCCTTGGTGGAGGTTTGCGCTCTTGAAGTACTTCTTGTTAATTATTGTGATAATTAATTGATCACAAGAATATTAAAAGAAGACAAATAGGAGTAGAAAATCTTTTTGCTTCAGTACAGAGAAATGATCTAGTTTTGGGTGTTTGACTAAAGATGTGCGGTATTTGTCTTGAGCATAAAATGAATAAAATTTAATTATCAAAGCACGCAAAGCTTGCTTAATAACCACTATTTGTTCCAGTTGAGATTATTATGACACTATGAAGATAACTGTGGCAGCATATAAAACTAAATAGAGGATTTTTTTTGTCTAAGCAGTAAAATCCACATTCTTCCACAACGAAATCGGAGCAAAACATAACAGAAGTGCAGTACTGTACCAAACATTCTAACACAATATGTATAAAGAAATTCTAGGCAAATTGTGTAGATGTCAGAATTAGAAATAGAAGCTATTTGGTAATGCCATACCAATTAGGTCTGGGTAGCAACTGTAACCATGCGATTAAGAGAAACACCCAGCAGTTCAATTGTGTGTAATGGTCACCTGGCAGTACTGCTAATGCCCATTTCAGCCTACGCTGGGCAGGCCATGCCCCAGTGGCCCCCTGCACCCCAGGCAATTATGTTTGGTTTCACACGGTGAAAAGGGTTAATTGGCAGCGCCCACGTGCCTGATTGGACCTGTTTCACGCTTGTCAGCCTTCATCGCATCAAAGACAGCCCCAGTCTACTAGGCACCATTATTAGAACACGCAGAAACACACATGCATGTACTGGCGCATGGACATGCACTGTACGCAATCTGCACACACAGAGACAGAAACGCACTCAGACAGAAATTCTGGACTGCTGTTCTCCATGTCCATGCATGTTGTCTGCATTTAGACAATATGCAAATCACTTGCAGGATGATCCTCACCACTATCACTAGGGGTCAGTGTTGTTTTATACAAGGCAGGGGCAAATAATTCTATCAGAGGGAAGCTCTCATCGCATCATAATGTAACCTGGCTTTCCTCTGGCCACTGGATTTTACAGCTTATCTTTGCCACTCACTATCATTTAAAATCTCATTAAAATTTATTCTGATTGTGCATTTTTATTTTCCTTTAAAAAAATTATTAGTAGTTAAAATATTTTGGTTTGGTTTTCTTTTCCAATAGCTATTCATTACATATACTTCAAATCTCACATTCTAACTTCTCTGGCTGTCTTGTAGTATTGTCAGGCCATGTCTACTGTAAACTGAGTTCTTTTCTCTGCCATGTGGTTTTACGGTTTTTATTTTTTTTAATAAGGCTTCACCCACTGAGCCACTGGGAAGTCTATGAAAACCCATCAGCCATTATACAAGCTAGTTTGACTGGCAAATAACAACAGTGACAATGTGTCCCACTGAACAGTCGGCTTTCTATAAATAACCC
>NW_005187468.1:2281409-2304163 GCF_000239375.1 Pundamilia nyererei | reverse complement strand
CCCCCCCCCCAATCAAAGTACAGTTTTCAAAAAAGTCAGTAAAAATCTACTGAAATACAAAGTGATATTTACAACCAATTGCCTGCTGATTCAGTAAAACCTCTTCAAACACACAAGGCAGAATTTATAAGGGAAAAATGACATTATAAGAAAGACAGTATGTGACTGTAACCACATAATGAACACAGACATTTGATAAAGGTAATACAAACCAGATAAACAACATAATCTGAGGCCATTTTTTCTATAATAATGTGTGAGTTGAAAACACTGAAATATTTGATTGTACATACTCAAAGCACATGCAAACGTTTATTAAAAAAATTGCACCACTTTATTTGCAGATACAAATGCCTTTGATAGCTGTAATCAGAAGAAATTTCAGAGGTAATCTTCCCTTATTTTGTTCCACAATAAATACAACAAATCTGTATATGAACAATTTCAAAACAACCCATTGTGTCTATTAGAATCAAAATTCTCATATTAGTCTTTGCTCTTTTCTTTTTGAAGCCGTGTCAGTTTTTGGTCTGTTCAGAATGTCTTACTTTTGCTCTTTTCATTTTATCGCACTAATTGAATTTGGCTCTCAAATTTGGCAACGAGTCTTTAGATTTCCAAACATGTTGCCTGTAGGTGTACACTAGCCAATGGCATGGCTCCACCACCGTGGTCTGTTTCTGCACATACAGACAGTACAGCAAGGATCTTTTCCCACTGTGCCTCCTTGTCACTTTCGGCACTCTGGCACGCTCCAACAAAGTCGCCCCTCTCACACACAGACACACACAAACATACGCGCGCGCACACCGAGACACGTACGCATAGCGAGAGTCACATTGCGTGTGTTCCTTCCCATCCGTGCCTCAGAGGACTCTGCACTTTTTCCACAGACGAGGACATGCATGCGCACACACTCACAGAGTCCTGATACACATTTCCCAACTCTGCTGGCATCCTGGGAGGGAAATGCAAGAGAGAGAGAGAGCGAGCAAGAGCATATGTTGGATAGACGTTTGTTGAGGGGGGATATTTCTCTTTGGATGTTGTCTTACAAGCTCTGACGGCATGGCGCAGAAAGAAGGCATTTTTTCGTCCAATTTATTAATCCTTTTAGGCAATGTTCTCTGTTCAGAAATGCAAATTGAATCAATCTGAGGCTGACTTTAAGACTTTTCAAGTGGGATTTAATTAGAAGCCAGGGCCTGCAGTTTTTAATGAGAGAGGGGGTGGAGAGATGGAGAAAGAGAGAGAGAGACAGAAAGAGAAAGAGAGAGGCATGGGGAGGGAGAGTGGGTTGCGGTTTTGATCTGGGGGTCCTGCTGGAGAAAGGATGCACAAACACTCATAACATACAGGCACAAACACTAATAAACACACATGCAGAAATACGCACACACGCACCCTGTAGAGCTAAGTATGAGGCGGATGCCCGCTGTTTGGTTTTTCTCACTTCCCTCGCTGAGAGTTCAACCAGAGATGTTGTTACTTTAGTATGCTTCTAAAACACTCACACAAACCTAGCCTATATGAGCTCTAACGGAGATAAGCCTCATTTTCAGGGCTCACCGTAAAAAACACCTAAGCTAATACCAGACAGTTTCCAGGTGTTAGAGCATGGATGCAGCACAAATGTGAAGTTGGTTAGTGTAGAGGAAAAGCACGCCTACCTCCTGGAATGAGCAAAGCTGGGAAAACAAGTAGGAAAAGAAGATGTAACATCTTACCAAATAAAACGGAGACTGATCCTTATTTTGGGATCTACTACGATAACATATTTTGTTCCTTCTTGCCCATTTAGCTGTAGGGGGATGTACGTGTTTGCATTAATATGTACGCATTTGCATGAGCACAAAGCTGTGCCCACAAGTCCAAGTTAATTTTACTTGTGATAATTTGCAGATCTTGCAGTCACTCCCTCGTAAATGATTATAGCAGACAGAACTTCCCTCTAGAGTAAAACTTCCCTTGATTTATCAGAGATTTCACTGCCATTTGGCTTTCACATGCTGTCCCGTGCTGATACATTTTGGGGAAATATAGTGCTGTTAAAAAGGGTGAAGTCGGCCTGTGGTGTCGGGATGTGGTTTGAAAGCTCACGCTCTCCGTCGTCGTTCCCTCTCCCCTCACCGTTTCCTGTCACCCATTTAAATGGGGTTTTTTCAGGGACAGTGACTAGTCTTCCACTAGGTCTGATTTTTCTCTTTCCGTATTTTCACTTTTGTGTTAGCGTTCGTCGAGAGGGGGAGGGTATGTTTTGTTAGCCGAACTTGACCATTTTCACTTTCAGAGTTTTCTCTGTGCTGCTGTCTGTCATAAAAGCAGTGTTTTGTCTGTGGACTGGAGGGGCAGCAAACAATAAATGTCAAGAAGATTATGTCTAGCTGGTGAATCTTAATATAGGTAGAAATAAACATGAAATGATATGCACAAAAACAACAATTTCAGATGCCAGTGGAGTTGATGTACAGTATTGAAAAAGCTTTGGAAGGAGGGAAAAAATGTGAAGAGATGACTTTTAGGCTGCCACAGTGAGACATGAATTTACCCATTAAGGCCACAGCTCTTGTGTGTGTCTCGCAAAATGCTTGACAACTAGTTGATACTGTCAATGTTTAAATAATACTAATTAATCTCCATTATTGAAACATGTAATTAATCTCTTTCTCACCCTCTCTGGCTGTCTCTCTGTCTCCTACTTGCTCACATTTAATGGAACATGAAAGGGAAACCCAAAGAGCGAGTGCTGTGTTGTGGTCCTTGCGGGAAGCTCATTGAGGGACTCACATCAGAAGAGATAACAGGCAAAGAGACAGACGGGTGGACATGTTTTGACAAACAGACAGTTGGTCCAAAACTCCTCCCTGTCTTTCTGCTCTGCGCCCGCTCTCACTCTCTCTTGTGCGCTCTCTCACTGTGTGTGTCTTTGAACTTGGGCCTTCATTAACAATCTGCTGATTAACAGGCTTGGGAACACGGGGGGTAGATGGATCAGAAGTAGAGAGAGAGAGCAGCGAAATGAGAGAGCGGGAAAGAAAAAGGGAAGATCCGAGTTAGAATATGGCCACAGTAAGACTATGTTCAAACCGAAATAGAAATGTGTAAAAAAATTGGCAGCTCCTCATTTCATTGAGATAAATGTGCTATCACAGTGGGTGCAGAGGGCAAAAGCTGTAATCCACGGCTCCGTGCATTTCAAAGCAGTCCCTAATACTGCAAGGATGGTTATTACAACTGGAAATACAATGCAAAGGCCATAATTTTACAATAATCAATAAATACTAGAGGAGTTGATCATGATTCCACCTCACAAATAAAAACACTAACTAATACAGGCGATTGTGCGTTGTTTAAGTGGTTGTGGGTCTGTTTTGTGAGAAATACAAATGTAGCATGGACATTCTCCAAAGCGCTTAAAATCTAAAATCTCCAGACTCAAGTTATTGCTTTTGGGAAACAAATCCAGTCTGCATGCTAATGCCGTATAGGTACAACTTCACAGAAAAGGCTAAGCAAAATTTTTAGCTTTAGTTTCTAGAAACTGATAATTTTTGACATTCCATGATACTCCTTTGAATATTTTTTTCATTTCAACACAACATATACACACATCCTCTTAAAAGTAATGTGGGTTTTGTAAAAATCAAAATGAGAAAATCTTGGTTTGTAACAGTAAACTTTAGGAAAAAAACTTCCTCTTCCCCTCTAGTAGTGATTCCACTTTATTTTCAGCAGAGCCACACACAAATAATAATAACGATGAGGAAATATTATAATTTATGATGCATATAAAAATAAGAAAACAACTGAATACTGAGTTCAGTTATATTATGTAACGCAAAAAGTAGGAATAGACACAGGACTGTGTCTGACACACATTTTATCAGGTGGCGAGGGATGTGTGGTCATGTGAGATCTTTCTGAAGATGACCTGAAAACAATGGTGTGGAGCTGCAAATGCATTGATTTCATAATTAGTCTGCTCAGTGTGGCTAGAGTGTGCAAAATAAGGAGAAAGCATTTCTGGGAAACTGGAAAAAAGAAAGAGAGAGGGAGAGAGGCACTGGCCAAGAATGGGTGAGTCTGGAAAATATAGAGAGGGAAAGACAGACTGACACAGAGGGAGAGACGGTGGCAGAAAGTCGGACTGATGGGCTGAGACAGGGAGCGAGAGCCCGTCTGATGGACAGAGAGAAAGAGACAGTCTGACAGAGGAATAGAAGGAGGGATGGGCCTGTTCTGAATTAATGACTGCTCTCATCACAAGATGAATGTTCTCCCGCTCTCCCTTCGGAACAGAGCTTGCAAATAAAAAAGAAAGTCAGTCCAACGAATAATGAATACGCAGATAAATAAATAAGCCAATAAATAAATGAATAAACGTGAAAGACAGACTGTGATCGATGCACACAAGGTAGTGTGCAATTTGTGGATGTGCATGAATTTTTCTAAATAAATTTTTACATTTGGGGATCCATGCTGCGTGGTACTTTGTGTGTGACAGTTTGGGGAGTTAAGCGTGCCTTTTTTTTTTAATACTAGCAAGCACGTCTACCCCTATGCTGGCGTTCGTGTCTCCGTGCATGTTGTGTGTGAGTTTGTGGCGGCGAGTTTTTGTTTGTGTGCATGTGCTGGTATTTACTTGCATGTGGGTTTGTCGATGTGGCTTTGTGATGGTGTGTGCATGTATCTACTTTTATTAGTGTGAGTTTGTGTGTGAGTGTAAATGTGTGTGTGTGTTAGTTGTTTGGGGGGGGGTCTCTCTGGTGAGTCTCCTTAACATCAAACAGCTGGAAGTAATAAAATATTTAGGAAGCGCTGGGAGTCTGTGAATATTAATACTGCCTTTTCCTTCTGTCTCTCAAATCTCCCTCTCTTTTCCCCTTCTTTCTGTGTCTCTTTTTTTCCCTTCCAGTTTCTCCCCCCGCCCCTCTCCCTATACTCACATGATCCCTGTATGTGGTTATCCTCTCACCTTTAGCTTCTTTGGTCCATACTCATGCATGATCTCCTCCCCCCTCCCTGTTTCCAGTTCATTTGACCGTGTTTATGAAGGAGTCACAGTCACTTAACTGGGGGTCCACTCTGCCTGCTGGAACTCAGTGTGATGGAGGGGGATGAGAGGAGTTGACCTATACTATCCTGTCATGTTATGCACCGCGTGGGGACGAGCAGTGTCACAAGTCCTTTGAGCCAGCAGGCAACAGAGTTTACCACACTGCCTCCTGCCATGTCAAACATACAAGTGGACCAACAGACCGACAGGCTTCTGAACAAGTAGGACCTTTCGGCCTGACCAGGTCCTACTTGGATAATCGGATAATTTTTTTTTCCAGGATGAAAAAAAAAGAGAGAGAATTAAAAGGCTTTCCTACAGTAACACTATGACATGGTGGAAATCAAGCAAACCAGCTGTGCATATAGTAAATTAACAATATTTCTATAAACACTTTTCCAGTGTTACCGTTCAGTGTCAACTGAGCAACCAACGCTGAAGGTCAAAACTGAACCATTGAAAAATGAAACCAAGTAGATAATTGTTCGCCACAGTTTCACTTTAAATATATCCCTTTTTAGCTCAGACAGCTCTTACTGCTGAATATCTAATCCTGTACCAAGCAGTTATCAATGAGTTAATTAAATCTGCATTAATTCATGCATTATACAAAGCTAGAGTACAATAACATTAATAATAAAAACAATTTTTCTGATTAATATTTCAGTTCTCTTAATTCTGCTGTTAAATGTTGAATTGCTGTGTATTTTTCAAATGCAGTGGGAAAGTTTAAAGGTACTTGATTTATTGTCAGCATCCAGCTTAACTATATGTCTGACTCATCGACCTCAAAATGTTTCTTATGCTTTACAGTAAACACTGAACTTACAAAATTGTATGAAATAACAATGTTGTGGTTTGTTTTTCTTTTGTTCCAGCAGTTTTAACTAAAACATATATCCAAATTTTCACCCAGTATGACATCATGTTTTGTGGATTTGGTTGATTACTTATTGACTCCCAGTGCTATTTTGAATCTGTAATTTAAAAACTCTGGTTTTGTAAAAGGTAGAAAGAGATTGTGATCAGCCAGCCACTGAGTTATGACCACCACATGTAACTGCTGCCACTGCAAATTTTGTAATGCAATGCTAACGCGTGTTGCAGTTCAGCAATATACAAGGCATGATGCACTATTTTTTATCTTTGTTTTAACCATTTAGTCTTGTATTGTTTAATTTACATTCTGATTTTTTCATCAATCTTCCATCAATAAATAGACAGAAATCATGCACATCATCTGTATGCATTTTCCATATAGATTTCCCTATCAATATTTTGCTCTGACTGATTAGCCCCAAAGGGAGCCTTGAAGGTAGACGCTGTACAAAGGGAACGTTTACGGTCCATAAGGCCACTGATTTACTGAGCAGCCACTACATTCATACAAAGTAAGACAGGGGAAGCAAACACTGAGACCAGACAGGACGCCTGAATTCACGAGAAGGTTCTGAGTCACACCAAGATTATTTTGTTCTCAGCTGCCATTTCAAGGCTTTTTCCTCTTCACCGAAAGATATTCCCACACTCAAAGAAATGAAAGCGACATAACCATTTAAGAACATTTTTTTATTTTGTTGCATTTAAAATAAAAATAGGTGTGAGAAAATGCTGTAAGTCTAGCTGACAGTCAAGCAGACAAAAGACAGGTAGAGGCAGCAGAAGAACCCTGAAAAGCAGAGTGAGATGCAGTCCAACTGAAAAGGAGACAGGCTTCAGGCAAGAGACAAAAAAAGATATAGTCATAGTGAAGGACAGGAAGATAGGAGGGCTGGCTGTTGTCAGCATCAGTGACAACAACAGCAATGTAATTATAGGCTCTCTGATTAAAATCAATCTTATGTCTGCTATTCACAACTCATTTTGCTTGCTGAAAAGATCCGAGCCACTCTGACACCTCAGCTGGTGAGAGAAAAGGGAGGAAGTCAAGGTGTACAAATGGGCTGGAGCAGAAAAGTGTAGCAGTCCTCTGTGGTGAAGTTGTTTTTCTGTATTGTTTTGCAGGGCACTTATTTAATATAATTTCTTCAGAGTTTCCACAGTGTTGTTTCTTGGACCCCTTTATGGCTTCAGTTAGGTGCTGCTTAAGAATAAGAATAAGAAAACCTTTATTGATCCCAGAGAGCTTAGTTCTCTATATTGATTGTATTTAGATCTAATGACTCCAGTTCTGAAAGATTCACATTTTGGATATTTCATTTAGACATTGCTTCATTACTGTTTATGGCTTGGAGCTTGTGCATCCATGTCTCCTGCACTCTCTCCAGTATATCCAGTTGTTAAAGCATGGAGAAACAATACATATAAAGACTGATTATGATACATGTAGCATGTTAGACACCTGTGCACAAACAAAAGTATTAATAAAACTGTAAAAAGGGTTCAAATCGGTCGAAATGTTAAATATTTTAAGCACACTGCTCTGTTGTTGCCGTTGTGTAGGGTTTCCAACTGAGATACCAATGGAGTATAATGGGCCCATTTTTTTCTTGTTCCTTCCTGAATTAATCCATGAACTCGTGCTCAGAAACCTAGAGGGTTGCAAGTTGTTCATATGATAGGCTTGTGGTTTTTGAATATTTCACAAGTGAAAACTCCCTTTTCCCAGCTATGGAGACAAAGCCAGACAAAGTAGGGGATTGAGACAAAACAGAAAGGCACAGTGGAGAAAAGAGAAAAGACAGTGATAGAGAGAGTGAGAGAGACTGAGAGACAGAGGGGAAAGGCGTCAGTGTGGAGAGGATTTATGAGTGGGGCCTGTCTCTTGGCTACGAGTCTGGTCCCTCTGTGGTCCACTTCTCTGTAATATTCACCGCTCCTCAGGCTCCCATGTGTCTGCCTGTGGGAGCAATGTACACACATGCACAGCCTTGCATGCATACGTATGCTGTACAAACATGCATACTGCACAAAAGACAGTTTGCATGCATATGTGCTATATATGTGCTCCAGAAGAATCCAGTCACTACAATTACACATCTGGTATGTCAATGGGCAGTTATTATCTGCGTCTTCCTTTGTTTTTACCTTATTTCTAACCTTGGACTGTCTGTCTGACCTGACAGTTGGACATGTCACCTGACATTCAGATTTCAGTGGAAAGATACCACAAACCACAAAGCCTGTGGTGCACAGTCTCTTAAAATAAGGTAAAATAGGTTATTTTGAGGTAGTGGTCAGTAAGCGTGCCAAACAAAATGTAAGAGAGCCATTTTAAGGGATAGAAAGCCCTTACCCCTTAATGCCCAAAAAAGAAACGAGACGACAACTCTAGGCAGCATGCAAAACAGACCTGTAGGGCCAAAAGGAGAATTAGGATTGTGCTATTTTTTGATGAAGTAGAAAAAGCTTTAAATCTGCAAATATTATGCCAGTAGAACACAAACGGTTAACATGCATACACAGAACTTTACTAAATATGCAGTTACCAAAAGCTAAAGAATTGAGGGAAACACTGAGGAGAGAGCTGCAAAAAACTTCAGTGTCATATGAATTCAACCAGGTGGTACCAAAACAACTCACAACTGGATCACTGGTTGTGTTTCTTTTTCCCAGTCACAAACATCAATATATTTCTAAAGAGTGAATTATTACTTCACCAAAGACATGTCTATAGGTTCACCTTTAATGGTATTAAATTTGACTGTAGGTTACATGGCATTCAAATGGCAAAAAAGTGCGGCGTGGGCCCGTGTGTCAAGTAAGCTGACTGGTTGATCTATTTATTGATTAGAGCTAGAAAGCCAAGTTGGGAGAATGCTTGAGCGTTAAAGCTGGGATACACTGCGATTCCGCTCCTGCTCAAACTGCACGATTGACTCGCAGAGGTTAGAAGTTCGTAGGTCACGATGCAGGGTCTCACACTATACGGCCCGATGCTCTGATGCGACCTGAGTGCTCACACTGTGTGTCCATGAAAATGAAGGTTAGAACAGAAAATCTGTCGCTCACTCTCCCTCTCTGTCTTTCACTCACACAGACACGCACCACCACCATCAACTTTGCTAAATTGCTAATGAAAAACATTGATCAGGCAGCTGTGATTGAGCAGCAATGTCCATCCAACTATTTTCCCGGTTGTTGTGGTCGTGATCATTTTGTGAGGCCACATCGAAGGCTCGGATGTGCTTTCCAAAGTTCTACAAGTGCCTACATCGCTTGTGTCCAGATCACACGCTGCACTGCCGTGCTACTCCGTCTTTTTCGCCGACATTTATGTGTTTGCTCGTGCGCAGTGTGACAAACTGCAGTGACACCCTCTGTTTGAGGATTTCAAACAGGTTTGAAATCCTCCCGACCAAGCGATTGATGATCGGGAGCTGGTCGTGAGGTGTTAATCGCTTCTCGTTACCCCACGTATACTACACGATGCACGACGCACGATGAAGGCCAAACTCGGGCCAATCACCAAAACGGTCGCACGACTGAAAAATCTGCTCAAAATGGGCCAAAAATCGCACAGTGTATGCCCAGCTTAAGTGGATGAAGATACAAAGCAGAGCTAAACATTTAAGTAGCATCTGTATGTTTGAGGTTCATTTGCACTATTAAATTCTAACACTGGATAAATGCCCGTCCTGAAAACATCTTTGAATGAAATTCAAATTTAATTCAGGTCCACAGACAATGAGAATATTTTATTTGTATAAATGCAAGATATCACACGATCCCCAAAAAGATTGGTTTGAATCTGTAATTCCATGCATGTACATGCACGCCCAATCAAAAGAAAACAAATGCACCCTGTTAAAAAGAAATTTACACACAGGCACATACTTCACCTTGAACATCTTTCCTTTTTCTCGTAATTATGGATGGCAAATCAAGTGATGTTTTCATTGTCAGTAATTGAGCCAGTGTGCTAGACTTGCTTATGTTTCACTGAGAGGGAGAGGGTTGAATGGGAATTCCTCTGTTGTGACCCTGGTCAATAAGCCCACAGCAGGGCTGCCTGCCCAGCAAACACAGAGGCCAGCAGGATCAAAGACACTAAGGGATGAGTTAGCTTAGTAGGAGGGAAAGACATGAGGGACAAATGGGCAGAGGACGATGTAAGGAAGGGAATCAGGAAGAATGAAAGTAAGTTGAACCATATAGAGAGAAACAGGTGCATCCAAGTGTTTTTTATACATATGTTTGAGGGTAGATAGAAAGAAGTTGAGCTTACAGAGGACAAAGAATGAGGAAAAAAGCAGATCTAACAAATGGAAAGAAGCACTGATAAGCAGGTCACAGAGTGAAGAAAATATCTAATAAAAAGAGAGGATGAATA
Organism: Pundamilia nyererei; assembly: GCF_000239375.1. Taxonomy (NCBI): domain Eukaryota; kingdom Metazoa; phylum Chordata; class Actinopteri; order Cichliformes; family Cichlidae; genus Pundamilia; species Pundamilia nyererei. Next base: position 2,293,835 of record NW_005187468.1, on the reverse strand, counting down.
ATACTTTGACCACAGCCCATTACATATGTGTTTGCGCACATGTAGTATGTTTACCACAGAGCTGCCAGTGCTGAAACCATTTATGCCGTGCAGAGTTTTTTAGGGCCCAAAAGAATGTATTTGTATGGACTTTTGTACTGGAATTCTGGGACAGCTGACAAATCTCATGATTTTCATTATTTTAATAAATAAAGTTTTACATTTCACAGAGGGAAACGTTAACACCAACGGTAAAAAAAGGAAATAAGTAATAATAATCATAATCATAATAAAGAAATTTAAATGTTATACTTCATGACTCTAAGTAATGTTTAGGCTGACAAGTATGAGATTTATGTATACCTCAGATAATAAATCTATGAGAAGTGAGATGCAGTTCTGAAAAGTCAGATCCATAGGACTGATAAGCTCAAGTTTCATTTGACCAATTCTAATGCGTTTTTATCACAGGTTCACATTGCAAATTCGTAATAATAAATTCATAGCAGAGGATTTTGTACACGAGTTACATTTTTGTATACTTTGTTTAGACTCAGAGATTAAAAAAAAGAAGAAAAAATCACTTGTATTGTTGCTGCATAACAGCATTTTTTTCACACTGAAAATTGATCAAAAATTGATAAAGGAAGTGATCAATTCTGTAAATAGAATCTATAAAGGTAATGGGTCTTGGTATCTTAACACAGCACCATTACATTTCTGTCATGTCCTGGTTGATGGATTGATATCTATTGATATCTTGCTATCCTGCAGGCCAGTGTGAAATTATTACATCAGATACATTTTAACCCTGCACAGTAAATCAGTAAATACTTGAAAATTAATTTGCAGGAGAATGGTTACATTCTTTGACTAAATATTGGCATGAGTAACGTAGCAGTGCACATATTTATATAACAGATACACCTGAACAGAGATGCTATAAATGTGTGTGCCATTCACAATCAGTTTAGTCTATGAATGGAGTTTTGTACAGGTGAGTCAACAAGCATGTGTCACATGCAGTTCACAGTTCCCTTAAGGTAAGTATTTTGCAATGAAATCTCGGTTTAAGGTTGTAGAGTTACATTTAGGTTTATGTAAGTATTAGCTGCCTCAAGAACATGAACACGAGCCAATAATGTCCTCTGAAGTAATGAAAACTCTACTGTGTGAGTGTACATATGCGTGTGATGCAGGGTTCACTTATGTAACAACCACAAGACATAGTCAGTGGGAGGTTGAATTCGAATTACAAATTGAGGAAGAGAGCAAGAATAAAGCAGAGAAAATGAGACAGAAAGGAACCACAGACGGAGCATTTTATACAGCATAAGTAAGACAGGGCTTTAAAACTGCTCAAGTTTTTAAACGAAAAACAAACAAACATATGCATGTTTATTTTAAGTAAAAAAGAAAACATCTTATACATAACTGAATTACCAGAGGTATCACTCCACACACAGAGAAAGCCAGTGAGACAGACAGAAAAACCCTTGCAGAGTCAGTGCTCAGAAGTGGCCTTCTGTGATCCCTGCCACTTCCAAACAGCATCAGGAAAGAGTGTTGCTCTGGCCGCCAGCCGGGCTGTCGCCATAGGGACCCAATTCAAAGAACCCCCAGCCAAACCATTTGAAAGATGTGGAAGGGGGTGGGGGGCTTGAAGATGCTAAGACCCAGCAGTGTGGAATCAGTGCTTAAAGAGTGCATATACTGCTAGCATCCAGCCCACTAATCAAAGCTCCTAGTTCCTCTTTACATGGTCTGTGCTTTCGTCACTGTCTCTATTTCTATTATCTCCCTTTCTTTCCGTCTGTTACTGACTTTGAAGTTGTTTAAAGTGAGATGAGAATCCCAAATTTCCTCAGTGGGTTGACGTCTGTCTTTGGCTCTCTCTCTGCCTGTGTCTTGTTTCCCCCCTTAGCTCAGAGAGAAGAATTCAAAGTGTACTCTTAATGGCTTACATGTGTTTCGATTAAGAAGCTGGCATGCACTTCCCATTTTAATGGGCTTTCTGTGCTCTTATTTCACTGCTGGCTTCGACTATGTGGTGGGGATTTGGAGGTAACAGCTTTTAATTGCCAGGCTATGGCAGGAATGTGGTTAGTCAGATGGCAGGAATGTGCCATGACACACATATATTTTTTTGGACTCTCTGATTCATATGTGGGCACAGATGTTCCAACAATATGGACGGCGCGTACACATGCTTACAGAAAATGCATGTGGTACAAGGTCAAGTTAGGTAAGAGAGGAGGCATGCAAACTGTGCCGTAGCGAGACTTGTGTGACGAGGTTTGATGTGATTAAACACACCATCTTTAAAAAAATTTGTCCTTCGTCTATTCAAGAGAAGGATTTTGAATTAGCAGGATGAGCAACCCTGTTCTTGTTATGCTGGCAGGGTTTTGGAAACAGCCTTGAGAATGAGTAGAGGCATCTTGAGAGAGGAAATCAGTCCTTGTAAGCATCAATGACACCTGTACGGCCACTGTGGAGTGTTCAGCGTACAAATCACACACTATATTTATGAGACTCTTAAGTTTACTTTGGAGGAAATATAAAAATCTTCCTGTTTAAATAAAGCCACTAAAACATACTCGGGTTTGACGTCTGAAATGAATAATGTGAAGTAAGCTTAACACACGCTGTCTCAGTTTGTATGAAATAAATGATAAGACCTAAATTACACCCTTAAAATGAGAGGATATTTTAAACTCCCAGTCAATTTACCATTTACACGCACTCTCTGTAGCAACATGAAACAAACAAAAATATGGATGTAATTTTTGGGTGATTCATGTATGTTTAAAAATTAATTGCCATCCGTGCGAACACATATAATCCCACGAAAAGAGTATAAAAACTGACAGTCAAAAGGATTTTTAATTTTACAGTATATACACAAGGCCCTCCTGCTTACTGTCACTCTGTTTTTCACTCGCTTCTCTCCCTCAGTAAAATACTTTGCAGGCCCAAACCACCCTGCGGTTAACAAAAAAAGAAAAAACGCACTGGGTGTAAAATGATCCCAGCCCTGTAAAATTAGAAAAAGGGGAAGAAGAAAAATGAGCGCGCCCAATGTGGCATGTGAACTAATGATGGGTTGGTGAGGTGCTGGTTTCGGTGGAAGAGCAAGGAGACCAGCGATGCATGTGACGCGATGTTCACCTTTCGTCCGGCGTACTGTTAAAGAGGGATGTGCCCGGGTCGTTAGCAGCATGCCAACGGGGTCACTCCAGGACATGTGTGTTGCTTGGTGCTTGAAACAGCACTGGGAAGAAACAGGGTGGAGAAAACTTAGAGGGCTGATAGAGTAGAGAAGAAGGATGAAGACGGAAGGATTTAATAAGATAAGTATAAGATCAGGTGAGAACAGGACTGCAGAGCAGACAACGATGGACAAATGTATTTGTCAGGGCAAAAGAAAGAAGGACAGAATATGCACATAAACATGTACGCCCAGTCACACACACATGCACGCACGCACGCATGCTCACATACTCGCAACCACTCCAAGTCACCCTATTATTATCATTATGCAAGTGTGACTGCAAATGGTCCCCCTGAGCAACAACAGGACTGAGCAATGAGCCTATAAACAGATATGCGTAGCAGCGTTGGCATTTTTGATGAGGCAGCAGCCATGAACACACACAAACACACAACCACACTCACACACACTTGTTCACATACACTCCTATTTCCCTTCGACCTCTGCTCTCTAAGGGAGGGCACTGCGAGCACACAGCCTGCCGTAGGGACTGAGCGACAGTGTGCCCAGCTGCATGCCAACTGCGCCTGCGGGCTGCCCTAACCCATGCACCCAAGGGACCAAGCAGCCTCTGCTACTCTCTATATCACCCTCCCTTCCGTTCCTTCTCTTGCTCCCCCCACTTCCCCCCACCCCCCGAGCTCCTCACTGCCCTTCTCTTTCTCCCAATTGTTAGTCTCTCTCTTTTCTTCCTTTTCCTTGCTTTCTTTTTCTCTCTCCAATCCATCTTTCTTTCCCTCTTACGCTTAGTTCCAAGCCCAGAGAGTGAGTGACAGGCTGTGAATTGCTCTGAGGCTATACCCAGATAAAAGGAGATGCACAAGCATACGCAGGCAGATACACACACACACAGACATTTCATTGGGAATCATATCCACTGTCACATAGACAGACACAAGTCCTGCCATTCCGGTGCCGGTAAGAGCAATACACACTCCACACACTTGAATGTGGAGTGACAATCTCTTTGTCCAGTCTTCCCCCATGTCTGTGTGCTTGGTCAGTCCCTGTAATGGTACCCAGCATCCATCTGTGTTTGTGTGTGAGTGCAAGAGCAAGACAGTGAGGAGAAAGAGGGAGAGAAAGCGTGGGTGTGAGACTGAGACAGACAGAGACGGGGAGAAGGAGAGACAGATTGAAAAAGAGAGCATGTGTGCATGAAGGCTACATATGTGTGTGTCTGTGAGAGCGAAAGAGCACTATTGCATCTCGCAGTGTGCGGTGTCAGGTCTGGCTGTGTGAGCTGACACTGATTATAGTTTTCACAGCTCACTCTCATCACAGGCAACTATAGCCACGGCCAAAGCCCTATATTTCAAAAAGTTGCAACACTGTGCAGGATCCAGAATTGCTTTGAAACCTACAGCTTGGCCTAAAAATAGAGCATTCAGCCCCAATGGGACCTGTATGAACTAATATATTGATACTACCGTGCATGGCATATTGTGATTTCAAGATTGAGGATTACCCTGTTCTAAAGCAAATTTAAATGTTGAAGTGTAGTCTAATTTTTGAGGAGATGATTGTGAAAGCCTTACAGATCTGTCACCTAAGGCTGGATACTGCAGTTTAGTGCACACTACAAAAGATGCTTAACAGGACTAGGACTAGTAGATTTTTAACTTTGATTGATTAGAGTCTTTAAATTTGGGAAGCTTCCTACTGTAAATAAATATGTACAACTGGGTGGTATTTCTGATTGTTTTTAAATTTTCAAAAAAGTATTATAATAAATATTTATGTGATTTAGTGTAGTCTAGTGTATTATATTTTATACAGGAGTTTTTGTGAGTTTTTGAGATTTCATTCATCATTGCATCATTGCAATTTCAAAAAAAATTCAAGATGCAGAAAATATGATAGACATTAAAACTGTAATATTAAATTTTTTTTGTTTTTTTAATGTGAGGAGGTTCAATAAAAACTCTTATTTTGTAAAACGTCTTTTTTACGTTATGCTATTCATTTTTATCTTTAACTTGTGGGTGATATTAGTTGTTATTTATAACTTTGTGGAGAAAACTCTATGTAAACATGATTTATTATTGGTATAATAATCGTATATAGTTGGAGCACCACCAACCAAAAGCATCCACACAAACACTTTTCTATGTAAAACAGTTCTGGCCTGGTCCTGTTGAGACACATGCTCCTGTCTTTTGTGCCCGATGATAGGCCGAACAGCAGAGTGTATAATTATTGTAACAAGCCTTCTGTCTTACCCTGTATACACCAATGACGAGGAGGCATTCAGAAAAAACAAACAGTGACACTGATGACTGATGCCTGCTCTTAGTTGCTCACATTTAAAGGCTACCAAACCATGAGACTCCTTTCTCTGTGTGGACTTTTATTTTCCTTTTCATGTGCTCTCTCTTTTCAGTGTCATTGACTGCTTTATGCCAGATATAAAAAGCGATGCATGACCAACGAAGCGCATAATGGGCAGATTTGACTAACGTGTCGGTGCAGAGGAGTGAAAAAGAGGAGGGAGCGAGGGAGGGGGAGAGGAAGCAGAAGGGAGAAGAGGGAGGAAGGTGAAAGGAAGTGGGAGATAGGAAGACTGAGGGAAAGGTAAAAGATTAATTTTTTTGTTAAAGGGGGTGGTGGGGGGAGACAGAGCCAGAGGGTGGTGACCTGTGCCCTACCCTACAACAGAGGTGGCAGCCCTGGCATCTGCAGGCACAGCAGGCATCAGATGACATGCAACACGATTCACGGCCTGTGACTGAAGTAGATTGGACCGGCACATTCATGCTGAGTTGTGGTGGAGAGACGCTGCTGTCATATAAAGTGACTCTCTGTCAAATGAAAACAGATGATAAAGTGAGTGGACGTCCAGTCTGAATCAGTGTGAATCATGGCAGAAGCAACTATAAGCCAAATCCAGACAGGCGTGGTGGTAAATTGGGACCAGCTCGACTCAAAACTCGTGCTGGCTCAATGAGAGATCGAACAGAACAAGCATTGACAGTCCAGCCATGCATCACCCTCTCAACCTGACTCACCCAGATTCGATTGAAGCTGACGTGACCGAAGCTTCAGACCACATAGAGAATCTTTGCTCTGAGCTTAACTCTCCGCTCTGTCATGTGAATCACGTACACCATGAGCATAGTTGACTCCAGCTGATGTGTGCTGACATGTAAGTGCCCATAGTGTGAATGTTAAATCCAGCACTGTGCTTCTGTCATCCATGTGTAAGCTGTATGCTGTGTATCTGTACTTTGCATTAATCCCTGCTGGAGATGATGTAACGGGAAACTAACGCAGGTCAAATATTGTCCAGAGCCAACTACAATCCTCTGCATACCACAGTAGGGGTGGTGTTGGTACATCACAGAGTCAGAGTCTCCAGAAATGTCTTCGAAGCGTCAACATGATGTTTACACTGCAAAATATACAGAGGCTCCCATAATAAAACTCGCAACCTTCACGAAACCTTGATAAAATTTTTTGAAAGGTCCTAGTTCCAAAAGTGAAACCACCGAATCAAAACACGCATTATACCAAAAATAGAATCAAAAAGTAGTATCGAGGGAATAGAAAACAAGCCAGAATTGGTCAGGGAATAAATAAAAGATCAACGTACAACGTGTAGAATATAAAATATTGAATTTACAGGTAACACAGAGGTATCTCTATCTCCTATTATGTCTTTAATTTCAAATTGAAGAGTGCATTTAAAAGCAAAACAAGGAAAGTGTTGGATTATATCAGTCACAGCTGTTGCTCAGAACTTTTCATTTCATTTCTTTGAAAGTGCAACGCCTTCATTGCTGCCAACCGAAAAATAAGCTTGGAGCTCAGTCTGTTTTCACACCCTTCCACACCTGGCCAATTACTCTCAAAAGGTGACTGTCAATTTTTCTGTTTTTGAAAGTCAAACTAGAATTACATCCCCACAGTTATATCCTTCTGCCAACCAGCCCAGTTGCAGTTTATATCCATGTAATAAATGCAGTTAAGCCTTTGAAGGATTTTTAAAAAGTATTAAGTGTAAGCTTGGCAAATTAAGTTAATTTATGATGGCAGACAAGGCTTGAAATGTAGATGTTCCTGCCACAAATTTTAAAAGGTGGATGTTTCACACACACATCTCCTGCCTGGTAACATAGAAGATCTATACAGTCAGAACAGGCTCAAGATGACAACTCAAAAGCAGAAGCACCAAATTAGTATCAGACTCTTCTCTCCCCCTGTCACACCACCCCTCTGCATATCCTCCTTCGCTACCGCCATGAACCTTTTCTGTGGTCTTCCTCTTTTCCTCCTGCCTGGCAGCTCCTTATTCAGTATTGTTTGTCCAGTGTATCCATTTTGTTCAGAGTCGCCAAATTTAAAGCTCTTGCTCACCTCAAAATTCCTGCATTTAATTCTCTCGTTCTCTCTCTTAACATGCCTTCCAACTTTCCTCTTCCTTTGTCTTTGGCTAACATTAGCACAATTTCCACCCTGTTGAACAACAGCACTAACCCAGTATGGAAATCTCTTTCTCGATTACCCACATTTTTGATTTAGCAAAGATTGTACAGTGGCTGCCTTTCCTTCCACAGTCAGCACTAGGTCCAGTGTGAAATATGCTTTTCTCTGTTCCTGTGGTATGGCATTGATAGGCCATCATAATCTCCCAGTGAAGCTGACCTTTGGCAGTTTGGATTTATTACATTTTATTCTATTAGACATATTGGACAACGGATGTTGAATATGAAACTGCCAGACAGGGCGAAAAGAAGAAGGCAACATAGGAGATTCAGATTGGATATAGTGAAGGATATGCAGAGGGTTCCTGTGACAGAGGAGTATGATAGGGATGGGGGGAGATGGAGGCAGCTGATCCTCTGTGACGAGCCCTAAAGGGAGCAGCTGAAAGAAGAAGACATTTGTTGAAGTTTTTAGATAACTAGCATTTTAATTTTAAAATTCTGGCCAAAATCTGTTGTGTGGGGTATAACAGCCTTGACTTGGCCACCAATTTCTAATCACGTTATGCTTCAGTCTCTGTGGAGGTTTGTGCCAAATTTGAAGAAATGCCTTCAGGCTGTCACAGCGATATCAATGCACATACAGAGAGACGGACAAACAGCTTGAAGGCATAGTGCCTCATGTCATGACTGTCATTGATACAGTTGCATAAAATCTGGGCAAATGAAAACCCATTATCAAATCTTCGAAATTACGACTTTTTTCTTCAGTATTTGAGGTCAGAGGCATGTTAGTCTCAGAAAAGGAATAAAGTGGAGATTTAATTATAATATCTTTTTAAAAAAACGGTGACATCATTATAAAGTCATAGAAGACTAGCATGCTACTGTGGAGACATCTTGGCAACTTGGCATCATCTGCTTAGCTGTGATTCATACTCCACTACATGTGCTGCAGATAGTTCTGACAGTGTGATAAACAACAGTGTCACTCTACTGGACAAACTCTGCTATAACAAGATTTCTAACTTAGCTGAGCAACTTTTGCTGCACAATATTGGCCAGTATGACTGGCCGACCAAAGTATTAGTCAGGGTCTAATCAATACTGATGAAAATTGACATTTCTCTTTTAATTTCTACTATTAAATGGCTTGTTATGCCATCATCACTGATTGGCCTTTGCCATCAAAATAATGCACCCTAATTTCTAAACTGGAATTCCCCTCTCGCTCCTGATGAACTGTTGTGGTTTTGATTGGCTCCAGATGTCTGCCTTGTTGTTGTTTCCATGGGTGGCCAGTGAACACCACGCACACATAGTGGAAGGAATACTGGTTTGTGGGCAGACAAGCATGCAAGGAGCAGGTGTATGGTATAGTGGTGCCGTTCTAGTCCCCACCCCCGGGTCCTCCACTTTTTAATGACTATGGTACTACTCTCAACTGTGGCTTTGCCCCACCCCTCCTGCCTCTCTGAGCGCTTGAAATGTGCCAGCCAGATGTTCGGGGCTTACACCTGTAGGAGACAGTCTTTGACATGATCTCTGTGGATGCGTGATGAGCACCCAGACATGTATATGAGCGCATATGCACGGCTATGGACCTGAATCCAGATGTAAATACATCCATGTGACCAGCAGAAGTGCATTCTCACAGACATGCCAACAGATGGATCTGCAGACATGAGCCAACATGTAGACACACAGCAGACAGACTCAGTCACACACAAACTGCTCCATCTTTAACCCCTCATTTATCACAGCTCACTCACCTACAACTTGACTCCGTGAATTTCATGGCGCTGTCGAGCTGTCGAGGCATTCAGCACATGCCACCCTGGTGCTATACACCTCTCTCCCACAACTCGCTCTCCCTCTGTCTCCTTTTCTCTTTCGATATTGTGTGCCATTAAGCTTCAGCATTTTGTAACTGGAGACTGACTGTCTGGCTAGTATAAGCTAATGGAGAAGAGCGAGTGTATAGAGAGACTATAGAAGAGACAGTCTTGCCTCCTTGCATGCTGCTGTCAGAAAGCATACGGCCCTGATTAACGACAACAGCCACAATAGCTCTTTATGCATTCTCTCCCCACTGCTGGCCTGCTGCCAACTCACCCTCAGGGAAGGAAAGGTATACACACTGTGAGAAGTGCGTGCGCACATGTGTGTGTATGTGTGCACGCAACAGAGACAGAGCGGGGAAGGTGAGGTATGTTTAATGTTCTGATTTTGTGTGAGTATGAGAGATATAGGTGCAAAAGGGACCATTCAAAAAGTCCTAAAGAGAATAATCCGACCCTGCAAATCTGCTTCACAACTCTTTTGTCTCCCGTCCTTGCTGCGAAATAACATAAAAAATAAAGAGCTACTTGCTGCAGCATATTATATCTAATGTCTATCAACAACTCTCAAAACAACCTTAATGTAAGCAGTACAGCAGTAGTGTTCTAAGCAGTAAAACGAGAAGGGACTGTTGTACCAAATATAATTGGGAGTCGGATGAAAATAGCCCTAAAACTTTACATCTCTTTTAGGTTGTGGTTTGGGTCTCAAGTCTACACAAATGCTGAATACTTGTGGGTGCGTGTGTTCACTTGTGCATGTGTAAATGTATGTGTGGCTAGCTAGCAGCTATCTCCCCTCGCTCCTAACACAGAAAGGTTGAGAAGAGCCATCTTTCATCTCCTCTGCATCATCACAGCGTCTGCATTATTAATGGCCCTGATTACTGTAATCAAAAATTCTTATTTATTTGGAGGAGTCGGAGGAGGGGGAGGAGGCAGCGAGGCCTGGGCTTCTCTCTCCAGACAAAAAACCTTTGGTCTCTAGCTTTAATTTTTCAGAAATAGGAGATGCTGCAGTGCCCTATCTTCCCCAAGTTCAGAGCTAAGCTAGTTAGGCGCGCATAAACATGCAAATACGGAGGCACAGACATTCAAACTTTTCTCTCTCAGTCTTTGAGCATCATGTACATTTAGACACACAAACATGCAGCCACGCTGAGACGCATATATGCGCACACACAGGGAAGTAACTGTCAATAATAGCGTCTTAACGAAGACAATCATCTAGACCTCTAGACAGCCACCACGATAAAAAGAAGAATGCACTCATCCCTGCCTTTCATGTGGTTTCTCTCCTTCAGTAGAGTCTGCCTGTCTCCTTGCTTTCTTCATTCTCCTCCTCCTCCTCCTCCCTTGCTTCCTCCACCATTCACTCCACCCTGTCTAATCTTTCCAGGCACTGCCATTTGCATGCAAATAGTCCATTACCCAGTGGCAGGGAGACACAGCCAGGAGCTCACTACGAGGTAATCAAGGACAAAAGAAGTGCAGGGGAGATGCAGGAAAAAAGGGGGAAAGAGAGAAAGACAGCGCGGAGAGAGCAGTGAAAGATCACAGGTGAATTAACATTAAGAAAGAAAGGCATTGAGAATGAGGGAAAGAAAGAAAGGAAAGAGTGGTGAGGCAAGGAGAGAAAAAAATACAGTGAAACCAGCAGAGAGGTGATATGTTTGAAGAGGCGATTGGAGGCGAGGATCTTTGTAATGTAAAAGTTACAAGTTGATGACTAAAATGAGTGCAGCAGCAGAAGGATCAAAGAACACTTTATTGCAGCTTGTCAGCCTGTCAATCTTTTGCAGGTTTATGAAAAAACAGTCTGTTACCCTGAAGTAAGCATCCAGAGGAAAGGTTTCTCCGTACATGTTTTGTCTGCCTTTTAAAAGCAACTTCCAACAAACAGTTTGTCACTTTGGCAGTGCCCATAAAAGGGCAAATTTGTAACGTTTGAAAAAGGTACATTGGAAAGCAATTAAAGTCATACCTTGACATTTTGAATATGTTTAGTTATTTTTGTCAACAGATATTTTTCACATTGAGGAACCACACTGCAGTTTCTGAAGATGGTGTTCACACTGTTAACATTCATACAATCTTTTTAACAGTTTTTTTTTTTTTTTTTTAGCAGGCTCAATTCGTGATGATGCTCAAGGACAAATGCAGAGACATTTATTCATGTTGGGCCAACTGTTGCTGAAAACGTCTGTTAAAATGTCAATGTCAAATAATGTCAACCCATCCCTTTAAAGTACAAATTTGTCCCTTTAGGTTAAGTATCTCTAATGACATTCCCGTATTATGGATACAATATGTACTCCAGGTTGATGAATGGTTTAAACCCAAAGATACTTAGATTATTATCATTTAATCTCAGGAAAAGCACAAATACTCTCAGAAGCAAATGTTTGCATTTTTGCTAAAACCAATTATAATTATAAGTGATAAAAGCATAACATGAAACTAAAAATCTGTTTTATTCATAAGGCTAAGGACTGGATTTACCAAGGGTTAAAATTGGAGTAATATTGCAATTCCAAAAATCCAGGGTTTTTGGGATGATCCACTGACAATAGGTTAATGCATAAACACAGAAGCCAGTTCATTTTTTTTTTATCATGACCAATGCAATCATGCATGATCAGTGTAAATTAGCAGTTCAAAAGCAAGCAGACCAGATTAGATGACTAATAAGCTAACAAAAATACAGTGTAAGTTTTATGCATGTGTTTCTCTCTGAAATCAGCGTGGCATTTCAACTCAACGGGAGGCAAATCATGGAGTATTAATATTTTCTGATACAAGGGCAAACCCCTCTAAAAAATTTCTGGGGATTGTCGGGGGTCTTGAATAGGTGCCCTATGGATAAACCTAACATTGAAGACAGATCGCAAGATTTATCCAGAGGAAG
>NW_005187468.1:2275819-2281291 GCF_000239375.1 Pundamilia nyererei | reverse complement strand
AAATATCTATAAGTCTCTTTGTGATGTGTCAATTTGTACAGAGATCTGTGTGAATGTGTGTTGATGAGGAAAAGTTGCACAGATGCTTTTGCGCTCTCATTCCTTTTCTTTCTGCACTAGTATCTGTGTGCAAACCTTAGTAAATCACATATGTATAATTTATTCAAATACTCTCCTCCCCAAAATTTGCTCTGTGAAAGGGCAACTCCAGGTTTCTAGGGAAACTAGAAATATTTATACAATGACGCCAACCACAAAAGGACTGTGCATTTGACTAGTGCCGCTTACCGACAGCAGTTTTGTTTTTGTTTTTGTAACCGAAGACCTGGTACACGACCTTTAGTAAGCCTGACCCTAAAACTGTATCACTAAACTAGCATCTTTGGGTCAGCACTTTGCTAACCTTAACAGGTGAATATAATCACAATGACAACTGTAGCCTTTTGATTTATAAAAGGTGTAATACTTAACTTGTTATTTTTGCCTGTTAGACTTAATTTTAAGATATTTCAGGATGAATCAGAATAACACGGCCAATCCTAGAGCTATGCAGTGCGTACAGGTTCCAGGATTTGCTATATTTCTCTATTTTATGCTATCTCCCTGACTGTTTAATCTCTGCTATGTCTGACAAACTTCTGCACAGTGTGCACTCACACGTACATGCACAAAACTGGAAGATATTTAGGGTTCAGTGTTTTACCCAATGACTGTTCAGCACATAGATGGAACTGCCAAACCTGGACAAACAGCTCTAGCTTTCCCACTGTGCCACAGGTATTGGAGTTCTGCTGTTTTTCCTTCTTGCTTTTCACACATTTTAAATGGTAAAATAATAAAACTTATTAGGAGATCCAGATATGCGACCGTGTTTTCACGTTTTTCCTAAGTGTATAAATTTTTTCTTCTTGTCACTGAATTTGAAACTATTCCAAAATAGCACAAGAAGCTTTCCCACCAGAACAGCTCCACTTGCAGGGTCGCTGCAACAAAAGCTGCTTGAATCCAAAACCAAAATCACTCTAGCTTGTCACTTGCATGGAAAATAAGATTGCCTTCTAATTATGAAAATGCTGCAAAAAGATGATGACATCTCAGGGAAATATCTTAAAAAGTTGAGGATTTCAGTCTGCTGCCCCGCATGGTCCGTACTTCCGTCCTTCTAATTTACCGGCAATCACAACCTATGTAGCCCCTCCAGGCTTTTGTTTCGTTTGCATATATCTTTATAACCCAATACCTTGTCTGGCATTCAGTGCTTCTTTTTCTCTCAATAGATGCTTAAAGTACCTAAACTTCTTCTCATGAGTGAAGAAGAAGTGCATGAACGTCAAAGGAAATGAGCCCCCACTGCCGGCACCACCTCGGAGCCCCTCCTGCCTCCCCATTCCTCCTCCTCACTGCGAAGCGGTTGATTGCGGCCCGTTTGATGTCCTAAACGCAGCGTGCTAAGATTTGCTCTCTGTTCCTCGCCGAGCCCGTTTGAAGCTCTGCATGAGCGACACACATTTTCAACGTTACACTCTGCTAAAACGGGCAATTATTTTTTTCCCCCTTTTTTTATGTTCGGCTTTGGAATCGCAGCGCATAAGGAGGTGGTAGAGGAGAGAGACAGGGAGCGATGACTTGCACCCACACATTCCTCTAACTAAGACGTAAATATGCATGGTGCAAAGACCTTTCTTCTAAGACAGGCACTTCACCGTTTTCTAAACTTTTTTGCTTTTTTCTGTTACAAGTATTACTGAAATTACACCTCCTGCAGATTTCACCAGCATGCACCTATTAAGACCCATATATTACTGTCAGTAGTGCTTGGTTGAACCTGCCTCAACCACTTCTCAGCATCTCTGCGCTCTTTCATAAGCTTCCTGTGTCAGTCGTGGGAATATAAAAGATTTCTCCGTGATACAAGTTGTTGTAAAGGGGTTTATTCAATGTACGAAGCGCTGCTGAAGCCGCCCCAGGCTCGGTTCTTTCTACACCCACTACAGCAGCTCCAAGACAGTGGCTTGGAAAAAAAAAGCTCTAGCCTTGGACCTGCTCCTCACCCACCCACTCATCTCTATGTGAAGCAAGGTTAACATTTATGTATCTTTATCAATTTACAGACTTGCGTTTAACACATAGTTGATCCACAGCGCTTTCAGACTGTGATATCACCTTGGTTGGAAATTCAGCTTGACATATTGTGGCACACTGGTAACATATGCCAACACACATGCACCCAAGAATGCGTACACTGAGACACACAATTCTCTCAGCGCTTGGCCATTGCCCAGCATTGCACTCCCCTTTTATGACCTTGCTTTATGGTTTAGTTAAAAAGTAACAGTCCCTTTATAGGTCATTAAAGACAAAATAAAAGACAGCAGACGGCTTGCAGTGGATAGAGGAATGAGCAGACGCCAGTCGGATTGGCTTGAAACACACTCACACGCATAAACACACAAAAACAAGTGTATACGAGGGTGCATCCAAGGCCGAGGGTTGTGACCCTCTTGGTGAGAGTGAAAGGCTGAACATTACTACTTTGCACATCATTACCCTGGTCTAATATTGTGTCATGATAAAGTGCAGGGATGAACAGTACAAACACACATGCAGAATTACATATATCACCAACACTCTTTTTAAAATGGATAAGTGCAGCAAATAATATACAAGAGGCTGCTAACAGCAGACATCGTGGCTGGCACTCACAATTCACATGCAGTTTCATCCTTTTAGGTTGTATCTCTCTTATTCTCCCTCTCTTGCCCCCTTCTCATTCACACACACTTTGACCTGTACGTGATGGCAAAATGGGCATGATTAACTGTACAGAAATGTCAGCTGAGAATAATGGCTGAAATGTAATTACTGAGTGAATACGGTCCGTGGAGAGATGAGTAAGACGCAGAGGAAAGCAGAGACATTGAGCGAGAGAAATACAGAGGGAAAAAAATAATGCAATTGCATTCATTGAGTATATTAGGTCTGTGAGTGAGTCTCTTTGTTAGAACAAAGTTATTAATACATGGTTAAACCCAATTTTGTGATCATTTTTGCTTCATTCAAGGTTCATGTGCTAGGAAATACATATATTTATGTATTCATACATAAAATCTGTAACATTTATTTATACTCACGCATTCTGCTGCTTTGTGTATTTCCAAACAAGCACATGCACTTGTTTGAATGAGTTACAGAGATCTGTTTGAACTGCTCCCTATATCCAATCAGCTACATCATTGAGGGTGACTCAGCAGTGTCATTAGAACAACTTAAGTTTCTTTCTGCCATTGTTAATTATAATGCATATGCTCAGTGATGTACACATATACCAAAGTGATTCGCCACTTCTAAAGGATTATAAAGCACAGAGCACTTTTGACAGTAAGTAGGGAAAATAATTGTGCTGGTTTGTATGGAAAACGTTAGTTCTGCCTCAGATATCTTTGTGACTATATATAAATCTCTGTCTCATTAAGTGTAATGTAGTGAGATTGATGTGTGAAGAATGGTGGTGTGTATACATGCATATCTGCCTGAGACAAACACGTGCAAACCTTTTTGTATGCTTTCACATTGTAAGTTTGTACAATAGTGCACCGTTTAATGTGCAGTATTGTATGTGTGACAGTGACAAGAAAGAAAGAAAGAAAGAAAGAAAGAAAGAAAGAAAGAAAGAAAGAAAGAAAGAAAGAAAGAAAGAAAGGCTTAATTACAGAGGTGATTATAAAAAAATCATCTATACATGAGAAACTGCATAATTCAATCAATCTCCTTTTAAGACATTTTTAGAGTGACAGTGTGAAGTGAAGCTTTGCTATTGGTGTTTAACGGTTGACATTAGTGTGTGTTGTATCAACATGTATCAACATGCACATGTGGACCTTTTTTTTTTTTTTCTTAATCGTTTGCATTCAGGTGCAGAGCTCTCTCCGGCTCTCTCCCTCTTCCGCTCTCTCCTTCTAGCGCACTCTCACTCTCTCTGATCACCTCTCTCTCATTTAACCGACCATTGAGAGATGGGGGCGGGGGTGGGGGTTGGTGGTGGGTGGAAGCAGGGAGCAAGGCCATAGTCTTATTAGTGATAATGAGAGAGAGCCACTCTGCCAATTTACATCCGTAATCTGATATTAGCTGCTGCCACCCGCACTAAGGGAGCACATACACACATAAGCACACAGATGTACACAGGCGTGCACACATTTGTAGGCAGACACAGAGGCGCACATTCTCACACATTTAGAATTAGTTATTCATATTTATGAAAAAGAAAAGAGTGGAATAGCTTTTAAGTGAACACTACAGTGCAGAGGACAAAGGAAATATGCTCCAACTTCTGAAATACACCAAAACTACACACACACACACACACACACACACACACACACACACACACACACACACACACACACACACATATATATATATATTTTTCCTTTTCAGTTATGATGCCAGCAAGGTTAAATTCATTGCTTTCCACAACAGGTTCTCTATTGCCATTTCAATAGAGATTTCATCATCCAGTCATGCCTAGCTGTCTGCTTTAAGTGCCATATGGATCTACAAATGGCAATGCACAGCGTTATCCTGTAACAGCACATCTTGCTCTGATATAATCTACTTAGTTCCTCGGCACATCTTTCTTAATGCAAATGAAGAGGAATGATGACTGTCATGTAACTGTGCAGGTTTCAGTTTATTTTATTGAACAGACTGTCACCTGTTTGCAGTTCTTCAAAAAAGTGCAAATGAAGTGACAAATATACAATTCTAATATGATTTTGTTTATATTTGATCATTCCTACTGAATAAAGAAACTGTGACAGCACTTAAACGATGATAGCAAGCAATTAACAGCAAGGATGTCTAATGTGCACAAAAGCGGCCTGCCTTTTGTACTTGGTACGCATATCTTATTGATGTTGTGCATCTGTGCATTGAAATCTAAATTTAGTGTAGTTATTTTGGCATGGAAAGCATGTGTAAACTATACCTAGTATAACCAATAAATATGTGTTCCTCTGAGATACAGACTAATTCCCCTTTTAGTTATACCTGCCTTTTATGTGTGATGAAGAGTTGATTGAACAGAATTTTTTCTGATTTCTGCTGTAATAATCAAGAAGTGTTAAAAATGCTTTGGCTTAAAAATACAGTAGGAGAAATCTCGTAGGAATCATGTAGGAATCCACATAATTTATTTAACTTCTGTCAGAGTGTTACAGTAATATGCAAAGGTCTTAGAAAATTATACAAAAACTGCACTGACAGTCAGTGGCAACAGGCTAGAATTGAACTTTTTTTGATTGCCAATATGTGTGGAGGAGATTAGGAGAGATACAACAAAGAGTGCTACAGCCGTCTTCAAAAAGACATGACATTTAAAGACATGACAAGAGCTCAGGACAAGCGTTCAGGCTGTGTTGAAGAATAAAGGTGTTTTACTCACACACACACACAAACGCGCGCGCACACACA
>NW_005187468.1:2271306-2275799 GCF_000239375.1 Pundamilia nyererei | reverse complement strand
TTCCTCTGATATATATGTATTTATATATATATATATGAGGTGTACTGTATTATTTTTAATTAATTAATTAACTATTAAGTACAAATGATAACCCTAATTTTCTTTATATGTGTAGCTAGTAGGTTGCGGTTAGAGAAAATAAGCAATATGAGGAAATCTGAGCTATAACGGGCTCTTAATTGTGCCATAGTTTTGTAAAATTTTATAGATCAACATGCTTGGTATGTCTTTAAAACAAAGCAAAGCAAAAAAGAAAACAACAAAACAATTTCCTTAATATCTTTTTTTTGTGCTAATGTATTGGTAAGTTTAACCAGATCAATTTTTCCTTCGGTAATCTCATAAAGCAAAACCATTATTTTTTATTTCAGTGATGATGTTATATATAATGGAAAAACCTTTTGATCCAAAAGAGCACACTTCTTGGAGCCTTTCCAGTCTCCTGTCAGCTTTCATCTCACTGCATTTATTTTGGACCATATGTAAATGTGGATAAAGATGTCTAGTCTTCTGTCAGGGTGCTGAGTCAGAATCTGGCTCCAAATTGGGAAATCTATCATGTAAGAGAGAAAAACACATTAATTGGATTTAAAACAAATATGGTACAATGTGAAGGATTGTAAATAACTTAAAGGCTCTTTCCTGAGCAAAAGACAACAACCAGCTAAACTTTAATTGCATTCCAGCTATTCAGGCAGTATTTTTTCCCCTCTAATATAGGGACCACATTTTGGAATAATCCCTGGGACATTTAAGCCATTTAGTTTTCCCTCTATCGCCTCAGAATTCGTCTTAATCTAACAGTATCTTTTTTACATTTTCCTTTTAGCACTGACTCTGGCTGCATTAACATTACTTAGTGGCTAAACCCTCTTACCTTTGAGTGTGGCGAAAAATACAGCCACTCTGAGCATTGTGGCTGTTTGTGCGCTGCATTTTCTATTTGACTAAGAGTGACTTCTACTTCTCCTTTTCAATATTGTGTGTATCGTCTCCCCTGCACACTGTCAATGTACTGTACTCTTTCTCACCAATTACCTGTCTGTATCTCACAGTCTGCGGCGTGTGATTGAGAGAGGGTGTGAGGTGAGGAGTAAGTGAGAATGTGTGTGTGCGTACCTGCATAAGAGAGTGAATTCACGTGCATGTGTGTGCGTTAATGTGTAAGAATGTGTGTCCACGTCTCATTCTTCTGCCTCTGTTTCCCCTCCGGATCTCATGTATAATTTATGGAACCTCTCATGAATATGCTAATTAGCCGACGTGCAGAGAGAGGTGAGAGGGCTTCCCCTGTTCTATTCTTACATTCCTCTGATGAGAGAGGGGGAAAAAAGAGGGATGGAAAAGATGGAGCGGGAGATAGAAATGGGGGAGAAGCTAAGAAAGAGCGTGTTGCATCTATAGAGAAAGGGAAATAAGTGAAAGAGGGGAAAGACAAAGGGCAAAGGAGGAAAATGCTGGGAGGAGAGAGTGTGGAAATACATTTATGAAATCCTCAGCATTCAACAAATAAGTATTGTGACAATATGGACTGCGGCGAGCCCATGTTGTGCTATATTGTGTTGGAGACAAATGAATCACCCATGCTGAGGGGACGTGGAGAGGCGAGATTGGAAGAAGTAGTGAGAGAAACGGGGAGATGAGAAGGGGGGAGAAAAAAGGGAGAAATAGTTGTCATTGTTCCATCAGCATTTCAGTCGTGTTTTTGAAAGGCTAGACAGGCGGGCAAATAGCAGCGTTATTCCAGTTTCAATTGCTTCTCCCATAAATAGATGATAGGTGCCAAGTTTCTGAAGAGACACTGAAAAACACCCTTCCGAGTATCATTCTAGACAAAGGCAAAAAGAGGGTGACGCAAGCTCCGAGCGCTAATCAGATAAATTGCAGGGAAAGAGAGGTAGATGGTAGAGAGATTAATCCAATAGCTAACAAACTAGCAAACTAAACATCAAACGCTTCATCTTCAAAGTTGCATAACATGAAAAGCCCTTTAAACCACATCTAAACCTTCACAGACAGCTGAGGGAAGATCTCACTCTTCTTTCTTCTCTCTCCTTTTCTCTTGAACTCTCTGTCAGTCTATCTGTAAGCCTGTCTTTCTTTTTGTGTCACTCTCAACCTCTCTCACACTTCATCACTCTCTCTCTCTCTCGTCCCTCTATTTCACTTCGTTTCACTCTCTCTCTCTTTTACATCTTCCCTCTGGAGTTGAGGACTGACTCCCATGTGAAATAGTGCATGACACACAGTATGTGTGTGTGTGTGTGTTTGTACATGCATGCCATTATGTGCACAGTTTTTGCATGAATGCGCACAGATAGCCAAGTGTATGTATGTGCATTTTTCAGTAGCGTGTGTGTGTGTGTGTGTCTGCGTGCGTGCATGAGTGCATGTGTGCGTGTGCGTTGACTTTCCTCCTGGCACCCTCTGGGTAGAGAAAGCATTCCAGCGGGCAGCTGATGATTCAGCATCTGTCGCCCTGCTTATGTAAGAGAGCAGACACGGCCAGGATGGCTGACTAGCCAAGTTAGCTGACTGACTGGATGAATGGCTAAGTTATTGACTGATTGACCAACTGACTCAGTAATAAGCTGTCTGATTTACTGACTTATAAAAACTCCCTGACTCAAGTGACTGACTACCTGTCTGATTTCAGATGGTTATAAATGTCAAGATTTAACTTTGAGATATCAATTTCCATGAACAAGCACATAGTTTTAAATCTTTACAGTTAGTAGGCAAAACATATTAAGAATACAAAAGTACAGATAATAACACAAGATAGATTTATTATGTGTTTAGACAGAACTTCAGGCTTATTTTACCAGCTTGGCAGCACCATTACATTAGACACTAATGCACTCAGAACAGTGTTAAAGTGAAGTAAAAATGTTTTATCTTGACTGCAAAATTGGTTATTTTTCCAATGCTAAAAGGAGGCTTTAGACAGAAATAACAGAAATACATCAGTAATGATAAAGAGCTAGTGTACACTGGTCGAATGGAGTATCTAAACATGAGCAATTCTTTACTTTCTGTGCCATCCTGCAAAAAAAACTTTAACGCACCTTTAATGCTTCATAGGAACTGAGAATAAGCCCGGTGTTCCTAATCATATGTATTTGATTAATTGATCATCAGCAAGTGTGGGCACCTCTATAATAGCCAGAGTGTCAGAAGCCAAAATCATTCCAAGAGGCAATGTACCAGCAAATTCAAGCCAAGATCAGAGAAACTGCAAAAAACCAAAGAGCTGCTCAGCCTCTACAGGCCTCAGCTAGCATGTTAAATGTTAAACCTCGTACCAGGAAAATAAGAAAAAGACCAAACAAGTATAGTTTGTTGGCCAGGCAGAAGCCTCTTTTTCCTGAAAGAACATGGCAGCACAGTTTAGGTTTGCAAAGTTGCATCTGAGCAAATTCCACTACAAATGTGGAGACATTTGGTCATAACACAAAGAACAAACACAGCTTATCAGTACAGACACCTCATACCAACTGTTAATCACAATGGTGCAGAGGTGATGATTTGAGGTCACAGGACGTGGGCACCTTGTAGTCACTAAGTCAAACATGAACTTCTTTGTGTTAGAAAGTATTCTAGAGTCATCTGTCTGACAGCTAAAGCTCAGCTGGGTGGTGCAACTTGACAATGATCCCATGCACAGAAGTAAATCTACAATAAAATGACTGAAAGAGAAAAGAATCTAATGTAATGTTCTAAGTTCTAATGTCCCAGTCAAAGTCCAGAATCATGAGGTCCATTTAGTTTTTCATAAGACTGCTTAGAATCCTGGTAAAACCTTTTTTTTCACATGACTGTATAGCTTGTCTGTCTTTGTACTGCATTAGCTGAGGTACACAGAAGATTCATAACCTGTTCACTGTTTTATCTGTAAAATGTCAGAAAACAGTGAAAATGCATGTTTTTCTGATAATGCTCAGTATTCAGTTCAGTCCCATCAGAAACACAAAGAAAAAGAAAAATTAGTAAAGGACATTTACCAAACTCTGCTGCTGCTGATTAATGTGATCACTTAATAATCATTCTTATTAGTCAACTAATTGTTGGTGCTTAAGACGTAAACTCAATGTTTGTTTTCATTCCAGTGCAGACCAATCCTGTATTTTATTCCTCTATTTTTTCTGCTGCTTGTTTATTGTAAAAATCATCAATTTTAAACTAAAAATGAAGAGAATGTAAGGAAAAAAGTTACAGGCAAAATTCTGTAACTTGTGATTCAGTAAAAAAAAGTAAATAAATAAAAAATGGACATTTCTGAAAAAAAAAGTTTTTGCCCAACTTTATGCTAATGTTTGCAAGAGGTGGTAAGAAAATTAAGGTAAACTCTGCAGAGAGACTCACCGGGGAGAGGACTTTATAAAACAGCACAGATGAAGTGATGGCTCTGCAGTGAAATCCTTACCTGATTATAAAATAATACATTTTCCCCTGTGAAAAGTAACATTTTTTTACTGTTTCCAATTGGGATT
>NW_005187468.1:2246875-2271286 GCF_000239375.1 Pundamilia nyererei | reverse complement strand
CAACTGCTATTCCAATTCCAGTACTTACATTTGAATGTGTAAAATGTATTCACTAAGTAGTATTAAAGATGCTTCTTTTCAAACACCATACACTGCAGTATTTATTTTCCCCACAGTCAACACCAAGTCCAAGGCTTAATCTATAACTGAATGAACAATTACAGCCATCTACTGAATTAATCAGCTTGGTATTTCTGACCAAATATCTACCCTTACTCCTGGCATGATAGTTGGCCAACTGACACTGCACAGTGGTTGCATGGGTGTCTGATTAAATGACTGATTGGCTGGTTGCCTGGTGCTTGGAGTCAGGCGATGAGTAAGAGAGAGGCGGAAGAGAAGAAGGGGGAGCACAGAGGCAAACCTGAGTTCATTACAGTAAACTTGGAGAGGCAGCGGTGACAGGCTGAGAGAGAGTGCAGAGACGGGAAGAAATTGAGAGTGACATGAATACTCTGAGCCCCCATGCAAATAGATGCAGTTACCTAGATGGCCTGCTCCTTATACAGCAGAAGAATCACAAACATGCACACACAATGGAAAGCAGCCGGCAAACAAACACATGGAGGAAAACATCTACGGTGCAGGGGCATGTGTGAGGCTTAATTCTTAGGTTGGAGGTTTCTTCTTTTTTTGGTGGCCAGAGGTGGAGGGCATGGCACTGTGTGTGTTTAAGGATGATAAAAAAGAAAGATCAACAAGAAGCAGAGAAAAGGGAAAGAACATGAACAGAGGAGATGCTGTTCAGCAATGTGACCTTCAGTGTTGGGCTGTGGGGAGGATCAACCTCTGGGAGACATGGGCTGCTTGGCAAAGTCACTCCCACACAGGGCTAACTGGCAGACGGGGTCAGGACAAACAAACATGCAGTACACATAATCTCACAGAACAACCTGACACCCAGATACAGCTTGTAGCAGACACCTGGCCAATAGATATGAGGTGCAATAACACCCAATGTGAGTGGGCTCCTCTCATTGCCTTAAAAATAAAAAGAAAGAAAGAAAGAAAGAAAGAAAGGGAAAAAAAACCCACACACACCTCCAACAACACATCCACACATGTATGCTTTGCAGTTTTCAACTCACACATCTCACTTTAGTGGCCACAGACAGAGGGAGAAGGGGGACTAAAAGTAGAGGATGAGGAGGAGGGGTGACAGCGGGAGTGAGAGAGGAAGAGAGAGAGAGGGAGAAAGCAGGAGAGGTGTCGCCTCTCCTCACTGATCCCTTATGCTAAGAGGGATTTGCATACATTTTTAATCAAAGCAAATTAGATCATAACCAAATTAAATCACGCTTTCCAGCCGCCCCCTTCTCTGTCTGCCTCCTGTTCCATCCACCCACCTATTCCTCATCACTTAATTATAGTCACTAATAGGTATGGTTAGACAAAAAGGAGAAAAAAAATACCCACACATATAGAGCTAATCAACTCTATATATATATATACATATATATGTGTGTGAAATGTGTCTCTGTGGCCTTTAAGTGAATAACATCAGAACTTTCCACACTCAGTGGGCAAAACTCATTTCACATTGACTGCAGGTTTACGTTTGTCTTGGCAACAGGCTTTGCTACTGTAACTGTCAAATGTGTAACAACAAATTCATAGCAATAAATCAAATGAAAACACACAAAGCGACCACGCACGTTGGCTAACAAAACTGTCACCCACAATAGAAACTAGACACCTCCTCCTACATTCCACTCCACACCCTATGTTGCTGAACAGATTGATATCAGCCCCCAGTGCTAGCCCATTACACAATGGCTGCTGTTAAATACACATTTTTTTCATGATTTTTATGATCTAAATCAGTCTAGTTAGATATTTAGGGTCAACATCGGGTGAGATTTTAGCATTTTTGCTTGTGCCAAGATATTTAATTCAGCATTTAGTTTGATATCCATTTATCTCTTTGGCAAGTGTTTGGTAATCTCAGTGAAGGTGGGTATCTATTGTCTGTTTAGTTGTATAGTTGCCATCATTCTGGCATTTTAAATGGAAAAATTAAAAAAATGCCAGAATGCAACCTGTTGAAATTTCAGTCAATCTGCGCTCTGCTTATTCTGATTAAGGCATTTATTGGGGGCAGTGTTATTCTCTTTGGACTTTAAAACCAATTATAATTGGAAAAACAGGCTTCATGTAAACGTAGCCAGAGACTTTCCCACAGGAAATCATGTGGTCCAACTCTTCATTCCACCAAACATATCATGTCACAAATCTATCATGATGTCATAATCATTTTATGATATGTGATGAAATTAGTTCTTCCACCTACACTAAATGAACAGTAACTGGTTATCTACACATATGCCTACAGGAGCTGCTGCTGGAAACCATGCCACGAGGCTCCCGGTGAACGGTTTTTGTGCTGATGTTAATGTCAGAGGGGGTTATTGAGTTACCACAGCATTTGTGTCCTTTAAGTGCTCAACACACAGCAACCCTGCCCTGTAACTTAATGTGGTCTCACACAGACACGCACAAAGGTACCTATTTCTGCACCAAAAATTCAATAAGCTCTTTAAAACAACTGATTCTTTCACAAATGTTTGTAAAGACAGCTGTATGGGTAGGTGCTTGAGTTACATCTGTCACAGTGGGATCAAAAACACTCGATTTCAAAGATTAAGAAGTGTGGCCCAATCCTTTTTTCCATTTTGTGTATGTGTAAATGCACATGTAGCAGTGCATACACGCAGACCTTCTCTCATGAACACATAAAAGTTGTGTCTGTGTGTTTAAGTGCATTCGGCAGACTGAGGCAACACGATGAAGCAGTCATCACAGCAAGAAGGTTCCTGGTTTGAATCTCACTGCGTCTTCACCTGTCTGTGTGTAGTTTGCATGTTCTCCTTGTGGGTTTTCTCGGGGTTCTCTAGCCCTACATTCCAAAGACATGGATGTTATTTTAACTGCTGATTTTAAATTATCAGCGAATGTGAGAGCAAACATTTATCTGTCCCGCTGTGATAGCCCTGCTATAGATTGGTGACCTGTCCATGGTGTACCCCACTGTTCACCCTATGACAGATGGGATAGGCTACAGCGACCCTTAATTGGATAAGTGGTTAAAAAATGGATGGATGGGTGTTTTCAACATTGTGATCTATGGTTCTTGCCTAGCTTTAGTACTGCCAGTGGCAGAATTTTAATGCCGATAACCAGACATGATCAAAATGCACCACAGGAATCTTTGTTCGAGTTTTAATTGTGTTGTTTAGAAATTTAAAGATAAAAGTCCAAGATGTCTAAAAGGTTTTTGCTTAGTCCAAACTTCAGTGATATTCAGTTCAGTTTGCTGTCGCGTGTGATAAAAGCAGCACATTGTCACACGTTAGAAGCAGAAAACAATTACATGTTAATAATAGTTCAAAAATTTACTCTGACAGATGATTAAAATGTTTATTGATCAGACAACAAAGTGATTACATGCATTTCAGCCATGGTTTAAACTCACCTCAACTATATGGTTGTAACATCACTCACTGGATTAGCTGGATAAAAAAAACACTGTGTCAAGGACACGCTAAGTAACTTTGGCCTTACAGTATACATAACCATCTTATTTTTACAATGAAGATGGAGCATGACACATTACGATTCCCCAGCATGATATATCACAAAGGCAAAGCTGCAAAAACAAAACAAAAAAAAGAACAGAAATTCTAGCAGAAATATATTTACGGTCTTTGAAATGGCAGATTTAACCATTAAAAAGCGAAATTGCCCGATAATGTACGGCAAAATAGTTACATTCAAGAGAGTAAAGTAAAAACTAGTAACAGTATAATATCAAAGAGAAACATTTATGAGTCAAGCCTCAGAACAAAGCAAGAACTCACTTTGTGTACTTTACCATTAGGATCGTCATTAGCAGGTGAAACTCACCTGGAGTCGTCACCTGCTGCCTTAAGCCATCTGGATTCCATTAAGATGAAGCTCAGTTCTGGACTCATTTCAGTTCTGACCCGAGGGATCAATATGAGACAGAAATCCGTAGGGCATAAACTGTGATTTTCACATCATATTTAAAGCATTACAAGCACTCAGAAGACCTGGTAGATATTTTTTAATGCTCACATCAAGGCACTTTAAATGTATGTAACTCCTGGATCCAATGGTGATAATCATAAATTATTTTTTCCTCTTAGTATCTAGCAGGTGTGGTAACTGACAAAGATGACTAGAAGCTTTATCTATGGATGTACGCTCACCTGTCACTTTATTAGGTACATCATTCCAGTAATGGGTTGGACCAATTTTTTTTACGTTCATAGTTACCTTAATTCTTTATGGCATTGATTAAATAAAGTGCAGCAAACAATTCTCAGAAGTGTTGGCACATATTAACATGATAGCATCACACAGTTGCTGCAGATTTGTCAGCTGCTCATCCATAAGGGGCTACCACATGCCAAAAGTGCTCTATTGGATTCAGATTTGGTGACTGTAGAGGCCGTTTTGGTACAGTGAACTCACTGTCATGTTCAAGAAACCAGTCTGAGATTATCTTAGCTTTGTGAGATGGTGCATTACCTTGCTGGAGCAGCCATCAGAAGCTGGGTTCACTGTGGTCATGGTCAGCATGTCCATCCCTAAGGTAGACTTGATGTGTTGTGCATTGAGCTCTTATGCATACCTTGGTTGTAATAAGTTGTTATTTGAATTACTGTTCCCTTCGTCTTTCTATCAGTCTGGCCTTTCTGCTCTGATCTCTCACATCAGCAAGGCATTTCTGCCCAGAGAACTGTGGCTTTCTGGATATTTTCTCTTTTTCAGACCATTCTCTGTAAACCCTGGAGATTATTGTGTGGGAAAATCCCAGCAGATCAGCAATTTATGAAATACTCAACAACTATGCTATGCTCAAAGTCACTAAAAACACACTTCTTCCCCATTCGGATGTTGCTCAGTTGGAACTTCAGCAGGTTGTCTTGACCATGCTTGCATGCCTAAATTCACTGGGTTGCTGCCATGTGTTTGGCTGATATTTGAGCAGTTGAGCAGGAATATATCGTTAGCTTCATAGCATAAGTGCCTAAGTCATTTTTTTGTGATGACATAGGCAGACGGACAGGATGATGCAGCAGTGGTAGGGGAGTAAAGTTAGGCAAAAATCTCAATTTGACCAAAAAATGACTTAGGCACTTATGCTATGAAGCTAACGATATGCAGTCAGCAGTCTGGAGTAAAGTGCAAAAATATAACCAATAGTTGTTGTTTTTTTTGTTGTTGTTTTTTTTTAAAACCCTGCAGCTTCTCAGCCTTTTTTGTTTTAAATGATCTTGAGCTGAAGTCTTGACAAGGAATTTCAAGATGTCATAGAATAATAAAGTAACCAACAGACAAAATGATCAACAAATTCATTAATTGGAAAATTTATTTTTTTCCCCACCCATTCCTCAAACAGTGTTTCCTGGGAATCAGCAGCAGCACAAACTCCCTACCAATCCGTTGCATCATGACTACTTTCCTCACAGAGGCAGTAATTATTACTTTGTACAACTTTAACCCTGTGACTGGAAGAACTATGTAACCTGAGAAGGTTTGTATGTAATATACACCTCCCAGATATACACCCTACTTCAGGAAAACAATCATTTAAATATAATAATGTGCTGGCAACCAAGTTATTTTTAGCTGTAAAAGATGTGCTCCTAAATTTAGCTCTGGTTTCATCTTTAATTTCTGCGTGTACTGAGTATTAGAAGAAAAGAGAAAAGTCTCCTTCAAATATAATTACCAACCAAATGCTTCATGATTTTGCTGAAGCGGTCACTAGTTGTCTTCTGTGGTAACAATAGTTAATCAGCTTTTGGTTATAGGTGAATATCTTTTAAAGAGCAGCAAAGGTGTGCAGCTAGATTTCAACAATGATCTAATCTGAAAAAAGCCTAAACGACTCACGAATCTATCAAATGCTTTAATGTATATATATGAGTATATCGATTTATAAATGGGTTGCTTTTAAATTTCAGTTATTTACATCCTGTCTTTTTGTCAAATGTAAATTTACTCAGACTGTAGTAAATCTTTTATACCCAGCTCTTTGTGATTTCTGCAGTTTGTTGAAATCGCAAAACTGATTTCACAAAACTGCAGAGGTCTTTTTCAGAGGTCGTGAAGCTGTCAAGAGGAAATATATTGTTTAGCTATAATAATATAGTGTCCACTGCAGGCAAGTTATGAAAATAATATTTAAAAGACTGGTTTGCTGTTGCTGGAGGAACTGACTCTTGAGGTAATATATCAAGTACCCAGTGAAACACTGTCTGATTTTGCATGTTTCATTATCCTGTAATAAGGTTTGTATTATATGAGTTCTGCTCTGAAATCCTTTCGGTTGCTTTTATGAAATGACTTCTTTGCTCTTTCACATGTGTGGTGTTTACTGAACCATCATTTGTTTATTTCAGCTATAAATCAGGACAATATAAGGATATAGGGCAAGTATTTGGCAAAGTGCAACATGTCCGAGATCAGCTTTTATATGTAACAGTTACAGGATCTTGCAGCAAATATCTGAGAGTTTTCACAATGAGTTTGTGAGAAGAAGTGAAGGGGTTCCATTGGGAGATATGTGTACTCTTTGCTGAGGTGAGTGTGTGTGTATGTGTAGAGGAGAGAAGTGTGTTGAGTGTCGGAGAGAGAGCAGAGAGTTGGCTGATGGGCAAAGGCACGCTGCCTGCAGGTTCAATCTGCCCGCGAGTCAGGCATCAAACTTTCACATCCACACATCAATTATTCAGCGCCCTGCATTGTCAGAGTGTTAGCATGCCACAGTGGCAGACGACAAACCTGGATGAGGGGAGAGAGAGAAAAGGAAATTGGAGAACTGGGATCGGAGAGAAAAAGAAAGGGGGATCGGTGAAGGAAGAAACTGACAATCTCAGTGATGCAGGGTTAAACTGTGAACCATCTGAATGAAGGCATTACAGAAAAGTATAGAAGAATGGCTGTTTATTGTATACATTTACATTTTGGATGAGAACATATATTCTACAACATAAGACAGAGTTTAATTCATTTAGAATTGAAAGACTGAGTTAAAGAAAATATTCGTAGCATGATTTAACACAAAAAGGGTAAAATACACTAAAGTTTGCTGTGAAGTTAGCCAAAATATAAACTGTCCAATCTACTAGCTCAGCACCAGGACTTGGATGTGCAAAATATCCAATATTTCAAGTGAAAATAGCAGCAAAGGGTGTGAATCTGTCAGAAGGGCAGAATGAGCAGGTGAAAAGTTATAATAAAGCTTATTATGCTTTGACAAGTCAGAGTGACCATTTAGCAGGAAAACATGGGGACAACTCCAAAGAGCCTGCAAAACACTTTAATAGTGCATTGTAAAAAAAACAAAAAACAACAAAAAACATATATATCAAGAAAACTAAAAAACACATTTCTCCTGTTTACTCAAGAAAACAAGAGAAATATTGTTAGGTTTAAGGGTTATTCGGAATATGGCAAGTGCAAAGTATGTGCTAAATTCATGTATGGTAACTTAACAGATCATTTACAGGGTAATTAGCTAATTTAATATATATGGTCTAATCATAGTCCTTTCAACTGTTTGTGACTTAATTAGATCTTGGATTGTGTTGTTGTTATGTGAAAACTGGTCTTCATTTGCCTCTGCTTCTTTCTTCTTTTTACACATATACACAGTGTTGGGAAGGTTACTTTTAAAAAGTATTCCACCAGAGATTACAGAATACATGCCCTACTCTCATTGAGTAACGTAACGTATTCTCAATACTTTGGATTATATAATATATTATCATGCTTTTTTACAACTACATGAATGTACTATTGCTGTGTGATTTATTACTATTACTGAAGGTTACTTGCCATACCATTACTAACTAGAGATTTAAATCTTAATATAAAATGAGTAACAGTAGGGTGTATATAAAACAGGTCCGCGGCTCCGAACCGTAAAGGCGTAAAACCGTAAAACCGTAAAGGGACCTCTGGCTAATACATCAAGTTCCGTGTCGGGCTCGTACTAGCTTTACTTTGTTGTCTGGGTCAACTTTGCTAGCAAGAGACAGAGAGAGGCGTTGAAAGGCTGCTCCAACGCAACTTAATGTTTCAGAGGAAAACACGAAAATGTGTACAGTCGAGTCTTAATAGCTTACTTACAACTGGGCTCGTCAGACACTCTTTTTGGCTGCAGTGGTTATTATTATATTTACATGCTTCCATCTCCCGTTTCTGCTCGCCCATGAGGCTACATTCTTTAGGGCGATGCCTGTGACACTGTCTTATTGCCTTCATATTAAATAATTTTAAAAAATATTTCTTCACGTCATTATGAGACGTGAGATTGAGACACAGGCATTTGAGCCCCTTAATGCATGTTTTGTTTGGGTTTCCACCGGCGTGGAATTACCAAAAATAGAGAGGGGATAGCCTAACATGTCAAACAGGAAAAGACCGCCGTGTAATCCACTTATTTCAACAAAGTAACTGTATTCTGAATACCCCGTTTTTAAACGGTAACTGTAACGGAATACAGTTACTCATATTTTGTATTTTAAATACGTAATGGCGGTACATTTATTCCGTTACTCCCCAACACTGCATATACACTGTTATCATCCCCAATGGTTCATAGTTTTATTTCACATGAAGTATTTCCCAGCACAGATCCACCCCGCTTTGACCTAACTAGAGGTCTAATCAGCAGGGTAATTGAAAACACTTGTGTGGTAGTGCATGGCCTTTAAAGCAGATGTAGTTTAATTTCTACACTCTGTTCTCTGGGGATTTTCCACCCTAAGCATGTTGAGATCCTAAATAAATGAGGAAAAGAGGATAATGATATAGTGGCTTGCATAAGATTTATTATATTTGTTTTCATTATTGCAGTAGAGCGTTACAGCATATGGAAACATATGCAGCAAAGAGACGATAAAATATATATTTTTTAAAAAGCAAAAGAGGATCAAAGTGCAAAGGATGGGAATATTTCATTTTAATGTACAGTAGTCCATATGAAGCTTCCACACAGTATACAGAAAAGCTGATAATACAAAAAAAAATAGATGAAGGAAGAAGTTATTGGACAGTGACACCAAGCACTCACTACTGTCCATCTATTTCCTTTCGGCCATAGCCCGACTTTCTCCAGGAGCTCACTACATTAATTTTCTCACACTTACCTGTAAAGAAAAGTATGGCTGATCTGGATTCTTACAAATTATAATGTGACATTTGGTGGAAAATGCACTGCAGATTCCGATGAGGGAGATAATGAGATTTAAAGGGGCTTAACACTGCTGGAGTGGGCCAGAATGGCTTTCCACAGCTCCACAATTGACTGCATGGCTGGCCTCAGTGTCAGCTTTTGTCACTTATCATCTGTAAAAGGGCAAAATTGAGCATGGGTATTCCATCTAAAGTAAGATCTCTTATTCCCAGACAGAGTGAGCTCTTTCACCGAGCTACACACAGAATTGTTCCATTGTACCGGTTCCACAATGATGCTCAGCTTTTTCAGCTGATCATGCACAAACACACATGTGCTCCAACAGTCAAGTACATCTGCACATGAGAGCTGCGAAACACACACTTGTGCACACAATAGCACACAGGCATGATTTCCCACTTGCGTGTGAGCCCGCCATCGGAGCGAGCAGGGAGACGACTGACAGCCAAGGCAAAGTGCTGATGGTAAGCAACATTTGCCAGGAATGCTCGAAAGCTGGGACAGTAGGTTATGTGTATGCACTGGAGATACCCACTTTAGGACAGCTTTACAAGTCTGATGCGTAATCGTACTTTTTGAAAAGATATTTTTTTACATATGGAATCTATCAGAATCACTTGATTTAAAACAAAGTAAAGGAAATTATTTGAAAATTTGATTATTTGAGAAAGACAGATGGATTAAACGAGCAGAGGAAAGGACAGAAGAGTTAAGATTATATTGCAATTTCCCAGTAAATGTGATGTAGGCATGTTTTGTGTGGAGTTCAAGGTGGAAGCTGTCCTCCATCCGTATCCTAACACTGGCCTTAAAGCAGCTCTTTTGTAGGTTAGTGAACTCTTCATCCTTCTGTGTCCTCAGACAAGCACATACATAAAAACACCTTTACAGACTAACTTCCACTCATAACACAGCAAACTCATCTGTAGGGAGTTGAACTACAAAACTCACCCCACATAAGCATTCTGAATCCACACATGGGCATTGAATCCAGTGAATCCACAGAGTCAGGACTTGTTACCAATGTTTGTGTACGGGCTCTCTTGTGCTTCTGACAATGTCCGTTTGATGTGATTTCCACCCAATCTGGACCATGCTTTGCAAATATGATTTAAATTTTGCACTAAATGTCACAAGAGAAATTTGTCTGACAAAAATATTAATAATAATAATAATTAAAATTCACTGGACACCTGTCCTAAAGCTGACTGTAGAGCACAGTTACAGCTAAAAGCAGATTAGCTTGACAAAGGACAAAGGCTGAAAGCAGGGAAAATATCTCGGCCGGCTCTGAACAAAATAAAGGTAACATCTGCCTTCCAGCACTTTGAAACTCACTTATTAACACCTTATATTAAATTTGTTTCATAAGTGAAGTGTAAAATTGGCCCGGTGGAGTCATACGCACTCCTTAGCAGCGCAATATGCCAGTTTTGAGCTGTTTGTGCTAATATAACTGGCTGCTGCTCTCATAAAGATTTCAAGAAACCAAATAAGCAAGTAATATCTTCAAAATGTTACACTATTAGTTAAAGTCTGAAAGAGAAGTTGGAAATGCTACATGCCCATCCACTAAACTCAACTTTTTATCTGCGTGGCTAAATAACTCTGTGCCAGCAGTAAAATTAACAATTGCATATTCATTCAACATCAAAATCATTCTTAGTATACGGCGGCACTCTGTGCATCCAAAATCCATTCACTACCAAAACGACGTGGTGTATTTGACCTCGACTGAGACTGCCAGCTTCTCAACATTTTCCCACAGCCTTCTTTGCCACCCACTACTACAGTGGGTGGCAAGTGCAGTGTCACCCAAATTTGTCAACAACACTATGAGAATTTGGGTGCGCATCCTTTTGGGTCATATGTTTCCAGTTTACTACATTTCATCCCATCACATTCTTGCCCACGATAACATCTTGGTGGTAAAGATGCTCCTTCTGATGTGGACAGTCAGAATAAATAAATACTTTTTTTTTTAAAAAAACCCACACACACAACCTTAACTTAGATCTAAAATTGTATGCAAAGAAATTTTGACCAAGTAGGAACACACAAGCAGATATCCTTAGATACTTAAAAAAATATTCTCTCCTTTCCTCAAGTCCCATATTACTGTCTACTGCAGTCATGCAAGACTACTTTCTTCCTTTCTGTCCATTTCTTTGTCTCACACACTGACCATCTAGCCTGGCTGATCATGCCCATTGGACCATCCCTGATATACCTAGTGTGAAGCGAGGCATGCACATGCCAACACGGCGTCTGCATGCAATCTTGATCTCGAGTCACTCAAGCGGGCAGACGGAGGACATGAGGAACACTGGAACTGAGATAGAGAGGGAGACCGATGGGTTGCCACTGTAGAGATGATCTATATTTCATGGACCTCTCAATTAGTGTCAGTGTTCATGGGTGAGAGGTTAGGGAGAAGTCCCTGTCTACTCTGCCCGCTTGTCTGCTCACCCTTAGCCTGTACTGTGGAACCCCTTACCTTTTCCCTCCCCCAGACCCCCTGTACACAATAGGATTTCTGATTTTAGTTCACCTCGGGGTTTTTCAAATCTTAATGAATGAGATGCCACTGTAGACCGCTGACAGCACTTTGAAATTTCTTATACAGTAGGTTATAATGGTGTTATTATAAATGTGAGAACAAGAAGAATAAGTAAAGATGTAGTGGGATGCCTCATTCCGCACAGATGGCACTGAAGACTTAGATACATGGACAATAACAGTACCAGATTAGCCCTTTTGTGTGAATTCAGCTACTGTTTCAAACTGAATCATCTTAACACATAAGTGGTGTGCAAATGTATATCTCAAGGTATAAAAAGCAGCGTATTTTTGGTTATCTGTATCAACATGCCTCTTCTTAACCTTTAACGTATACCCATAGACATCATGTCATCACATGTACAAGATACATAGTTTCTCCAACTTAGCCAGCAGAGTGATCGACTCATTCATTGGTTCAGTCCTGCACAATTTGTTCATACCGTATGACTAACATATTCTATTACTTCTTCCAATTATTAGATTTTTACTGAAGAACTGTAATATAGTGCAAATGACAGCTTTAGGCTACACTGAAATGCAGGGATGTGCTATCATGCTGAAGTTAATAGCTTTTTGTGATTTCAAATATAACCATGCCCACATGTGTTTCAAATTAAAGTAGTAATTGGAAGCTAATAAGATGACATATGACTTTAAGAAATCGTATCTGGGAATTTGTCTTCAGCTTAATTTCCATCAGGTTAGGAGACACAACAAGAACTATGAGAAAGTCTGTTCACATGTATTAGGTATGCCTTTGGTGTGGTTCAGGGACCTGTCTCATGCAACTGCTTTGTAAGCAGTGCAATCAAAGGGAGTATTTTTGACACATGTGCACAATTTGTGCAAAATAATAGACAGAGTAAATCCCTGGATATGGTCCTTGCTTGTCATGTGGTCACACCCTGATGGGAATAGAAGTGATTTTTTAAGTTTCCAGGGAACCAGTGAACAAGCAGAACAAAGTACATATAACAGAAAAGGCCGCAATGAGTATTTAGGTTCCAGGAAGACGAATTAATAAGTCTATTATTTGTTTCTCTGTATACCTTACTATTTTATAATCCCTGTTAATGCGTGCGGTCAGTGAAGAAGTATTTTCTACACAAGACAAACAGACTGTAGCTTTAAGGTTTATTAGTACTGATGCATCTAATCCCACTGATGGGTTTAGTTTCTTTTTTCCCAGTAAAGGATGCAACAAGTGAGACCTTGCTTATCCTTTGTATTTCCAGTGTAAGGCTCTACTTTTGCCTCAGCATGTAGATTACTATTACAAGATTCTGTCTAATTCTGTCTGGATTCTGACTAATCTGTTTTTTCAGACAGGTACCAGACACCTAGATAATGTGTTTCCTCTCCACAGCATTGTGGTTCATATCAGAGTACTACAGCTCATATATTAGGGTGTTCTAAAACTGTGAAGACTGGTATAGAAAACTGGAAAACATGGTCTATGGCATACTACGAAATGTGTACAAACTCAACAAACATATTTGACTTTAAAGATAAGGATCTTTTCTTGTGAGCCCTTCTTTGCACAATCTATACAATTACAAGGTATGGTTTCTCTCTTTCTCCTTCTAACCCAGCTGGAAGCTCCATCTGCTAGGTTAAGGCTTGTCTGATGCTCCCCTGTGGCTCATTTAACCAGGGAAGGAAGCAGAGGATAGAGCAGAGGAGAGGAGAAGTGGATATAGAGGCTGAAGTAATAGACAAATAATTAAAGGGAGGTTGTATAAGGTTCTGTTAAAAAATAAAAAAAACAACCACCAATCAAAACACAATTGTCTAAAGCAAGCTGGATAGGACAAGATCTGGTCAAATGGAGAGAATGAGCACACTTACATGCACAAAGGAAACCCAATTATAGAGCAAAATCTGGTTATTGTGTGCATGGATGTGAATGTTACAAACAGTTTACTGTTAAGCAGTGGAAAGAGACGTATATAAACTTTTCACTTTTACTCAGTCTTTGAATTGAAGCACATATTACCTTGATTAATGATCCTTCCTTTCCTACAAACAGAGCTGCTACAGTGTATTCTTTGTGTCTGAGGTTTTTGTCTAAATCCAGTCCAATATAGACAAAACCACAGTCTAGAAATTTCTGTTAAAAACACGCTAACTATCTTTGTCTTCACTGCTCATTCCACCTTAGCAGTGCAGGTTTCTCGTAACGTGGCATTTAAGATAATCAGGTTACTGCTCAAAGCCGAGAATATCCATGCAAATCAAATGCACTCACTGGGATAGATAGGCCAGGTGGTCTCTAAGGGGAGCGATAAACATTGTGAGTGTGGATACCTTATAGGATTTACTACGTGGCCCACTTGGTGGTCACAGGGGTTAAAGGTGAAACCTAAAGGCCAATAGTGATTAGTTCCCCAAGGAAGGATGTAATACACGGATGGCCTTGAGCTCATCCAAGCATTTTTCCTCCTCTGTCTCCCTTTTACACACATTGTGGAGCGACCTTGAGAATGCCTGCTGAATTTCTTGCTTTTTTTTTTTTTTTGCTTTCTTTAGTCCTACCAAGCTTCCTCAAACTCACTGAACAATTACTGCTATAGGAAGCACAGAAATGAAGGAATCTCTTTATCTCTATTTCTGCTGTGGGAAGAGACCTGGTGCTCAGGGGTACAAGATAGACTGTGTGTGAGAGAGAGTGTGGGTGGATGATGGTAAACCTTGGGTCAGGGCCCGTTCTCTCTTCTTAATGCTTAAGGAAGCTAGTAGGAATAGCTTCAGTGAGCACTTAAGGGTATGCCCTGGGCTAGGATTACCATGGGCTGGGAATTAGGGAGAAAGGCAAAGGTCGGAGGGCTAAGTGTGTATAGGTGTGTGTGTGTGTGTGTGTGTGTCTGTGTGTGTGTGTGCTCGTGTTTGTGTTTAGATGCTGATGTAAGGAAAGATTAAGTGTATTTTGTCATTAGAGTGCAATGGGTTCAAGGAGTAATTCATTTTATTACAACCTGGTTGTTACTGCAGTAGTTTTATATTATTCCATTTCATATTGACTGTGAAACCATGATAAAGTCTGCTGCTAAAACTGGGAAAACAGCGACACTGGAAAAAGACACAAACATATGATTGGACAGGCTGCGCACAAACCAGCAGTTTACTTAGATTATCTATACCACGTCATTTAGAGGGAAAAAAACAGTAAATGAGCACATCCAAACAACATCCACATCCAAATTACACATAAAAACTGAATGTGTGCATAATTAGTACACCATACACAGTCAATGTTGATTATTGGAGTCAGTCTGTAAGATGTGGTAGAAGTACACTAGCGAATTCTAATCATGGGGTTTATGCACTTAAAGATAAAAGGGATGATAAAGCAAAATGCACGTGGATTACACTTCTCAACCTTAGCAGGAGAAAGCGCCGTATAATTTGTCTTTCATTCATACACAGCTGTAGCTCAGGTGCTGCCTGGATGTCATTGTCTCATTTAAAAACAAAATTCTTTGTTATGAAATACCTGACACTTTCATCTCTTCATATGAAATCTAGAAACTTGGATGAGAGAGCTGCAAGGGATCATTAATGTATACGATGAATGGTGTGGGCTATATTTTAAAGTATGTCCATCTGAGTGCTCATTTCAGTGTTGTTCAGTAAAATCTTGATTTTAACCTAAAAGAAGGATTTCCCAGTTATAATTAAGCAGAATAATCCTTTAATATCCACCAACATTCAGTTGCTTTCGTTTCTAAGTGAGGTAGTTTCAGAGGCATTTTGTAAAAGTTTGTTTCTTGTGGAATTAGTTTGGATTTCTTTGCATCAGGTCAGGCACACAGATGAGGTGGATGGCACTGGTTCAGACCTGGAAAACAATCTGATTTGAGTTCAGGTCATTTGAATGTGCCACACTAAACAGAACGTCAGCTGACCTCCGTAAAGCCACAGCGCCAGATCTAACAGTAATTTATGCAACTGAAACTGATCTAAGTGTAGATCTATACCTCGTGGCAATGTCACAGAGTGGGTCTACCTTCAGCAATAATTTGAGGCCCAACAAAGTATAAGCAGAGATGAGCTGCTGTAGCTCCAAGGCAATGGAAGTGCTGATCTGAGAGCAGTCTCGGAGGCCGGCTGAGGAGAGCTACAGCTTTGGGCTCTGGTGAGTAGTGAGAAATTAATTAAGAGTGAAACAGCAGCAGGAGGGAAGATAGGAGGGAGGGTAGCAGAGGGATTGAAGGAGAGAAAGAGCATGAGACAGAAAGAGAAGGAGAGAGAGAGAGAAAAGGAGCCTCTGGGAGTGGGCTTCCTGGAGGATCAAGACTATTATTGCTATTATCATTGTCTAATTTCCCCTCCTTTGCTCCCTCCTCCCATCTTCCTCATTTCATCTGCCTCTCCCTCCTTTCTTTCCATTACAATTTTTCTCCTTGTCTCCTCTTCTCTCCAACCTTTCCTCTCCTCCACTTGTTATACAAGCCTTCACCTCTCCTTCTTTCTCTCTCCTTTCCTCTCTTTTCTGGCCTTCAGTGTGAGGACAGGCTGCTAGCCAACGGGTGCTTCAGAGGAGAGAGAGAGCAAGCGAGAGCCTAATGAGATGTCTATCGCCTCCGTCTAGACTGGACCAATCCTCTCAGCAAAGCATCACCACCACCACCACACCGCACTCCTCTGTACGAGACACCGTATCCTGTCTGCCTGCCTGGTGCTGCTGCTGCTGCTGCTCCAGCTCAGGGAATAGCAAAAGGCAAGGTTTGTGTGTGCGGACAGCGTGTGACTGGGGGGGGTGCATATGTGGCAGTGTGTCTAGGAGGTGTGTGGAAGCAGTGTGGAAAGGCACTGGTATACCCACTGGTATATGTGTGTTTCTGAGGGGTACTTGTGGGGAATGACTGTGTGTTTCTCCTGTTTGTGAGTGACAGTGTGTGCCGCTGTCAGTGTGCTATCCCTGTAATTCAAGTGTGTGAGAAACTGGCCCTTAGGTAGACAATATTATGATGGATGCCCTCATACACACACCCTCCTCTGCTGTGATTGCCTGTTAGGGCTCTACTCTCACAAACTGAAAAAAAAACTGCCCTCCAAATCCACAAGAATACCCACTTTGCTTGCAGAGGCCCCATTTCATGTCCTGATAGGCAGGCCTATGGCAGATCTCCAACACAGGAACCTCTAACACCAGGGGGCCCGCTGTTGTTTTGAAGAGACCTCTCCACTGGCAAAGTCACTAGAAATACCCAGTTTGTGTGTTTGCTAATATGCATTTCCACTACGTTTAGTTGTTCTATAGGATGTTTCAACATTTCCCGAATTAAAAGTAAACATCCACCAACTACGCATGTTCGATATCCTTATGTGAC
Source organism: Pundamilia nyererei (assembly GCF_000239375.1). Classification (NCBI taxonomy): domain Eukaryota; kingdom Metazoa; phylum Chordata; class Actinopteri; order Cichliformes; family Cichlidae; genus Pundamilia; species Pundamilia nyererei. The sequence goes on along the minus strand of NW_005187468.1, from coordinate 2,254,159 downwards.
TCGCCAAGTTTCCACACTGAAAATTAGTTCAATCATTTCAATGAAATGAATGGATGAATGTGAGATTTATTTATATAGAGCTTATTATAGATCAGCTTGAAGACCGTCACTGTTTAAATCTGTACAAGTATACTCTAAAAACATTTTTTTTAATTTATTATTTGTATTTTTTGTTTGTTTGTTGTTGCCAGTGTCAGTTACAGTCTTCTAGTGAACTACAGCTCAGGGCATAGTTTGTGTTTCTTTTTTTTTTCTTCCTTTTTTTTGGTAAAGAAAATAATAATTCTGTGATGAATAGCGCCCTTAAACCCATATTCACAATGAATATATATAAAAAAAGATGCATTGTCAACTAGACAGCTTGATAGAATTCAGCAGACAGACTCAGTAGCTTCCATTCACGATAACAACATAAGTTAAAACATGTAACCATGTCGTGAATTAGCATATTTTTGCGAATGCTCAGTTGCGTCTCTACATAGCATGAAGTAGATTTCTTTTTTCCCAGTGTCACTGTTAAAAATAAATAAATAAATAAATCGTGTCATATTTTAATCGTATCATATTTGCTAGTAAGGTGAGGCCTTTTTTTTTCAGGTTAATAGCTTAAAAATACTTTCTGCAATTTATTTGAGTTTTTTAGGGGAAAACAAATTACACTGACGACGTAGAAGTCTCAAAAACGTATAAAAACTCATGTATCGCCTATGATACACTTGGCGTTAACAGGTTAAGGAGCCACTGAAGGGGCAGCTGTTAGCATCTAGCATGCTCCTATAAAGGTAGCGGGTTTCATATCGCCTGTCAGCTCGGTTCCCTGTGGGGTTGAGCTGTGAAAAGCAGTAGCTTATCTCACCAGAGGCCTTCCTCTTACTCTTTCTTTGTCTCTTTACATAGGTTTTATAATAAGGAGCTCTTGTCAGGCATCTCTTATGGTAACCTGGTCACTGAATGCACACTCTCTGTTCATTAAAGTGCCACTTTGGAAAGGTCAAAGAAACTAAGGGGTAACGAGACAGAGAGAAATGAAAGGGAACTGTGGGTGAGAAAGGGAGAGAGTGGAAGAGAGACAGAGAGCTTGTTAGCAGCCATGCTGAAAGTCTGCTCCAGTTATTCAGCTGACTGAGAGGCGCCGCCTTTTTTTTTTTTCCCCAAAAACTCTTCCTCACTGTCTCTGTTTTATCCCCACACCCTCCCTCCCGCCCTCTCTTCTCCAAGGCCCGTTGGTTCCAGGTGACAGGATGACTGAGGGTCAAGCAAGACTGCACATTGGGTAACTCACCTCGCTCACATGAGAACACACACATTTACTGTCTCTATCTCTCTGCGAGACACACATACACACACAACATGCTCGCTCACTGGGCTTTCGACTGCAGGGCTCATTAACTACACTACAGCTGCCCCTGTTTTAGAGACGCTCCTCAGCACGCTGTCTCTCTCTCTCTCTCTCTCTCTCTCCCTCTCTCTCTCTCTCTCTCTCCCTCCCTCTCTCTCTCTATCCCTGTCTCCCACAACCACACACATATTTAAGCTTCCTCTGTCTTTGTCTCCTGCAGCTAAATACACACGCACACTGCCAAAAGCACAGATATTGTCCCTCACAGCATCGCTCAACTTTCTCTCACAAAGCTACAAGTAGAATAACGAATAACAGTAATAACAAAATTCATGATTTTAGTTTTGCTGCAGATTTTCAGATTATCGGAAGAAAAACAAAATACGTGCTCTAAACAAAATGCTTCCAAGTTTTAATAATGGTGGGAAATTTTTAACCACAAATAAAATCTTCAAATCAATTTGATGGAAATAAATAAATAAGTAAGTACAAAGCAATTTTTCAACAGACATAACATCACAGACTCCACAGCTACCATAGCAAACCATGCTAAATATATGTGATGATTATTAGACCAGTCTTAGTATTCTTATGGGTTAGTTTCTTGTCTTCTAAGTTATTTAATAGACTTGTTTGTCTTGAGGGGGTTTTCTAGCTTAAGTTCAAGAATATGTTTTGTACACAAACTGCATTGGCGGCTGCATTGAACTACTGGGTGTCCTCTATGTGTGAATGGTCCATTTGATGTTGAAGTCCAGGTTTTACGTATCTGGATAAACACTTTTTTATTCACCACATTCAGTCTGAAATAAATGTAAAGAGTCTTATATTCAGTTTTTATCTAGGCAGGTTTATGCCCCTATAGCCTTAAAGTAAAAGACAGAAAAACATTCAAAAGCAGCCCAAAACCTCATAAACTGGAGTGGATTCTTCTTCCATCCATGTTTTTATTGTACTTCTTTTGCCCAAAGTACTGCATGTGATGTTCACTTGCAAATAGTGCCAAAATAAGCTTAAAATGGCAATGATATGGTATAAAAATGGTAGGCTACAACTTGTGACCTTCAGGTGGTGAGGTTCTTCGCACACTGGAAATGCTTTCCAACATCTGGTTTGAACTAAAGGCTATCAACTATCCACCACTCTAAAGCAGGGCTGTACCATACATTAATTTTTCACTCCTCCTTGGCGATTGGTTCAGAAAAGGACATCAAAAGATATGTTATTTATCCAGAAATCACCTCAGCATCATGCTCCATGAATACATTAGCAGTTTGCATCTGTGCGTGACTGTGTGCCTGTATCTATGCTTGTCCCCCGGGATCTCGCGTGGCCTCAGCAGAAACAGCGCTTATCTCCTGCGATCGAGTCTGATGCTCTAAAGCTGCTGCCATCAGCCACAAACTCATTAATTACTCTTTAGTATCAAGCCATAATTAGAGACACCAATCAGGCCCCCGCTCTACCAGACCTCCCCCCACCCTTCCACCTCCCCCCCCACCCCCAACGCCTCCCATTCCCTATTAGCACTCCACACCTTACTGTGTGCAAGTGAGTTAAGCTAGTTGCTGCGCAGTAGCACAATGCTGCAATGAGCTCCCCCATGTGTAAGATTAGGCCGCATGCGGTTAGATAGGAGAAGAAGAGGGAGGATGGATGAATCAGGCTCGATGTGTGTTGGCAGGAAATAACGAAGTAAGAGAGGAAGGAAAGCCAGAGATAGTGAGGTGAAGGTGAGAAGAAATACAAGAGGGAGATGAGGTGATGTTGGCGCTCAGGTGGAGCATTAATTTGCCATTAATTATGTCATCATCGCTTTGGGTCACCCCCCTGCTGCACACGCACAGCTCTCCTTGTCTCCCACTCCTGATGAGTGGATCACAGCAGAGGGGAAGAGAAAACATCTGATTAAATCTGTCTTGTCTGTCTCTGCACTTGGAAGAGGGTAAAATGGGGACAAGAGCTAAGAGTTAGGAGGGTGATGGTTGGGAGTTTTAAGGACGGTGATAGGTTTAATAATGTGTGAAGGAGAGCGACAGGAGGATTTCCTGGTAGGTCATTTTCCTTTCATCACAAAAAAAAAATCTGTAGTCTAAGACACCCAAGGGATGTTTGACGTGTTACATAATCAGTTTTATTTTTAAAGGCACTTTGAAATTAATTTATGGAGGCTATTTTTGAGATATAACTAATGGCAATGTGGCCTTTGAGAGAGACTGGAGTCAAAGTGGAGAACTGCTGTTATTATTTGAGTGATTTGCACTTTTTAGCAAGATTGTAGGTCTTCTGCTTACACGATGGGTACAGCTGAATGGCCATGCAACAAACTAAACACATTTTCAATGATGAAAGCGACTGGAAGAGAATTTCAACAAACTAGACTGACGTTGTCTTTTTAATCACAATAGCGAAAGTAGAGAAGTATATAGTATAATGGCTGCACTCGACTTAGTGGCGGTCCTGGTTTTGTGCATCACTATTATGGCTTACAGGGAACCTTAATGAAACTGAGCCATAATTAATTACGCCTGTAATTTATTTCTTTTCGTACTGTGACAAGACAAAATAAAGTATCTGCTGTGTTAAAAGGTCTATTAGCACAGAAACAAGGAAACACAGATCATCCAGTTTGATGACGATATGGGACAACTTGTGTAAGTGTTCCTGAAATGAATGTACAAGTGTGTTTGTTTGGTCTTTAAGAGTATACTTGGAAAGTTGCTTTTTAACTTTTTTTTTTTTTTTTTTACTGAACCCATGCCCTACAGCAATCATAGAGAGGTGAGCAAGTCTTGATAGGGATCCTGTAGCTTTTAGGAAGTCAGGATCTTAGTGATGGACACTCTCGCGAGGGGAATCTTAGACTTTAAAGTTTAATGCAGATTGCCGGCTCTCTAAGCCACACATTAAACCTTTACTTAAAGACTTCTGGAACCCCTTATGCACACAATGTTTCATATTCATCCTTTTGGATTTATTCCAAACTGCAGCAGACTTCTTATACAAGCCTTCAAGCAACGGTTGAAGTAGTTTGCACACTGCCAAAATGAATTTAGAAAAGACAATATCCTGTTTTAGAATGAGATGTCATTTGTTTCTCATTAAAGATAAACACTGTTATCAAGCTGTTTCAAGATAATTGGTCTTGAGATATCTTAGAACACTATTCAATTTATTTTTTTAGCTTGAGGCCGTTTATTTGGTGGTCAACACTGTGATATCCTAAAATATCTGATCTTGAGACTTACTTCAAGAAAAAGTTCATTACCTGTACAGATTTAGTCTTTGTGGTTATTGCTGAAACATAAAAGAAGAAGTAGATCCATAGCCAAAAGCACAAACACTGAAAAGTCCCATTAAAACTCCCAAATTGATCGACAGGTCTTTTAATACAGGGACCAACATTAGTCAACAACTGAATCCAAGTTATTAATGTTTGCTGGTGCTGAAAGGTGTGTTTACATCGGTATGAGGAAAATTGAAGCCATCCCAAGTAATGCAAAGACCCCTCTGCAATGTAGTTTATACAGCCTAAAAACTAAATGGTGAATCGTTGTATGATCTCTGTGAGACACACTGGACTAAAATGACTCTATATTTATTGCATTAAAAGACGTCCACCTTATCACCTTTAACATGTTGTCTTACTTTTGTCCAGGTCTCGTCAGGACCAGAGCTGTTAACTGTTCTTTCAGCAGTAAATCCAAGGACTTACTTAGAACTTCTGACAACACTAACCTTTCGCCTTTGCTCAGCACCAGAGAGGTCTCTTTTTGGTGAACACCTGTTCTTTGACTGTGCACTTTTCTTGCATCTTGTAACAGCTAATACACATTTCCAGTGCATATTATAACCTTTCAGGCATCACCCCCTTGTGAAAACATTGAGTACTGAGGCATCTCATAGCCTAATCATTAGCGTTCAGCAGACTTTGTTGGATCTGCTCTCGGTTCCTGTCTCTCTGTAACCAATACAGACAAAAATGTGACTTTTTTTCCTTTTTTAAAAAAAGAAAGGACCATGTCTCAAACCTTTGATCCTTTGAATGGTGGTTGTCTCTAAAATGTCTTACAGTAGTGCTTAAACTTAAGGGCAAATCATAGCTTTCAGAAGGATCTTAGAAATACAGAGCACAAAGACTGCTTTTGGCTATAACTTACCAACAGTTTCAAACAAAATGCTTCCTTTTAATTCCTTTAAATATCACTGTACCTTTCAACTGTCCTTGCGCTTCACTTTGTCTGGGGTGAAACATGATGCTAACAAAACTTAATGGTTTGCGCTTTCAAATTTTCATCAGTTTTACTCCTCGGTTTAACAGCTCTGCAAGCAGCACCATTGGTTTGGTGACCTTTTGGAGGTGTTTTTTTTTTTTGCTGAACACTCTGTGGTCACCTTCAGGACAACACTACTACTGACCAGTAAAATGTCACCAGTGTTTTAATCCTGTCTTTGTGATCATTCATCGACACGTTATGCAATCTGTATACTTTCAGACAGTTTAACCTTTTAATTATGCATCATTTTATGTATTTTTGGAGCCTAGCTACATCCTAAAATGTTATAAGTATAAATCAATTAACTGACCCTTTTTTTTTTCAAACAAATTTGAACTCATGTTTGGAAAAGTGAAGTCCTAGTAATGGGTAACGATAAAATTGATGTGGCTGGGGTGGCTAATAATAGGTCTTATTTTGGAGGCATCGCATACAACTTCACACTAGTGGAAAATTAATCATTTCAGTGACCAACTGAATTTTGGAGATATAGCAGTTTTCTTTTTCTTTTTTTTTCACTTTGCAGTCAGCCAGAAAGTGAGAAGTGCTGAATCCTCATAAGCACTCAAGGACATCTCTACCCTGGAGCTTTGCCTGGGTGGGTCTGTCTGTTAGCAGTTAGTAGTGTCCCCAGCCAGCCTTTAGCTCCAAGGGCGGTCTCTACAACAATATCACTACACCAAGTAAGGAAGGACCTGCTCCCAGATGCCTGAGTGGATGAATAATGACACTAACACAGTTTCGCTCTCCCCCTCTCTGATAATGAGGAACAGAAGAGCAGAACCTCCCCGAGGCGCCGCACCTGGACTGGACTGCCTTCCTGTCTGCCCTAGCCGCCATCCCTCTCAGGAGATATGCAGAGAACAGTGAGACACTGGCCTTCTGCCAGGTTCTCAGTCTTAGTTACACTCAATCACACTCAGTTTAGGCTAATTGTGAAATTATGAAACATCTTATAAGGTTACCAGACTGTGTTGGACTGCTGTTTAAAAACTAAATGTTTTTTTTTCCTTTTTCTTGCACATTTAGCTTTTATATAAGCTGTCTGACTTCCTCACCTCCACACCTATATTTTTCTCATTCTCTCTACTTCTCACATTTTTCCCTCCAGAGAAGCTCTGCCAAGTGGAGTCAATTAAAACTGTACATCTAAGTGAGAATTGCCTAAGTGTGTATGTGTCTGTGTGTATGGTTTCATAACTGTGCTGTGTGCTTCTTTGTATAAAAGTGTGAATCTGTGGTATTTTCAAATTTGTGTGTGTGAATGTGCATGTCTTTGTGTGTCTGAGTGTGTGTGTGTAAAAGAGTATGTGTAGAGGTAGAGGCTCCCTTGGGGCCTGGCAGTATGGCGCTGTAGCGCTGCACACTCCTCCTGTGAAAACGCCTCCAATGGGACCAGGACAGCTGTGGCCAACCTATACTGCTTTGTGGGCCATAACAAGCATTATGACACACAGACACACACATACACGCACACACACCTATTACTCCAATCCTGGCAACTCTGTCTGGCTGCCTGGGTGCCTCCTTGTTTTGTCTGTCAGGAACTATCTTTCTCTCTCTCTCTTTCGTTCTGTCTCTCGCTCACACACACACACACACACACACACACACACACACACACACACACACACACACACACACACACACACACACACACACACACAC
>NW_005187468.1:2229952-2246855 GCF_000239375.1 Pundamilia nyererei | reverse complement strand
CACACACACACACACACACACACACACACACACACACACACACACACACACACACACACACACACACACACACACACACACACAAACCTTCACCCTATCTCTCGCCTTCTCATCCATTCTCTAGCACAAGTGATGCTTCCCTGCAATTGTGATTTTAAATTTTTTTCCCCCCATTTTAATCATGGTGTCCACTTCCCACACGCAGTGACTTGGTGTCCTGGTCAAATGCTGCAAACAGGGGTTGTCGCCCCATTGTGAGAAGAGTTGTATGTTAATAACAAAATAAGGAAACACAAGGAAAAAATGAATTTGCAAGCAGCTCACACATATTCGACGTGTCAGTTACTGCACAAAAGCAACTGACAAACAGAAGTAGCTCAGGAAAATTCCCCTTCAGACTCACTAAATTGCAAGGAAAAGCTCACTTGGTTGTGTTTTTGTGGGGGGGAAAATATTCTACATGGTCATATTTAAACAAATGTGACAACAGAGACATCGTTTTCTTCGCATTTCATTTATTTAACAGTCACCAGATGATGAGATACATTCTTTTAAAAAAAGAAATAGACAACAAAACTGATATTATTTTGAGATTTTAAAAACTATTATACAATTTTTTTAATATATAGATTTTGTACAAAATAAAAGTCAGTAAAAGGGTCGGAGGGAGTGACATCTTAAAAAACAGACAAGAAGAGGAAGGGACAGGCGTTGACTCAAACGATTACCACATTTAGGAGTGACAAAGACCAATCTCTTTCATAAATAAATAGAGGAAAATTAGACATCATATATAGCTATCTTTCCAATAGCAGGGCATTGATAAACGTCTGTAGCATAGGATATAACATAACCGCTTTGCGAGGCCCAGTTGCTTATAAAATTTCACGCATTTTCCGCTCAGAGATTAAATGGAACCAGTGCGCTAAAAGCCCTGAAATAAAGGTATTTACCTCAATAATGGGTCTGATAGTCTGTGCCATGCTTGACCTTTGGCTCTAACAATAACCCCCCCACCCCCACACTCCTTCTTTTCCTTTGTGTGCCGTACTTTGTACAGACCCAGTGCGGAGAGTCTCCTTGAGGGAATTAGAGAATAGGGGTGTCCTCTTTTCTTCTCTCTCTCAAGGCCAGTGAGAAATTAACTGCAGACTCCCCCACTCACAAACGCAGAAACAACTGAGCAGAGCACAGCACATATCGGAGGGGTGCACGCTGTTGAAGCTTTGGAAGGTCATACTGCGCTACCAAAATAATTTCACCAGTGGATTCCACCCTTACACTATGGATATTTCAGCACTGTCTTCATCAGTCCTTACAATTTCAACAGTACAACAACAACTACAAGACAACAGAATAAACACACAAAAAGTGGATGCGGATGGCTGTGAAGCATTACAACCCTATCAGACACAGACTCATGCCATTGAGATTGGCTGATTGTTTTCTCCTTAAACATCTCCCTTTTCACCTGTTTGAGTATTTGAAGTGCCGGGTATAAGCACTGAAAACATGGGAACTAAATGGAGACAATGGAAACGATTTACAATAGGAGTACATGACCTGTTTTGAGACGCACACATCCAAGAGGAATGGAAACTAAGGCTGATGATTGATCCCACTGCAACAACAGGCTTTTGTTCTATCCTTGTCTCCGTCTTTTCTTTTTGTTTACCCATTTTGAGCAGGCATGTGGCCAGTGACATTGGCCCTTCTCAGAGCAGGACAGCAGGCAGAGTGACTTGGCGTTAATCACCATTTTGTCTCACTTTCTTGGCGCATTAAGCTGGAGAAGCAAGAGGTGGCCCGGACAGCCGAGGTGAGAGATGGGAGGACAACACGTTAGCCTCTCAATAATGACACATCGCTGCCGCATCACTTTGGAGATTAAAAGCAAGATGCTGAATTTCAATCAACCTACATTAATGGCTTGGTGTGAGGAATGGTCACTTTGTCTCCACTCGCAGACAGAGACAGAGAAGGAGAGAGAGGGAGACTAGCACAAGAGGCCCAGGTGAGACAAGGTGATATGACATTTTAATTCACCAAATTGCGCGCTGGCCACTAATGATAGAATCCATTTAACGACACGATGACAATATTCTCGAACCAATTGCAAAGAAGCCGAACAACAAAATGTTGCATCCGAGAGAAAAGTCAAAGTGCAAGACTATAGCTATAAACAACAGGGCTGCTGATGTAAGATAATTACGTGGAGCTTATGAACGAGTGAATGTCTTTCAAATGATGAACTGGCTTCTGATCGGACCTCTGTTTAAGTCTAGTGTACAATTGAATTTCAGCCAATCTTGAGGGATATTGCATTAAATAATATATTAAATTGAGGTATAAATAAGTCTTAAGAAATGCCTATGATCTTACGGTACCACTACATTTGAAAACTCAGGGCACATCCAATCACATGTAACTGAGAAATTTTTCTGTCAAAAACAGTTCTCCCGACCTTTAAAAATGACAGTATATAAGCAAACGACTCTAATTTTATCAGTTCATAAATCTGACACTTTATTAGCAGGGCTTGTTATTCCTCATTTGTTCTTGTCAAATACTGAAGCCACCTTACAAAACATGCCAAGCTCTGCCTGAGCTGCTCTGTGAAGGCATTACACCGTGAGATGTGACCCACTTGCAATAAAGTGCATTCAGAGTTCAGTTCTCATGGCAGATGAGAAGCGATGTTGGGCAAGCACAGCTGAGAGATTGTCATCACAGTATAGTTGATTTGAGGAAAAACTTAATGTGACATGAACTAGAGGGGATCTTTTTAAAAAAATGGGGGAGGGGGGGGGATGACAGTGGAATTGTCAAGACAACAAAGAGACATGGGAGTGTGGATCCTATAGTCTTTGTGTCAAATCAGGAATGTCACAGTTGAGCACAGTGCTTCATGAGGAGGGTCGTTCTTTCTGAGGGTTAGACGTGTTGTTCTTGACTTTACCCAGGCACCCAGCTCTGGTTGCTATGGGCTTGCTGTGGACCAGCCAGTCCACTCATTCCCATCCCCATACCCATAGTCACACCCATTCCCATACCCATGCCGATGCCCACACCTTGAGCTAACGAGCAGTCAAAGTTAAAGTCCATCTCCTCCCCAGAGTCCATGATATCATGGAGGAGGATGGACTCCACATCGCAGTCTAAGCTGCCATGGAACATGTCAATGTCCAGGTCAGCTGGTAGTCTCTCATGGGGGTGAGGTTGGTGATAGCCATGGTAGTTGCTACCAGCGGTACCACTGCCCATCCCGAGGCCATGGTGATACGGTCCATTACTCATGCCTTGGTGTTGTGGGTCTGGGTAATGGTTGTGACGTGGGTGGGGAGCTGTGGCAACATGGCACGAGTCCTGGGGCATGCCGAGCATACCTGCTGGATTTGGGGGGAGGGTGGTAGAAGCAGGAAGGTGGGCATGTGATGGGGGGCTGTACAGGTAAGGAGCTTTGTGGTTGTAGGTCTGCAACTGATTGCTGCTGCCACGTGGGGTCAGGGCAGCAGCCCGGGGTGGTGTGTGGTTATGGCTCTGGCTGAGGCTGTGACCATTGTGAGTGAGGCTGTGAGGTGAGTTGTGGTTGGTTACATTGTTGTGATTATGACTGGGAGTATGGCTGTGAGTTCTGTTATGGCTATGAGTTGAGCTGTGACTATGCAGTCCATTGTGGCTGTGGCCATTGTGGAGGCCGGGGTGGTGGCTGTGATGGTTGGATCCAACTCCATTTGTAGCTTGATTCATCAGAGAATGGCTTTCCCTCTCCTGTCCCAGCATCATGTCCTTGGGACAGTATTGCTGTCCAGCTGGACCCCCTGTTAGCAGACTCTGAAGGGCATTAGTGCTTGAGTATGCCCGCATGGTTCCAGAGAAACTGGCTGGTTTGTTCTCCTGAATGGTCTGCATGGGTGAGTGGTGACGCAGCATCCCCATGCCTGTTGCCCCATAGACACTTGAACCATAGGAGCCCTGGCCTTTCACTCCAGAGTTGTAGTGATAGACAGCAGTTTGGTGCTTATGTCTGCCAATAGCTTGATGCTGCTGGTGTTGCTGCTGCTGTGAACGATGATGATGATAACCATCCTCCATCATCTGCTCATCCAGACTGATGGCACCTGTCAGGTTAGCCAGCTGAGGCAGCTGCTCAAGAGGAGGACAGTGATTTCCAGCACCCATGGATGGAGAGCGTGCACTAGTTGGCGACGGGTAGAGGTGAGGGGAGGTGGAACAGGACAGGCCGCCCTCCTCTGGTTCCTCTGGTTCTCCCTCTGCGAGGATGGGTGACAACCGCCCACTAAGGGTAGACGCTGATGAACTAGCCCTGGAATGGAGGTCTGTCCAAGCATCAAATTCACCATCTGTTCCAGATGCACCTCCGGCTCCTTGGAGGCCTTTCCGTGAAGGGCTGCCATGATCAGGGGAGCTCTGGAGCCCCACACTAGCAGACCCAGCTCCAATCCCAGGGCGGCCAACCCTCTTGCCTCTGATCCGGCCTTTGCTTTTTAGGTATTTTGTGCTGTTGTCCATAGAGACTGCTCGTCTCCGCGGGGCTTTGCCCATTTTTCCTCCATCTGGATTGAGCATCCACCAGGAACTCTTCCCTGTACCCTCATTCTGCACCCGGATGAAGCGTGTGTGAAGGGACAGGTTGTGTCGGATTGAATTCTGCAGAAAGATAAAAGAGAAAGAAAAATATAAAACTAAACTGTAATATAATGAATGTCATTTCAATTACTATTTATGTAAAAATGTAAACAATTCAAATAAGGGAAATGTACATAAGATTTAGATTAAAAAGTTCTACACGAAAATAAGATTGTTTTTAATACATCAAGTATTAAAGTCAATGCTCAAGAAAACCTTAACCACAAGCACAGCTGTCAGTATTGCACATAAACCATCCGGTCCATACATGATGAGTCACAGAAATTTGTCCTAAATTTTCAGGTCACTTCCATTCCGAATATTAGATGCACAAAACCAGAGTCGACTAAAATCAGGAAATTTAGAGCTCACTGAAAAGCACAAACATGCTCAAATAACAGCTACAGCTGGCATAAAGCAACACCCTGTCAGTCTTATCCCACCTGAAATGACCGAAGACTCCGACTTTAGACATTCTCCCTATGTACGTCAATCCTCCCACTTTCATTTCCATCAATCCATCTGTCCTCCTCTACTTCTGCTTTTAGCTGGCCTGATGTAAACCACTGAGGTTAGCTGTACTGTATATTTGAAGTTGGTGCCAGCCTGGCTTAGTGCCAGCTCTGTCTCTTTCCTTCACGTAGGTTGAATGGGGGGATGTATCGCAAGATTGAGCCGGGAGGAAGGAGGGCTAATGGATGTATCTCACCCTCTGACAGACCTTCACTGCCTATCTCCCTTCCCCTCCCTTGTTCTCTCGTTATCACAATCCTGTATTTCTTTTTTGTCACTAAATGCTTCATATTTCAACTTGTCTCAATTTTCCTTTTTCCTATTTTACACACTTCTTTGAACGCAAGTCATTTCCAACTTCTGGCTTCAATTTCTATGCCTTCAATTATACAGTGCCACCAATTACTTTCCCATTATCCTCTACACTGGCATGGGTTGGGGTTAGCCAGTGACTCGGTCATTCAAAGGATATAGTTTCTATTTTTTAATCATTTATATCTCAAGGGTTGGTGAATAATAGCGATTTCCGAGTGTCAGGGAATCTATTGTTATAATTCTGCTGTTTGTGCTGCATAAGTAATTTAGATGCTCAAGCAGGACAATATCAAATCAAAAAGCATCTCCTGCAGTTTGGGAATATACACATACAATGGATTGTTTCGGACTGAGGGGTACTCACACCACTATCTTCATTATGTTGCACATTATTTGTATTTAGAGCGAATTGCACGGCAGGGAAACAAATCAAATTGCGACGGTGAACATATAAACGGGAGGTGAGCTGAATTCAGGTGATCTGTGAATGCCTCCTTGGGTTATTTCGCCGTGACACCTCCAGAACTGGGTAACCATGGCAACCGGGTAAACGCGCAATGGCAGAACTATATCATATTGTGGTAAGAGTCAAGAGAGTCAGAGAGAGAAATGGAGGGAGAGTGGGGGATGGGGGAAAGGATGCAAGAGGAGGCGGCTGTTTGATGCTGCTGCTCCAACACTAAACAGCCTTTCATCTTGGCAGTGCAAGTCCGCAGGGGATGCCCGCTCCCTGCTTCTGACGGCTTCTCTACGTGCCGCGCCAACTCCCTGTCTCACCCTGGCTGGCTCATCCACCTATCATACCACTCCAAATCATCCCCCATCAAGTCCGATGCATGCCCGAATTAAAACATATGTAAGCATTCATGCCTTTCCATCGCGGCCGGTGGTAAATGAGGCATCTTTCAGAGAGCTGAACCACTTCATGCCACAACTCTGTGTGACCTGTCTGATTCAAATCTCGATTTATCCCCGTATGAGGGAAGAGCAGCCCCATTGAACTTGGAGGGATTTGTCATCATCCCAAACCCTCTTTATCTGATGAATCCACCTGCTAGAGAGATTTGAGAGATTTCGGATGGTGGTCAGCAACGGCATCATCATCATTACTGGCTGCTGGCTTTCGATAGTTTTCTACCACATGTTTTTTGCTGTCATCCTGTTTGCACGTATTTGTGTGTGTGCTAGAATTTAAGATTACAAAGGTTGCAGGTGGTTTCATGGTGGGTGTGGTTCTGTCTGCCTCCTGTTCTCTGAGTCAGGGGCAATTTGACCAGCCTCTGGCCCTCACGCCCCTGAAACAGGCAGTCACTGCTAATCCCTCTCCATCCCCGAGTAATCCCAGACAATCCTGGGCTAATCCCAAGTTGATTCAGGGGCACTCCCAGCTGGGTGTCTCACACAGAGCTATGCCAGGTTACCACATACACAGCATGCAGCTTGGATATGCTATGATCCTATAGTAGCAAAAAGTAAGGGGAGTTTGATGTGGGAAACAGGGACACTATAAAAACCTTATAGGATATGGTTAAAAACTACGCCAAATGTTCCTGTGTGTATTTTTACTGGATGATTTCTGAGGCAGGTGTTAACTATATTTTTAATTTCTCCAACAAATCAACTACCTCCAATTTGTGCTCTGTCCTTGAGGGTTGGCTTTGTGACATTCTTTAGCCCTATGGGTTAAAGAATAGAATAAAATTGAAAACTTTATTATGCATTAAATATTCATAAAATGGAAATTCTCTTTTAGCCCCCTGGCTTGCTGAGACAGTCCGATGAAGCCCACAGAAACATACAATGACAGAGGAACACACATCACATGCCTGGGTTCAGCACGCTACTTCCTATTCAAATCATACGCCTTTAATACAATGAGGCTAGTGGAGAAGGCTCTAAATAATGAATGAACCAGTGGGTCATGTGGCGACATCCAGTGCTGGTACCATAATGCTGGAACGAACAAGATGGAGTCATAAGAACTGATGTGACTTCTTTGTTTCATAATCAAGAACTGTTTTTTTCAGTTATTAGAACTGAAGAGGCCCTTGGATGAGAGGTGAAACGTCACAAACCACAAAAAAAAAGAGTTGCTTTTCATTAAGAATTGCATGACCTGGTTGACTGAGAACCTGCACAGATATATAAAGAGCATCCACCCTCATCAAATACTGCTAAATCAGGCTGTAAGGAGTTAATTTGGCCACTAAGTAAAAGAGGCTAAGGGTGATAGTTTATGGACCAATCAAAGCCAATTAAGGTGAACAAGGCTTTTGTGACTGCGAGGAAACAATCAGCTTGGGTTCAACTCTCATTAAGGCCCAAAACACCTTAGACATTTAGACAAAGGCAACGGGATAGGACTCTTTGTCCTCAGATTAAAAGATTATGTTCTTTACGAGCAAATGAGCAAATCTCCCATGTTGACACTTTTTCCACCCTGCACAGGTGGACTAAGCAGTTGGGGGTGGGAGTTCAACTGGTTTTTATAACAGATACAGAAATCTATAAATCAAATCTAGCAGGAACATCCTTATGTGTTCCTCTTTCCTAACCTCTTCAAGAACCATTCATTTGGCTTTTGGAAATCTCACAACACCAATCGATGGCTCTACAGTTCTCCCTCCTTTCTTCCACATGCAAACTCAGTTTGATTCAGAGACTAGAGAGGCCTATTTAATGCTCAAAATCAATGACGTTTAATGCCTGTCAGTGCGCACATCAACATCTGACTAACTACACAATCCACCTGCAATATGAGGCCAATATGGGTGTTCAATATTCCATGTCCCCACTGGTCATATAACAATGTTAAATCGCCACAGGCTTGTGAGTTAGCTGTCTTTTCCCACTTGCACAAATTGGCTTAATGCCCAACATATCCCTCTGTTGCCACTCCCGAGATGTCAGTCAGGCATTAACATTGGGAGTAGCTGTAATATGGGGGTAGGAGGTATTGTGTTGGATGCAGTGATTCATCTGGGATAACCTGATTGACTGGCATGGGTTCAGCTGTGCTGGGGGATACAGCAGGAGGTGAAGGGTCCTGGGTATAAGGGGCGGGAGTATAGCGGTAGCACAAGGGGCCCCTCTAAGCCACACAAATGGGTGCCCTCAAAATGCCCCCTACTTTCCCCATCCCCCTCCATTAGGGCAACATCAGAATCCACTCAGGGTTTTTTCCCGCTCACTCACAGAGGAGTGAGGAAACAGGTCAAATGGTTTATAAGACCCATCTTGTGGTGAATGTGCACTCATTCAAACAGAACTTAGTGAGAAACTAAGGACTGTGAATGAGGTCTGGGAACCAGCAAAAAGAAACCACTCACCCGATTCAAACAACCTCAAGAGTAAAGCAGTGTGGTGCGCTTGCCCAGCTAAGAACACAGCAGCTGTTCTTGTAGTGGCACCGGGTAAAACCGTTTGCCACACTCGACTGGTATTACCAAACCATTTCATGCAGAATGGAGCCATTATGTATTGTCAAAGGGTATCCCTCTATGGTGCACATTCATTTGATAAGCCTAAATCAAGGGGGAGTAACAGAAGCGCTAACTGTGTTTATTGTAATGCTGTTTTTGCCTGTGCAGAAGGCAGGAGGGATCAGGGGGAGGGGAGGTTTCAACACAAGCAGTTTTGTTCAGCGCAGGAATGAGTTTTGTCAGCTAAGCCTGTCTCCAGGCTATTGGTGGAAATTAGCGCCAGCTAAATATTCGCTTTCCGTGATTGATGTCACGGCTCGCGTTGTCCCTTTGAAGGGAAATAAAGAATTTAGAGCCATGTGGATTAATAGGGACAGGGTTGGGGGAATTTTATGTGTCTGAGGGGGACTTGAAGAGCGACTGAAGGGCCTAATGGCGGCACAGATATGGCACAATGAAGCTGTGACGATATGGTGTGTCAGAGAGAAGGAAAAGACAAGTGAGACTATGACAGTGAGTACAAGAAAGAAAATTGGAAATGGTTTGCGCGGGTGTGTGTGTGAGAGAGAAAAAGAGAGATGTAGCTATTTGCCTGAGAAGCCCAGAGTCAGATGATTAAAATCCCTTTAGGAGGCTTCTTTAAGAGAGACAGATGGGCAGACAGGCCTGTTTTGGAATGCAATCAAATTGAAAAGATTAAAAAGGAGTCTCTTTTATTAGGAGGTGAGAAACAGTTACTTCTCTGCCACATGCCATCATCGCCTCCACAGCAGTGGTCACGACTGCATTGGCATGCAAGGCACATTGCAGCCCTTGTTGAAGAAGAAATAAACCTGGGATTAAGAACTGCTTCTATCTCCGTGTATCACTGCGGGATCTCTGAAGATTGGCAGCTTTTGTAATTTCTTGTCGAACAGCTATGCACTGTAAGAAGAGTCAGAAACTTCAGGTTTCAATTTTTCCATCATCATTACAGGAAAGGCTAAATGCTAACTCATCAACTCGCCGATGGCCATCGTTTTACAAATAGAACTTTATCTTAATCCAAGCGGCAAATGGGAACAGGTACAATTCAAATGTGCATTCCCTTGGCCGCCATTGTACTTGAATAGACCGAGTTTGCACAGTAGAGTGATTCAAGCACTGTGAAAGGTGCTCTGTACCCGACCCCATTATTCCACAACACTGCAGGAGTGCCATTTATAAAAAGGCTTAAAATGGAAAGCAAGTGTGTTGTAGTGTGTCTGGTAGCCTCAGATCAGGAAGTGGCTGTGAAGAGGGATGTAATGGAGTTGGTAGGGGATTCCTGCCTGACTGTGCACTAATTGCAGCCAATGGCTGGCGACCCATCAGCCGTGCCCACCCTGGAGGGAAAGGTTGGCATTGGGGTGGCAGGGTTTGGGATAGAGAAGGGCTGCTGCAGCTTTGATGGGTAAAAATAGATACTAACAGATTAGAAGAGCATCTGAGACACGGATAGGAGATCGGAAAATCCGCTCGGCTGATGCCAGGGGCAGCTGAGTGTTTCCGGTGGGCACAAAGGGGACACAATCTGGGCATCACGTCTAACTCCCACGCACGAAACGGGGGAGCCGTGTGGGCACACAAATGGGCACGTGCCACAGTATAGCATGGGTGTGGTTTTTCCACTGGGACCTGCAAGGTAGGCAAAGCTCACACCCTCCCACAGAGGATTCACACAACAGGTGTTAGGGCTGGGCCACCTGTGGGGCCGGCCGCCTGCTCGCACTTCACACCTCGTCTAGGGAGCAAACTAACATTTTCCACTGGGCTTGCCATGCTTTTGTTAAAGAGCAACACGTTTCTGGAGAGGCTTTTACAGCTCTTTTTTTTACAAGATCTGCAAGATATGCGTGCGTTCAAGTGTGTGCAAGTCAATCTGCATTTATGTGAGTGCCTGTGTGTCCATATTTGTGTATCAGTCCATTTAATAGCCAACAGGCACAGTGTGGATTTGATTATATTGAAACCTCCCTCTGCTATATACAAAGAAACTGTCAGCCAACAATGGAATCAATGCGGGCCCAGGCTTTTTTTCCCCACACTCAGCTTCCACATAATCTCATTCATAACAATGAGAATCTCATTTCCTACATTCTAAAGGTCAGTGCACACCTCTGATCGCACTTTAATAAAAATCATTCTCAGCATTTAATTTAATTTCAGCAGAGCAGGAAACTCATAGGCAGCCATGCACATGGCATGAAAAATTAATCGGATCGTCCCTTTAATTGCTTCAATTTCACAGTATAGAGAAGAATGACCACAATCTCGAAGAAGAAAAATAATGCACAAATCCAGACCACAGCCACACATCTGTACAGGCGCATACTCAGACAGAAAAAAAGACGACAAGTGGAGTCATGTCAGCTGAAGTGCCAGGTTTGGTCACATTTCAATATAAAAAAACATTTTCTTTGGATCCTCAGCAAGGACTGCCTCCATATCTTTTTCTCATCACACATTATAAGTCTCACCTAAATTGGCAAAGTGTACTCAACAGCCACACGTTCATCTTCAAACACACACGCACACACACACCTGTACACACACTCACTCCTTCTTTCACACACGTACATTGCACACACATGCCAACATGACACAAAGCCTGGCACACCGGGCACACTCATTACCGCAATGCCAAGCTACCAGTTGCTAAGGAGACCTGTGGGAGAGGGAGGGTTCCTTGTTGTTGCCATAGCAGCCGGCTTGCTCCCTGCCAACTCTCTCCCTCGGGGAGAAACAAGGCAAGAGGTGGGGGGTGAAGTGGGTAGAGGTAGGGGGCAGCAGTTTAATAGGGCTATGAGGTGCAGAGGAACTTCATTAGCCATCACTGTGCAGCGCACCAACCACTGTTTCCCATGAATGCCTACCCACATGCTGCACTTCAGCCTGCAGACTTCCACTTACTCACGCACAGCCCATAGACCCCCACTTATTCATACACCTATATGGAGAAGAAGATGAGAAATGCATGCTTAGAATGAAAAGCAAGTTTATCTGCACAGGGGAGGGGTTGAGAGGCCAGAGGTGGGTGAAACACAAAAGAAGTGTCTTGAATATGGGGGCCTATTTGGAAGAGAAGAGTGGTAGGGATCTAAATCACAGAGGCTTAGATAGTTAAAGGCTGTATGGAGACAATTTTCTCTGCGACTGTGTCTCCCCTGAACCAACTTTGACCTTCACTGACACCCTTTGTCCTTCACAGTACAGAATAGCACTGTACAGCCAAACAAAGAGTATGTAAGTATGTATACTCTTTGTATATACAACAGTATATATAGTATAATATCGCATAGGGTAGTATATGCAGACTTCACACTTGAATTCAATCATTTTAACAAAAATATTACAATGCTTAGGAATTAGGGGATTTTTTGTTCTTTTTTTTTTTTTTTGTTCAGATGCTCAAAAGTCATTTTAAATAGGTTCAAGTAGCATAATTATAAATATAAGGATCATTTTTTAATACTTATATGAGAGCCCTTTACAGTTAATAAATATCTGAAGTTTAGGTCCCAGGGACATAAGGATAGAGGAGGCTACTTTGGAAAAAAAATCAATGATGTAACCCACAGATTAAGCCCACTTTGATTTCCTTCTTGTGGACATCACCCAGACTTTCACTAAGTAACAGTATACTGAGTCCGCAAACGTGTTGAACAATGGGCTTTTTCTCAGGAAGGAAAAAGTAAAAGTGATTGCACCGACATCGTGTTCATGGGGGGGAAAAGACGTACTAATCCTTGAACTGTCAAGTGTTTGCAGTTTAAGAGTCAGAGTATTGGATGAAAAACAAAATGTTTTATCAGTTTATCAAAGGTACACTTCTGTTATTTGAAAGCACCGCTTTATAATAGATCTCAAATCAAGTACAAAATGAATCCAGGCTCATGTGAACATGGCTTTAAAGCAGGATACTTGTGGAATCAAGGAGAGGAGAGCTGTGTTGTAGGGTCAGGGTGATTTCAGTATTCAGGAGCAGTGCTTCGAATATTGACATCCCAGTAACCCATGATGCACCTGGCTGTCTCAAATTCTCATATTTTAAGTGCATGTGTACAGTATGAATGAGGGAGGCTATTGATTTGTTCTGAATGAACTCGCGAACACAGAAGCTTGGCCAATTTCACCGTAAACCCATAAGGACGTGAAACGAAGGATGATGAGAAAAAGACACTCCTGTCCAACTGAGAGGAACGAGGAGATGGGGGACAAGAGAAGAAGGGATTTACCCCTCCTCCATTCAAGTCTCCCCCTCCTCCCTCTTTTTTGTGAAACAAAAAGAGACCAATTAAGTCAGTTTGAGTTAGGGCTTTATGTGTGTGTATGTAATGAGCACATATGCAATAAAGGGAAAAAGAGGAGCCAAAATACTGTAAGTTGTACACAGCCTGTGTGAGAGTGGGGCAGTGAGGGGGGTGGGGGGGTAAAGGTTTGCTCCTTTTTTTCTTTTTTTTTTAGTGTGGGGTGAGGGTTATATGATGGAAGCTCACTCTCTCTCTTTTTCTAGCCTAAGAGGACCAAACTTGCTTTCAGCTCCTCGACGGGAGACGCTGAAATATTAATCGCCACGCTCCAGCCGCAGACTAGTGAACACAATCGCTTCAAACTCCCACCCTAATGAGTGTGTTCATGAATGGCTAATGTGCACAGATGGGGGGCTGATGACTGGATAGATCGCAAAGGGGAGGAGACGGAGGGAAATGAGGATGGGAGGGAAAGTGAAATTTTGGCGGTGTGGGCTAGTGAGGGGGTGCAGATGCATGCCATGACCTTTTAAGAGCCTCCTGAAAATATAATTAACACTGGCCCTATGCTAGTGTTTCTTTCCTTTATTGCCTCTCCCACACACACACACACACATTCTTGTTCACACAGACTATGATTCCTTATTCTCATCGTCTCACCTCCGAGTGCTATCCTATTGTTTACCCCTTGCCCTTAGCACATACGCTCCGTTGAGCTGATGCACAATCGTTTTCTGGGGATTAAACTTCAAAATGATTCACATACTTTCAGGGAACACCTCAGCGTTCCCTGCCATGTTTTCGCAGACATCCGGAAATAAGTAAAAACATGATTCAACATTAAAACTGCAGAAGCGGTATGTTTTTCCTGGCCCCCTACATGGATACATCACAGAAAGGGGATGGAATGAATTCACAGGGTGTGGAGGAGAAAGGTGAAGACTTCTTTCACTCTTAATACCTTTTATATCCACGGAGAATTTAGGGTCACATCACATATGGTTGGTTTGACTCTTAAATGAATCTTAACCTGCTTGCAACAAGGGGCGCATAGACTAAAACACTCTCTCAGCTGGAGGTTGTTGCATCTGAATGTTAATGCATTGTATGCGGATTTTATGGCTTTATCTGACCCACTGGTTTTAAACTGGGGACACATTTATCTAAGCATATTCCCATCCTCATCAGAGACTACTCTCCTAATGATGTTGGAGACATCTCGATAAGATGTGAAGAATAGCAGAAATGTAAAATAATGCATGTTCCCAGGACTCTCCATTAGGCCCCCAGATTAAGAGCACCCATGTCAACGCATATACAGACGCACACCAATGCATTAACATGCATAGACTCTCAGCATATAATTAGAGGGATGAGATGCTGTGACCTAATTCCAAAAGCGCTCCATGGTAGTTAGGGATCTCTGCTTGGATTATAACGGGAAAATGTAAGGTGCCTCTCACTGAGAAGTATGGGGATATAAAGGACTAGGAAGTGATGGATAGTGCGTTCAATAATAAAATAAAGTAATGATTCAACACATGGTTTCTCCTTTTAAAAATGAACAACACTGAGGTAGCAGACAGTGAGACAACCTCCACCATGTGTAATATGCGGACGTTTTATAGATCCTGTACAATTATGTACCTCACTAGGACACTTCCCTGTGTATCGACCACAGACAAACACTCCAATTTGAAAACTGGCAGCATCACAAACCTGCTCATGCTCACTGTACTTTAAGTGGCTGATTTAAAAAGATACTGATGTTTTAACTTTGCCTTAAAAAAAAATCAATTTCTGTCTCACTAATTCCATCAGTTCTGTCAAATTTGCAAAAATAATGTGGATTACCCGTGCAGTGTGACACTTGATGCTGTACCTGCAGAAAAAAATGGAAAATCCTGTTTAGCCAGGGGAATGCTTGATTAAAAACTATGTTATACAACATATGTCTGTATTGGCATCTCAAGTTTATTTGCTATCAAGCTGAAAAACTCAAAGACATGCTGGTTGCATCGTTAACTAGCCAGCTACCCTATGATTACCTTGATGGCCCCGGTCTATCCATCATATAAAAATTCCTGAGGACAGATGCAGCTCGATGAGGGCATATTTATAACAAGTGCATGTCCGTGAGCAACACTTGGAGGAGGCTTGGGCTTGCGTGCAGAGACAGCGTTGGTCACATACTCATTCAAATAGGCACAAATACACATCTGCCAGCATTTTTCAATGGGCTGCTACATGAATGTGAAGCAGTGCTACACCTCTATATGTTTTGTGTGTCTATGTCACGACACTCCTGGAAGGGGGCTGCAGCGTTTCCGCCTGAGCGCGACTGTCAGTGGGCATCACTCAACCCTGCAGTGTGGCAGGACGCGAGGATCATTAGTGGAGACGGAGGGAGCAAGAGAGGGAGCAGAATGGAGGAGAGCAAAGGAGAAAAGGGGAGAGAGGGGCAGTGACTGTGCGAGTCGAGCAGTGCGTCTCTATATCCGTCTTGAGAGCATTACACACAGCAGTGCACTTTCCCTCTCTGTCACGCAATCACCCCACCACAAAGACCCCAGAACTGCCCCCTTCTCTGTCATACCCCCCTTCCCCCGTCACTTTCCTTCCCTCCACCCATCTTACCCTCTTTCACCCTACATCTCTGATTGACCCTCTCCATTCCTGCCCATCTCTCTCGGGCCATGCCCTCACTTAAGCATGGTGCGCTGCAGCTTTTCATTTCCCAAGCTCCAGATTTATCCACCTACTTCCCTTCTTCAGTAACATCTTTCCATCTCAGCCCATTGCTCCCATTTTCACCCACTCTGCATGACACAGATGATCTTTTCCTAGCACTAAGCATCATTGCTACTTGACCTACTCTTAACCACAGCAAGGAGAAACAACTGTTCCACATGAGCCCATTTTTACTTCTTTTTCCCTTTTGCTTTACTGCATCTCAGTGCTTCATCGCTTGCAGGTATTTGCACCAGGCCTTTGCCATTTCATTCAGAAGATTATTCATCGTGTAGCCAGCAATCCTTCGATTCCTCTGACACTTTGTGTCAGTACGCTTCTTGTCCACGGTCATTTGCGTAACCCGCCAATAGCCTCCCTCTCTATCATTTCCTTCGCTTACCTTCTTTAGACAGAATGATCCTTATGATCTTCTTCTATCTCTCCAGGTGTGCGACCTGTGCTGCAAGGCCCCGTACTGAATACCAGAATCAACATGCCTGACATTTAAACAAGCAGAACAACTTTTATATAGATTGCTATGTTGGCACAAGCGCTAATTCTCGCCTTAGTTTGCTTATTCAGGAGGTTTCCAGGTTCAGGCATCCATCTGTGTGCTTTACTGTCGTAGCATTTATCACACACAGATTAGGCCTATTCTGTGATACATTTGTCCCCAATGAAACATTAGCAAGCCTGGCACAGAATGCAGTTTAGCACTACAGCCAGGCTAATGACAAGAGTACAACAGTGTCTGTATCATAAAGATTTTGTCTCGCCATTCATTTTCAAATAAGGATTATTAATTCTATGCTTCAAAATTGAGTTTTTTTCCCAAGCCACCATTTGTACATAAAAGAGGAACAGTTATACAGCTTGTACTGTGTAAAAATTTGCCATAATCTCTTAAGCAAAAGAAGAACAAATTTAACACAGATAAAGTAAGACATTTAAATGCCACCCTTTAGTCTTTGGGTGCAATTAATGTGATCCCCCCCCCCC
>NW_005187468.1:2225217-2229179 GCF_000239375.1 Pundamilia nyererei | reverse complement strand
AGTGAGTGGGAGGGCAAAGATGGCAGGAGGGGCTTAAATGTGTGTGTGAGGCCAAAGCTACTGTAAGCTAACTATGATGCATGTCTGTAGAGCTTTGCATGTAAGAACAGTATATAAGAAATGTACTGTTTGTGAATGGCTGTGTGCATATGTGTGTGTTGCATCTCAGAGTGCACGGCTTTCTGAGTGCAATGGGACTGCACTAATGGACGCACACTTGAGCTGAAGTGTGCAGAGTGTAGCTGAAGTGCAGCCAAGTCTAGCTTCCAGTCCTGCTTGGAAGCCCTGTAATCTACTCTCTACTATTCTAGCTCTTTTCTCTCCCTCCCCATTTTCCTCTCTTCTCACTCCCCGTCCTTCTATCGCTATCTAACAATTTAATATTTTCATCCCTTCTTCACTGACTGAGCCAGCTTCCCCTGTCTCCCCACTGTCTCCCTATTAAATCTCTTTATCCAGGTTCTGAAACTGGAGAGACGCAGATCAGCAGCATCACCGCCTGGCTTGGACTTTACTTTTCTTCTCCTTCCCCTCCTCCCTGCCGTGCAGTGAGGAGAATGAAATAAGGGAAGACGACATGTAACCACCAGTAGTCTTGACCTTTATCAAGCTCCAGTGCCTGAGGCAGGGTGAATGAGACATTAAGAAAATGACTGAGCATTATTAACCCCTACTTACTTACACACACACACACACACACACTTGGCACACTGTCTGGTCTGAAAAATGGCTCTGATGTTTCTATCCTTGACTGATACTTTTCTGACAGTTAAGGATAAGCTAATGCCAATTGATCAAACTGTGAATAACACCTACATATTCTCTGTCACGTCACTTTAAAAAGGAAAAAAAAATGGCAAGACCGGCCCGGCCTGCCAGCTCAGATTGTTTAACTGTGATTGATCCCAGCACTTCTGAATGCCAAGTCCTGTGGAGAATTGATGTTTCATTATAAACCAACTGCACAAGTTCTTCAAATAATGCATCAGCCTCGAAGACTAAGCTAGACCTGTGAGGGCTAGACGCTAACCTTGACAGATGCAGTCTCAGCCAATCTCTATTTCTAATGAGAGATCATTTTATCCTGTCTTCTTTCTCTCTCTCTCTTTTTTTTTTTTTCTCCGCCTGTGTGCACGAGCATGCGACTGGCACACGTGCATGTGTGGCCATCCTTCTACTCCAGTCAATCAATGAGCAGAGACAATTCCCCGAGTGACATTTACGGAGAAGAAAGAGACCCATTTATCACTTTAGTTTTGGGATAATAAAAGAATGACTGAATGAGGCAGTGTGTGTGTATATGTGTGTGCGAGGTAGAGAACAGGCAAGAGAGAGAGAGAGAGAGCGCTAAAGATGAAAAGGGGATTTCAAAAGCACATGAAAGGAGCAGGAGAAATGAGCGAGGGAAGAGGGAAATGAGTGATAAAAAGGCTACTTTGTGAGGAGGACTGAGAGTGTGAAATAGAACAAGGGAGGAGAGAAGAGAAGGCCGTGAGTGACTGACAGTGAAAAAGAGAGCATGAAAAAGCAGAGTGGTGGCGGGGGGAAGCCTGGAGTAAGGAAAGGGAAAAAAATGCAGAGACACAGGAAAGAAGATAGAAAAGAGCTCTTGGCACAGAATGGGGAAAAAAAATAAAGTGAAAGATGGGGGGGTGGCAGAAGTGGAAAAAAAGGTCCAAGAGAGAGACAGAAAGGTAGAGGAGAGAATAAGGAGACAACGAGGCCGACGTGCTGGGTTCATGCAGGGATATAAGCAGACTCGGAGTTCAGACCTCACACGGTCAGCATACTAAACACCGGACCTAGTGTCCTGACCCAGATTCATGCCACTGACATACAAATCCAAATAAGGACGGAAGACACCCCCCCCACCCCCGATTTTCCGTAGCTTCCATCAACACAAACTCCCTCCCCCTCATTCCCAGCTGGTCTCGCAGTCACCTCATAACCCAACAACCTCACTCCAATCCTGTAACCTCCCCACACATATGCTGGCTCCCACACACATTTGCTCACACATGGGTTGCTTTACACATACAAATGTACAAAGCCCACAGATTCACATATCTTTTCCTTTCCTTCCCTCAAGGTTAGTTTCAACTTTTCAGCTCAGGTGAGCCGACGTCACAGCTCAGCAGGGTGCTGACCAGTGGTTCCCCGGGATGACCTCCACAGCTCCGTCCATCAGCTCCATGGTCCAGCCACAGCATACACACCAGCCATTAGCATAAAAAAAAGCATCTTTCCTGCACATAACTGTTGCAACTCCTCCTCACAGCTGCCATCATTTTTTTCTTTTCTTTTTTTTCTATCCACCTGCTCATATCAGTCAGCGTTAACTACATTTCCCTTTGTGAGGCGGCTCCCTCCATCACTCGCCGGTTCCGCCGACCTCAGGTAAACTGATCGACGGCCCTTACGCGCACCACTTTCCCCTCCCACAGTCCTTTGGCTCGTGACAGGGGCTTGATGGACAGGCACACAGAAGCGAGAGACCTGGCACACGGCTGCCAGGAAGGGTCTGGAGATTGGAGCGTTGTGAAATACTCCGTTTAACTCGACGTACATCATCTCTTTCTCGGGGACAGACACGGCAATCTTCATGCACCTAAGCACACACATTTACACACATGCACATGCGCACGGCCATCAATCCCCTGCATACAGGAAGAGATATCAGACGAAGGGAAAAAATTGAATTAGGAAATATGGGCACAGTGATTTGTGAGAAGCCAGTTTTGAGGCTAGGAGAGAAATACAGCTTGGAGCGCACTTCATCTTATAGCACCAGCAAAGGGGAAGAAGCATCTGTGTTGTTTATCTAAAGCCCCCATCTACTTACAATGGCTTGATTTGAAATATTCATATACATGTATGACAAGATCAGGCCCATTATGTTGCACTCTCTGCGGGGCTTCACTGAATGGACTGAATGGAAACCCATCAGTCAGTGTAAATTATGAAAACAAGATACATTACATAAGCCTATAGATGGGCATGAAGAGGAGTATTATTGTAGCGTCATATCAATCATGGCAACACACGTTCGACTGTGTCATCAGTATGATAATAGGCTATAGGCTATTTCAAGGATAAACCCACCATTATAATAATTCACAAAGCCAATAACGAAAGGAAAACATATTAGGCTTTGTGTAGTGTGCAACATAAGGCATCACACTGCTCGTGTTTTTGATGGATCTGTAACTATACCCCCAGTCATAATGAATCACACATCATATATCCTACATGGGCTCCAACCAATGATTGTTATTTGCTCATAAATTGATGTTACCATTATGGTAAATCAGAGAATTGTTTAGTATGGAAAGAGTCAGAAAGCTGCACCCCGAGGCAACATCTGTAAGTAACCTCTTTTGTCTGACCAACAGCACAAGTTTTATCTAATTTAGGATTACGATACAATGCCGACAAGATAACTAAACTTCTCATTTAAGAAGCTGGAAACAAAACAACATTTCTTTTTTGACTGTAAATGACAAGACTGAGAAGTATTTTTCTGCTAAACCATGACTTTAACAACTTACTGTTTCAGCTCCACAGTCTGCCACATCATCTGTAGAGGAATTCTCAAATAGCGCATGTTCTGTATCTAATCATCCACATATATAAAGGCACATTTTTAAGTACATATCAAAATAGCATGTTCATAGGATGTTATGCTATTAAGGCGTTCAATAATGTGAAGCAGGCTAGCCGAGGGCCATCTTGCTGTGACATGGGTAAGTACTGGAGACGGAGCAGAACAGAATGGAGCAGAGCAGGCCATGTAGTGGTGGAGAAAAAGACAGAGAGAGTCAACCCAGCGTGACTACCGTCTGCCTGAGTGGAGCAGCCTGCCTGCAATTAAGGTGGAATCAGGGAGAAATCTGCGCTGCCTTGATAATGAGCCTCGTCTGAATTATTAACGAGAGCTGTTCCCCCGGGACCCGGGCTCCCAC
>NW_005187468.1:2222409-2225164 GCF_000239375.1 Pundamilia nyererei | reverse complement strand
CACTCACACAAGGAGAAGAGAGAGAAACACACTCTGAAACATCCATATCCGCACACCACAACAATGACACATTGTGCACGCTGACACACATATGAGCAACAAGCATGCCGCTACACACGGAGAGCAAAAATTTTTAGCACCACGAGGGCTCAAACATTTTTATTCACAAGCTGAAGTGATATCCAAAGCCATTTAATACATTTGCAATACAAACATTTCTCTAGGACATAATAACTCCATCCTCTAGCCATCAGATCAGACGTGACACACCTTTCTCTGTATTAGAATGATTTACTTTGACATAGCGGTTGAAAAATCCCAGAAATCTCAGATATTAGAAAAACTATTGTGTGAATCCTATCCATTGAGCTTACACTACTGAATCATGTACAACAACTATTTTCTAAACCGCATCGGGGAGCACCATACTGAGGCATTTCATTTCAATCCCTGTTATTATACGATGAGTCACTCATTGTGTATTAGTCATTTTGGAAAGTGTTTATGGCCTTAAATGAAAAATGCTTTATTCTAAGAAGTTTATTTTAGGAGTAATAATACTATTAATTCCACCGACCTCTTGTTCAACAATCCCTCTAAACTAACAGACTGTAATAGGGAATATATTTTATTAACAAGACCACAAGTCACACTGTTCCCTGTGTCAGTATAATGTGGTGGGAAGGTTAACTGAGTAGGAACATAGTGGCTTTTGCTCACTTTTATTGAAATGTGGGCACTGTGTATGCTCGGGGACTCACTGTGTGCCCAGCAGCACTACCCTGACATAGCTTCACTCTGTTCCCTTCCCCAATTTCAGTGCGGGTTCCATGGAAATAAAAAGCGATATGTCCTAATCACAAAGCACTGATGTAACACTCAAAGCCCCCCGCACCCCATCAAATCTCCATGGCATCAACCTTACATGGCCTCAGAGTGAAACACACACCACATTCTGTCCATGCAGCTGTGAACAGTTTGGCCAAAATATCCGCGGAGAGCTTACCAAACAGAGCCACGCCTTCCTCATGAGCCAATCACCACGAGTCAGACAGCTTTCAAAACAAATCAGACAGCAAAATGGAAGTGCAGAAAGTAGCTTCCTCACTCGGGTCAGCCCCCTCCTCCCCCCCCACCAAAAAAAAAAAATGGTTCACCCCACCCAAGAACAGAGTGTTCCTCCATGGGTGGTTTGAGGAGGCACAAGTGTGTTGTGTGTTTCGTGCAAATGTGTACGCCTGAGGGAATGGTGGAAACCATCACCCTAAATAGTGCAACGGGAAAAGAATGACAATTTCTTTATGCTTCACTATGCATATGGGGAAGAAAAGGGAACAGAGTATTTAATATTTTGAGAAATGTCACCAAAGAAGAAATGTACAAAAAAAAAAAAAAGGCAAACGCGTGGGTAATAGCCTTGGTATTAAAAAATGCTTCAACTGTTGAAGTTCAACTGAGAACGGCATCCAAATTAATTCAACCCTGTCGAATTGGGAACTTGACGGCCTCATCCTCCAAAAGACTCAGAAGCTGAGACGAGCTGTGCTGGGTAAAATCCAGCATTGTTATCCTATTATCTCTGAGATAATGTGAGATATGAGATTTCCCTTAGATAAGAGGAAGCATGCTGCTTAAGGCAGTCTAGATCACTGGTAGGAGACTGCTAAAGCTCAAAATCCTGACGCAATAGCTCCCTTGAGAAAGACTCCACACCTCAACTGGCATTTGTACCTAAAACCACTAATAAAGAAAGAATGCATAGAATGTATAATGAATAGATGGATAGACAGACTAGAAGAGAAAGGCAGGTAGATAAAAGAGGTGATAACATGGGTGTCTGGTAGAAAGAGTGATAAGAGAAAGCAAAGTAATATCAAAGGCAAAATTATATTGTTTTTCATATTACTGTCTCCTGATTGCTGTCTCCCATATTTGAATGCGTGCCCATGCTTTGGTAATTTGCATGTACATTAATCATTTTCACTGAGAAATGAACTGCCACGGCTGCCTGAAGGCTGCAGGGGAAAATGCAGTGAGAATGGGCTTCTTGGCATCAGATACCAGGTTCAAGCTGAATATACTGCCTGAATGCAACCTGGCTCTGGGTGAAGGAGGCACGGGGAGATGTAAAGTGTTCATAATCCTACACCATAAATCTGTCCAGCATGCATCATATGCTCTCATTTTGTGAGTGTGTGTGTGTGTGCCTGAGTGTCTGTCGCACTCTCAAATTACTCTGCTCCCCTGAGCCAAGACAGAGGATAAAATATGAATCAGCTGAATTCTAGGATAGTTTCCAGTCTTCCCAGACTCTCCTCGGCCATCATCAGGCAATACAAGCGTATGCACGTATAACAGACGTATGCACACAACTCTACACACACACATTGGAAGTTTCAAGTCTCTCCATATTGTGCTGAAGAGCCTGTCACACATTCTCAGCTATACATTTGACATTCATATCCCTCATATTTGCCAAGTGTCGCTCAGCAGCTGCTAGAGCGTTTGTATTGTGACAGGATTACGAGAGTCTGTCTCTCTTTACCTATAAATCAATTAGATAAAGTTATATAGTCATACTCTGTTATAAATACTACTGTCTGTTGAGACAGGGGTTATGCGCCTCTACAGGAGATAAGATTATACATATACCTAGAGACATTTTTCCTTTCTTCCCTCTTCATTTCTCCAAATTCCATTTGTCTTTCCTTTGTAATGCTGCAGTCACTTTTCTGTCATACCTCCTGCTTTTTTT
>NW_005187468.1:2208069-2222389 GCF_000239375.1 Pundamilia nyererei | reverse complement strand
TTTTTTTTTCCTTTTTCTTTTGCGTGTGTGTGTGTGTGCATGAACTTTTGCCCTTGTGGCCCTGCACAGACCTCTACCTAAATACACTTTATAAATAACAGTCTAATTGCTTTGGATTAAAGTGTCTAAGTGACTGCCTTGCACCCTTGCCAACTTGCTGCACAATCCCCTGGTGTCTGGCCACTCCAAGTATGAGAAAATTTCCTGGCAGAGCACGCACAATGAGGAAAAACTATATGTTTCAAGTAGACGGAAAAAGAAAATTATTCCACATCAGTGCTTATTAGTTGCAATTACATAGAGAAATAAAGCATACTTAACATACTTTAACATACTTAATACACCAAAAGCATTGCTGTATTATGGATTTGTGAATTCCATAACCACCCATGCTGGCTTATACAATAAAACAACACCCCAGAATCCCAATGGCATCTTCTAACACCCTTGATGTTAATGAACTTGTGGGAGCCTAGAGGGCAATCCCGACACCAAGTGGTACCCCGCCATTAGAGGCATTATGAAGTCAAGAGTAAGACTATATACCATTCACCGCAGTGACATGCTGTCAGACCAATCAGCAGCCCCAAGCACACACTCCAATAGAAGTAGACAGCCCCTCCCCCTGCACTAGCCCCCACAACACTACCAACCCTGACGCTTTGTTGCAATTGACATGTGCTTCTCCCACGCACAAATGCAGAATGCGTCCACATGCACTCATGGATGTTTTTACTCAGATGTAAGTAGCCTTGAATACATAAAGGACACACATATATGGAGGAGATTTAGTATCAGTCACTAACATCAGTTCAAAATCCCATTAATTTCTGGGTTGGATCAGTTTATGTACAGAAAACTAGAAAATAAAAGGCAGTGAAGTTGCCACTAATCTAATAGGGGTTCACAAGAACACAGTTCTATCCTCCCTCCACTAAGGAGCTGATTAGGAAGCCGTGACCTCAGAATATTGCAGCCTTCCTAGAAGTCAGAAGCCATTAGGTATTTATAGGAGCTTAATGGCACTGTCTAGGTGTACTGGCTGTCTACTACCCAGCATCAAGCCAGCATCACATCCTTTCCAATTGCAGTCACGGCAACACAATCTGCTCTATAAGATTTTTCTAGAACCGCTATGTTCAATAACAACAGCCTCGAGAGATTTCAATGTCTTTAAGTTGGTTATCCCCCCAAAGCACGACCACTCCTTTCAAGAAAACCAACCTCCACCTTTGAACTTCGCATTGAAACTGCAAACTTATACCACTTAATTTCATTTGATTGCATCACCGTATTATTTTTGTTTTGTTTTCCCTGTTTCTCTGCCACTATAGAAAAAAAAAAGAGTTTTACATGAAAGGCTCTGCTCATACAATATTGTTGATTGGGATCAAAATGTCATGAATACTCCCAACTCACAAATACTAGTGTCAAATTTAATTGCTTGATGTGGTTGTAAAATTATATGTATCAGAGTGCACCTGTTTTATGCACATGTACAGTAAGAGAGAAGGCAGATGGATTTGGGGTCCATGTGGCTTCATACTGATACATTTATTATGGATTGGACATCCTGTGATTTCATATGCAACTCTTATATATTGAGCCACAGGTACTACAAACTTGGAGATGAATGTTGTGTTGCATGTACAGGTATGCTGCTGGGCGGCAGTATTCCACCAGCTGTTTGCTTGGTTCCTTTAGATGAGCTGCACATGTGACTTCTAAGTGTATGTTTATATTACCTCTCTGTCTCTGACCAAAACCAGGTCAGGCCTGTTACTGACATTACGGCTGCCTGCTGTAAACGACTTACCTAATCCCCCATCATTACCTGGAATGGGCCCCGCGTCGCGCCTGTGGCCTGAAATAGCACAGGACCTCAGACTGCCACTGTCAACACCCTTAATTTGCAGTTTCATAAATAGCATAGTAGGGCTTTGGCGCGAAAGATAAAGAAGCCCCGTGGTTGCTGGTGTAAATGGAGAGCTAATGAAGAAGTCTACCTGAGGCCACACCTTAACAGTCATTTCAGTTTAACAGGACAGGCTTAAAATGACAGTCAGGTGCTACAGCTGAGGCCCCCACCCGGAAAAAAAAATGAGACTCAGCTCTGGTGACAGACTATGTTTTGAAAGAAGGTTAATTCCTCAGAAAGATGAGACAAATGCAAGTTGAATTCGTGCCATTACTTTGATATTTGTTGATATGTTATGGTGTAAATGGCACACCCTGTGGATGAATAGAAATAATGTGAAAGTATTTAACAAGATAAATTTAGCACCAAGCATTAGGTTGGAAGAGAAGTGTGGTTGCTTAACATGAAGTTAATGTGAAAGATCTCTTATCTTGTCTAATCATCTTGCTTACATACACATAACCTACTGGCACTGCATCTACAAAGAGCCATCACACTCAGCACGTCTTTTCTGTATTGACATGAAAATCAACTAACATCTAGTCTCAAAGCTCAGCTCTGCAAAGTTACACCATCAGGACAAGCACTGCTGCCCTGCTGATCCCTCTGCCCCCTCTCGCTGTCCTCAGCTGCCTATAATGAATAGAAACAAGATGAGGCTGGGAGCAGGGGCTGATAACATGGGCAGATGTCCAGGAGGTTACTCTAGGCTCTCAGCCAGACAGGCGGTGGTAGTGGACTGTGGTCAATTGTAGACGCCCCACTAAATATTTACATGGTGGTCAGTTGACCTGTGATCTCCTACAAGTGTCACTCAATTGATTCTTAGATATGTTTTAATCATAACTAAAAGATCTGGACTTTCTCTCTGCATGAAAATGCATGGGATGATTTTCTCTGTTTGCCTATTATTAGCAGCATGTAGTAAGATTCATCGTGAACCTCTGTGGTCCTATTCCCACTGAGGGGATTTTATGCGCTATTATGAACACTGCTGCCCATCATGACCAGGCTCTCTGCAGCTGGGATGAGAAAAGCCCCTTTTTTCTTTCCTCTCTCTGTCTCATTTTTTTCTTTTCTATATAAAGACGTAACAAGTGATTCCACTCCACTCTATTACAATTTGCCTCAGTGATATATTAAAATGACTGACGGCAGTAATGAACTAAGACAAGATAACGCATGGCACCATTCATGCGTAACAGACGCGGAATCCCACGGTAACGTGTAAGTCACGCGGGGTGAAAGAATCATAATAGCTTAGTGAAAAGGAATAATAATCGATATTATCACTGTGATTATCACAACCTTGTCACGCTGGCCCGGCTGCTTTATTTCTTACCTTCCAGCCAGCTGAGCTGTTACTGTCGCCCTTATCCTTGAAATAGGGCACATAACGGACCATCCAGTCGTATATCTGTGACAGTGTGAGTCTCTTTTCTGGGGTGCTCTCAATAGCGCGGGTAATGAGATCCGCGTAGGACTGGTTCCCCCACGCGTTTCGCCGGGAGGATTTGGCTTTGCGCAGGGGTCCGGTGACATCCAGAGCTGCGCCAGCCAAGCATGGGTGCGTCGCGCCTGTGGGTGCAGGGGCGCCGGCTGGATGCTTCAGCTCTCCCGGCGTTCCGCCCACGAGCCCCGCTCTGCAAGCGGGGATGTCTTCCGGTTCTACCTTGATGCTGGCCAGTGGAAGACCTACGTTCACCTCGTGTCCACCGGGGAAATCCTGTGGACAAGGCAGCGGCCAGGTGCATGAGCGAGGGCGGCTTTGAGGCTCGAAATCCGAATCAACCTGATGAGCGTCTAATTCGTCGTCCTCCATCATCAACATTTACCCTTCAGTTGAAAAAAAGAATAAATCAAACGTAGAGCAAGGGTGGGGAAATACCTCCACGATTCACGTATCCCGCTGTCTTCAAGTAGGAATTTGCCTTGTAATATGGCTATTAAACTCAGTCTGAATCAATAATGGGCAATTCAGCGGAGTAGAAGAATCATGATGAATGAAAGAAAAATCATAGCCTCGCGTGTAGAGATAGCAGAAGTAATAAAAGTAATAATAATTTCTTGTCCATTTTACCTGAAGTAAATTATCTAATGGTGACTGAACTATTTATTTGGCAGTCCGCATCACCTTAAAACATTCAAACCCGTGTCAGTCTTGGGGGCTTCTCAATCCAGTTGCAGCAACAGATGATCTTTCAGATAAGGACAAAAGCAGCCGTCGATAAATCCTCCAGAAGACAACAGGAAGAAACGGGAAAGAAGGGGAAAATCACCAGGGCTGTGTAGAGAGCATCCACTGAGGCGATAATGCGTGATTACCGTGAATTATTAAATCTTCCAGTCTGCACGGATTAAGCTGGCAGCGGCACATTCAAGTCCATTCAGCCTGAACAGCACCCAACTGTCTGCAATTATAATGAAGAGGCGTGCGCTTGTGACGAATCGATAAATTCCCTGTCTGAAAAATATAAAGGAGGGAAAAATAGTCCGGCAATCAAATCTCGTATCCACTCGTCGGGCTGATAAAATTGGCTTTTATCACACCTCCTCTTGCTCCCCTCTATCACCCCTTGCCTTTTCTCACTCACTCAGATCCCACACATGTTCTCATTTGCTTACAACTCGTTCCGTCGATGTGAACCGAGGATGACGCGCCGGCGCTGTATAGTAGAGATGCTGCCAATTGGAGTGCGCTCACGAAATCAATACTCTCCAAACATGATTACAGCGAAATCCCGAACTCTCTCTCTCTCTCGCTCTCCCTCTTTTCTCTGCTGCTCTCCCTCCTCTCTCCTGCGCCTCAGTTAGGCTACTAACGAAGGGGGCAAAAACCCAAAATTCTTAATAAAAACTCCGCATAATGATCTTTGTGGCGGAGCGTCACATGGCGCTTTGTGTGCCAGCCTCCGTGTCCAGCCCTAATAAAACAAGACAATGTGTAACACAGAGAAAGGGAAAATTCCTGCACAATTGCGACACGGGTTTTTCTCTTTAAAAAAAAAAAGTCTGAGCGTAACAAATTGTCGCGTGCACGGTGTGCAACGTCCAAATGCCCTTCAGGGAGAATATACGGCGCCCGGCTCCGCTGATTATTTGCGGGCAATACCTCAGTGAGTGTAATTTTCTATGCCGATTAGACAGATTTAGTTCAGATTAACCGAGATTAGTTAACCCTAGATTTTAATCCGGAGGGGGGGGGGGTGCTTCAGATGCCAGAATGAAAGAAATATATATATCTCCTCCATACTTCACATAAATGAGGGTAAACAAAAGACTTACATATTGTCATTTCTAAACGCATTTGCCTCAAAGACACTCTGCCCGGCGCATTGAGCTCCGGTCAGACCCGTGTGCGCAATTCTTTAGCTTCACTGACCGAGGGGTCGATGCGTTGGGGTCTCCGATCCTTTATCCTACCACCTTCTTCTAAGAGCTGACGGCTGGGCGGGGACAGAGTCACAGGTGCTTGAATCCGATTGGCCATCTCCCCTTATAAACACTAGGCTACCTGACCCTTTTACCTGTATCAATCTAAGAAAGATTTGTGGAACTTACATGTTTACAGAAACACTGCCTGACAGCTTTAGGCGGACTCACGCATGCAGTGGTGATGTTGTTGTAGGGAGAGTATTACTTATTCACTTCTTCATACCTTAAAACAGTCCTGCTTCTGTAGATTCTCACTTCCAGTAAAGAATTAAAGAATGAATAAATAAAAACTAATATTATTTAGAAGTGAGGCAGCCACTCCAAGCAAGCATTTTAACAGCTATAACCTGTGGGGGCTTTTTGCTGTCAACCCATTGCCATCAAAATATTTAAAAGAGGGAAAATGCATTTCACTACAATTATACATCATCTACAGACCCTTAGACGTGTGTATTCTAGTCACTACACTTTAGTTAAAATAAACATTTTCAATGACACATCCATCATCAAAACAGCCCCTGTGCAGAAAGGTGTCTCAAACTGTCTGAGGACTCCACCTTTTTCCTGCGTTCAACTGTGGACAGAAGCAGTACTTAAAAGTTGCACAACAAGGCCACACTGTGCACTCAGACATGAGTGATGTTGAGAAATATGCGTCAAAAATAGCACGCTTTTAAATGTGGGAGGATGTGTCATATGGTGTGTCACGGAATGACTTAACGTTCAGCATCAGTACAATCACATGGTTAAAATGCCATGTTGCTAATAGTTTGTGTGTAATAAGCCTAGAAACCCTATTCTGACTACAAATATAATTAATGGGTGATGGTTTATTGTATTTTGATTATTGCATGCCAAGAATTTCAATCAAACCAGAGGTGGAGCGAGTCAAGCCTCTCGTAGCCTCTAGTCTCCGAGACAAGGTTCTACTTGAGATGCTTCCCCTGGAACACTTATGAATGCCACAATTTTGGTGACACTCGAGAATACACAATGTGTCTTGATTACAAAATGAAGCGAAAGAAAAGTAATTGTGACTATCAAAAAAAAGGCAAACGATCAGATCCAGAGACCCACAGCAGGAGTGAGTCTCAAGAGAAAAAGGGAAAAGCAAAGAACTAAGAGTCAAAGACAAAGGCTCTGGCAGCACAAGTTTAAAAACTACAACTTCAGTCCCTGCAGGCTGATGGCTAAGTTGTCCCCATACCAGACATACCAGAGGCAGCAAGGCTGGCTTAAAGCACTGAATGGCTGATCCTAGAACAGCGTGTTCTGCACAGCAATAATCACCTCAGTCAGCCACAAGCAAGGCAGAGCACCACATGAACAACAAGTCAGAGCTTTGTGCCTGTTATTTTGCATGGTTAGAAACTGTTCTGGAATTTCTTTCAAATAAGGAAAGGGACACTTCCCCCCCAACTATTTCTATAATACCTTTACGGATTTCTTTGGCCCTGGCATTTTAGCCATCACTCACAACCTTGTGGTGTTGTGCAATTTATCCCTGCACCCCATTCTGCCCAGCACGGTTGGAAGTAGAGGAATCTAGAGAAGCCACAAGAACACCCTAGGGAGATCTATGTCTGTCTGGGAAAGCACCTCCTTTGGTTCTCCCTCCCCTCTCAGCAAATAACCCACACTCTCTAACAAGCATATGGGTTCCCAATGACACAGGAAGGAGAAGGCTCATATCCAAGTATTGGGAACATTTCTGAGTAGGCGACGCTGGATTTCACCCCTTCTTGGCTTTGACCCAAAGTAGGCTGACTTGAAGACTTCCTGCCCCGAGCCAGTGCCAGATTTCTGTGGCATCTTGGCATCTTCACTGCCAACTATGAACAGAGGCAGCGAAGACAATTGGTGCCAAGAGTTTTAATTAAGACTGTGTTGTAAAGAGGAAAGTAAAGGCATGTGCAGGTAATGGCTTCCATCCCTGTTTCAGAGGGCTAACAGAATATGATTAACTAATACAATCTTAGCCTTAGCCAATTAATTATATTTAACCGTTAAAAACAGAGAACGACCAAATGGTCCAGAGAGGGAAATCAGCATGCACCGCTCTCATGCTCAAAGCTGAAGAGAGTGTAATTGTGTTATAATACACTGATGCCAAAGATTATTAAAGGCTATGTTTTCAGACAAAATGCACATGCACAACTAGAAGAATAAATTACCTTTTTCAGTTAGTGTCCACAGTAGAGTCAGTCATTTTAGGTGGTGGATCAATTACCACTTTGAAAATTAAATACT
The DNA here is from genome assembly GCF_000239375.1 of Pundamilia nyererei. NCBI lineage: Eukaryota > Metazoa > Chordata > Actinopteri > Cichliformes > Cichlidae > Pundamilia > Pundamilia nyererei. The sequence continues at coordinate 2,214,786 of NW_005187468.1, read as the reverse complement.
GTCAAACTTTGGTCTGTTGGTTAGAAACAAATAAGCAATAATGGCAAAACATTGTTCTTTGAAGAACTTCAATGAGACTTGTACTTTGTTTTCTTTTGGTTATTCTCTTCTGACATTTTACAGACTGGATGATCCATTAAAAGAAAACTGATATTCCTGGAGCTGGGAGTAAGCGATGAAAAAGAATATACCCTTCTCTGCGTCGTCAAATTGAAAAATTAATCGATGATGAAAGTATTTCAGGCTTCAGGCATTATGAAATAGTATTAACAACCCAACAATGAAAGTGAATAAGATTAATAATCATTCGAGTACTGCAACCTTAACCATATCACGTTCTGAAAGGGTGTCGCTCTGGTCTCAGTTTCTTGAAATAAACCACAGAACGGATCATATTGCCTCCAGCAATGAGTTAAATCTCTTACTTGTGCAAGTCAGTGGCTGGCTACATCCACAATAGCCAAGTAGGCTTGATGCCAAGACACTGATTAGCCTAACTATGCCTCTGTTCTCCAGGCAATGCAGTGCTGAGTGGAGGTGCAGTGGGAGTCTAGCTCATCACCAAAGAGCACTGTGCTAAACACAAGTTTAAGTGGAAGAAAGCCAGTAGACTGTAGTGTATCCATGCTGGACATATAAAGCCTTGGGCAAGGAGGCATCTGCCTCTTTAATACATAATTCACTCAGAGCTGAAACATCATGCTTTAGTCCTAAGGGCCGGCAGTCTGCTTCTGGTTGTTGGAACATAAAACTGTCTCCATCAGATAATCCAGTCTCACTGACAGGCAACTCCTGTGTACCAAGTAGCAGTTCAATTTAACCTTAACTTCAAAACAAGATTAGAAAAGTACACATTTTTAACATATTAGTAAATGTTCAAAGTTCATTTTGTGTTGTTTTTCAACTTGCACCAAATGCATGTGGAAGCACTGCCATCTCACCTTTCCACCTCAGTGAGTTTGTCCTCATCAGCCATGATACGCAGGTAGGTCAACATGTAGAGACAGCCATCTGCCCTGGAGCTCTCCCCCTCAGACATGCACGCGGTCACTTTACATCTCAATCTCTGCAAATGCATCTTCCTGTAGGGGTATTATTAGAAGCACTCATGCCTTATTACCAACATTATTATCATAACTGACAGGATGTGCATTAGTTACTTTGGTCTCTGCAGTTAGATCGGGCCATAATGTTGACACACTACTGCATGGGCCTTTCTGGATTTTGATATTAACAGTGGAGAACCTGAAGCAGATGCAGTGCTTTCATGTGTAATAGTCCCAGCTCATGTTCCCATGAAAGAGCCACTAATGGGTTAACAGTAGAAATGAGAGGGGAAAGAGAGGGAAAATCAATGCTTTTGTTGAGGGGAAGAAAGGAAGGCTTTCACAGGTCTATGTATCATTAAGCAATTGAGAAAGCTAATTAGAGTGGGGGGGAAAGATGTGCAGATCTCACAGCTAATTATTTCCATGGCAACCACAGCTCATGTAGATGATGTGAGGTAGCATCCAATTTGCTTCAATCAGGATATTTACAAGAAGAGAAACAGAGACCCCTAGTGGGATGAAGTGAACATATCCATGAAAGCTGAGTGTTGAAAAGAAACTTTAAATGTAAAAAGGATTCAAATAAACTGAAAAATACCCAAAATCATACATCTCAAATTCTGTTTTGAAATGTTGATACATGGAAACTATTATCTAGTTTGTTATCATTTGCAAAAATAAACAACTAATATCATTTTTCGGCTTTCCAGGAATTGTGTTGATTGTTAGCACAGGTATAAGCTTGCCTACAGCCCAACTTATAGAACCATGATTTGGTAAAAGTTAGTAGAATGCAGTGATGTTTGACAGTATTAGCTGAAATGTTCTCTATCTCATTAAAAATTGACCAAACAGTAACTGTTAAACCAAGACTATATATAGACTCTTTTTTTATTTTATTAAAAAACAAACAAACAAAAAGAACATACAATGGTTATGCACATTAGTTCTTTGATGAAGTGACAGGTGTTTTTAAAAGTGGGGCTTTATAGTTGATAATGAGGACGTTACATATTAGGCGTCTATGTCTCTTTTCCCTGCTCTTTGTGTCATACCTGCAGGTCAGTGTCTCTTTGAAGCACACAGTAAAGCAGCCACAGAGGACAGGATGAATCTTTGCTTCCATTCACACAAAATCTGGAAATTCCAGAACTTCAGACATGGCTTTTCCTTCATAAAAGTGTGACCATGTTTAATTTTGCTTTAGAACATAAGCGTTGTGAGACAATACAAAAAGAAAATATTTTATTCCTCTAACTCACCACTTTGTTTAGTCCCTCCACCCCCCTTCATTCAAAAACTATCCCACTTGAAAACAACCTCCCTCTCTATAACATCAGCTATAGCTCAGGCAGTTAACTAAAATAGTGCAAGGAGGCTGCCAATCAGTTCTGTTCAATGCTGCAAGCCCCAACACCAATGTTACTGAATTTTCAAAATATACTGCCCTGAGAAGGAACTTTTTTGAGAGTGAAATAATTCCCTCAGAAGTTGACTTAGACCTGGTTCCTCTGGTGGAAACTCATGGAGTCCCTCCCAAGGTTCCCAGTCACCCGGGGAAAGTTCCTTTTTGTGGAAAACTGGCTAATGTCTCTGTTTGCTAGGGTCAATCTTTTCCAAGTGAACCAGGGGTTTGAGTTGTTCAGCAAAGCTGCGCATGTCCTCTGACACAGTGTCTTGTCCTGCAGGAGCCAACACACTCAGCTCCACCAGGTATGAAAGTGATAGATGCTCAGTGTTTTCTGTATTCCCTGGTACAAGTATGCGTGACAGCTTACTGACCACAATTTTCATTGCACCTTTACGAAATATGTGTCCATTGCTGACAAACTCATGGTCCATGCGGAAGCCCATCTCATTGAGGAATTCTGGAAGGCTGTGAGTGGCAGCAACATCAACACAGTTGCGTACCAAAGCGTGGCGACTCTTGTCTCCCACTTCAGATTGGCCAAGGTAGCGTAGGTGCCATGGAGCAGTTGGGTGGGAGAGGGAACGGCGGGCACGCAAAATGAAGGGATTTCCTTGCTGGCCTTTGAGAAGGTAAACCAACTCATGATCAGTAAACGTCTCAGGTTCCATGTTGTCGCACAGACCTCGAAGGCGATGCAAGAGGCTTTCCAGGGCCTGGTCCAACACACTCCCTGATTAAATAAAGTGCACAAGGAACAAATACAAAAAAATGACATTTGATTTGATGGCCAGGACTCTATACATATTATATTTATAAATATAGTCTCCACTATCTCAGATCGTCCATAGTTTGTACATATATAATGTTTGCTTTGACATTTTTGCTTCATATATCAAATACCTCAAAGATTTTCCTTTAAAACAAACAAAATACACATCCACCCACTTTCAGGGCACATGCAGTAATATTTTAAACCTAGTAAATTATAAGACAGTTCAGTAGGTCATGAAATACTCATTTTGATTTATTAAACTTATCTCAATAAATCAAAATCTTTTTATCAGAATACCATCTGAAACCTCCAGAATTTAGAATTTTGGTCTATTTGGGTTAAACTATGCATGTATTTTTCATTTTTGTGGTACAACTTCACATTTGCTCAATCCAGCATGAAATTTAAACCCCCCAAAAAGATTTGTTTTCATTTTTATAACTAAGAAATAATTTTCTATTTTGCATTATTGTGAAATTCAATTGTATACCATTAAAAATTGGTGTGCGTTTAAATATGAGACAGATTGGATCTGCAGATCTGGATATGGAAATCATATGCATTTAACTGTATTATCTTTAACAGATATTTGTGTTCAAACATCTGGTATGTATGACAAAAAAAATGCTGGAAGAGGTTCAATGGTCCATATTTCAAAGAAAATATATCTTAAAAAGTATTTGATAAAACTTCACAGCAATCATACATGACAAAACTTTGGACCATACATTTTTTAGGCAAAACTGCGATTGTCCAGGAGAAGGCCCACAGTATTCTACAATTGAGTGACCAAGTTAAGAAATAAGGTTTTAAACATTGTAAATGCACCATTTTAAAAATTATTTATAATAATATTATAATAAGAATTTAGCTGTTATTTAGGAGCTAGTGCATAATAATTTAGGTCAAAGGTGACATATGTAACACTGTTCACTTTCACACCAAAGGATGTTGCTCATGTAACTTTACTCATTGTGCTGAACAGTTGCACAATGCAACTATTAAATGATTATTGCTATTGTTTTGCATTTTTGTTACTATAAGCTACTATCTGTAGTATTGCCACTATCAGTACCTTATGCTATGTATAACACTCAGGGCTTGTTATTTGCCTGCTTACTTGCTTCAGCTTCGGTGGATGCATGATATCTTACCTTGTAACAGATACTCCATCATGTTAATTGTGCCCCCAGTGACAGGCATTACAGTAACAGGTGGCGCCTCCATCTTTCCTCGGGTACTTTGAGGTTTTTGAGCCTAAAGAAAGAAAATTATATGCAGATACATATATATACATGTCGGAACATCTGATGGAGCAATGCCATCATTAACAAAAAAAATTCACCTGTCGCCATAGGTAACATAGTTTGTAACTTTTAGCTCGCTAATAGCCAGTGATAACGCCTTCTAATCTAGGTGTAAATCACTCGAAACAACAATTATAGTGCATTATTGTCTACGAAACCACGAAGAGCAGTAGCCGAGGAAAAAGGGTAAATGTTTTAAGTGTTCGTTCTCGATAACGTTTTAATAAAAGACCAAAGGCCTAAACGGGGTTCTGAATACACGGCTACTACTACACGGCTACTACTACACAGCTACTCTGTTTCCTAGTAGCTAACCGGAACGTTACTTAAGCTAACAGGCTAAACGTTTCAATGTTATTACAGAAACATTAAAAATATATTACCTTTCAAAAATAAAGAAGCGAACGCGGAAAGAAATAAACGTCTTTTTAGTTATCAAAGAAAAAGTGAACACAGTTAGCAACAACAATGAATGAGAAGCGTCTTCCTTTGGTGTGTCAAATCGGTAGACATCCAACTTTGAGGCTCATTACAGCCACCTACTGGTAGTGTTAAAATATCGACAGCAGGTCATCCGTGTATAAAATAGAAAGAAATGGACATGGACGTCATGGACAGACAGGCTTTTTAGGCTATAGGTACTCTGCTTTTATTAACACCGGCTATACGAATGGATTATTAGTACTGTGAAAACTATTACTGTTTTCACAGTACTGTGAAAAGTATATATTACTGAGTATTAAGTTTAGAGGCTTTATTGGCATACATACTGTGGAAATAAAAGCAGTAGTTTACACTTAATTTTGCCAATCTCTTGACATAAAAAAAAATAATTATTCAAATAAAATAAAAATAAAGAATCCGGAAATTTTACAGAGATTGCAAGAATTGAAGATGCAAACACTAAAATTAGTTTTAAAAACAAACCTGAGTTTGAAAACCTGAGTTGTACCTGCTTTGTCCATATTTGCAAACCGGTCTTTACAAATTTGTGCCATAGCAGGTAATAATAATTACAGTAATAGTCAATAATATTGGTGGGGTTGAAGAGAGGCATAACTGACTGTCTTATTCACGAGTCTGATTTGAGACTTACAGTCTTTGATTTCAGACTCCTGTTGCATCTACCTTTAGAATCTACCACCTACCTGTTAACTGGTGGTGTTGTGAGTGTGTGTTGTATTTGATGTTGATGTGGGCAATGCTGACAGCCCTGTTGGTGTAAATGTCATATACTAATGAAAAGATGATCCTGTGATTTATTGTGCAGTCTCGCACAATAGAGTGTTCCTGTCTTGAGTAGTGAAGCTGGGCCCTGTTAGTCATCTTAGAAAGTAAAGTCAATGTGCTGATTGTGAGACCAGGTGAAATCCAACCTCATGTGTGTCCTCTACCTCTGTCTTGGAGTGTTTTTTCCTCAGATCGCCTTGCTCTTATCTACATTTAGGGCAAGATTATTTTCCTGACACCAGGCCACTAGTCATTTCACTTCTCTTCTCTATGCCAGCCCTGCCAGTAATCAGCCCAATTACTTTAGATTCATATGCAAATTTTATAATTCTGGTATTGATTAGGGGGGTGCTCACTCTCATATGTGAAGCGAGCATGTGGCAGTGTACTCAGCACGTGCCCCTGAGTAATACCAGTGCTCACAGTTCTGATGTTTGATATCTGGTGTCCAACTCTGACTGAGTGCGGTCTATCTTACAGGAAGTTCAGAGCTCAGTTACAGAGAAAGGGTGTGAGTCTGATTAAGAGCAGCTTCTCAGAGAGTCTGCAGCATTAAATGCAGCTTCAGTCAACTAACAGCATTTTCACAGATGTGTTACTACCTTCTAGTGGACTGATTCTGTATGTGTGCATAAAGTGAAGAGTCCAAGGTAGCCAGGACAGTCTTTTTGATCCTTTCAAAACACTTCATCACAATTGATGTTAGTCCAAAAGAATGATGGTCATTTAAGCATGTGGCAGTATGTTTCTTGGAGAGGGCCACACTGGTAATGTACTTAAAGGATGGGCAGATTGTATGTCTATGAATACACCATCCAGCTCTGATGAGCAGACCCTGAGTGCATGCCTGAGGATATTATTTGGGCCAGCTGCCTTATTTGGGTTTGTTTTCATTAGAGCTGTGCACACCGCCACCAATGACAGATCGTGATGTAGTGGTTTGTCCTG
>NW_005187468.1:2204836-2206880 GCF_000239375.1 Pundamilia nyererei | reverse complement strand
AACTGTAGTGTATCCATCAAACACTGAATCTATATTGCACTTTAGGGACCCGTGTGGATGTACAGGCACAGATGTGGTTGAAGTTCTGTTTGGATTATTTGATTTCATGCTGCACGTCACAGCGCAAGATGCAGATGAATCCTTACTGTCATATACTGTAAGTAAAGATCAAAAGGTTACATCAGGTTATCTTCTACTATGAAACAATGATGTTTGTGTGTTTCTCACCTGTAACTACACACAAATTGATAGTGACTCGCTTAATACTGTGTCCGACACAGCTACTCATCCAGCAGGTATATTTCCCAGCATCTTCTCTTCTGACATTTCCAATATATATAGACTTGTTGAAAGTCAAATTGTCTGTTGTTGCTCTTACTTCTGATTTCCCAACAGCAGTCGTTGCTTCAAAAGTCCAAAAGTTTATTTTATCAAGTTCACTTGAACATGTGTGCTGAAAACTGCTGCCAGCAACAAAGTAAACTGTCTCATTGACGTCTTTCCACGTCTCTGAAAAAAGAGAGGTAAAGGATTGTGATAATTATCTTTGGCAAATTTAAAAACCATAAGCACAGGTAGATTCTGACTTAACGGAGAAAAATATGACAGCAGGACAAACCTTTCTTCACTATGATGTCAGTGGACTTTTGGCATGTTTCTTGGCAAGTTTCACACCAGTACACACCTTCATCCTCCTCGGTAAAAGAGCTGATGAGCAAGGAATGATTGGATCCAATTCTCAATTTGGGATTGGACATTTGATGATATAGGATTCCCCTCTTATTTCGGAAGAATAACTGAACCTGCTTACTGCTATGGTCCTTCATGTAAAACCATTTGAAAGAGTCTGATCGATGGATGTAATGCTGACACGGTATCACAGCTCGACATCCCAGCGAAAAATTAAGTTGTGTTGCGACTCGCAAAATATCACGTTGCTCATTTAAATTAACAGTCACTTGAAAAATATATGAAATATTCAAAAGTCAGTTCATCAATTGTATTTTAAATACATTGTATTTAATTAAGCAATTTGAATAATGAATTTAGTTAAGTAATGATTTGATCAGATACTCACTGTTTCCTGAGAAAGTAGAGAAGTTCCAAACAAGTAAAAAGATGAAAATGAAGCCTTTCTGTTTCATATGGGAGAAATTCCTGTCCCCGCAGAAATAAAACCCAACATGAAGCATCCTGGCTGTACCATTACTGCTCATAAAAACACAGATCACAAACTCTGCCTCTCAGCAAAAGGTTTTAGATTGAGCTTAACAGCTTAAATGAGCCTGACACATCGGAAGTGGTCCAACAGCCAGTACAGAGGAAATTTAGCAAGGTTGTCACCCACACTGTTTTTCTGATGTGGTCTGGCATATGATTTGCTTCTTACATTTAGTCTGGGTGTTAAGACACAAAATGTGCATCGCAAACCAGTTTCTTTTTTAATATATAGATGCCTAATATGTTCTCACATTGAATTTTATGCTGAGATAATGTTTGTGGGGGTTGAACCAAAACTGTGATTGAGCTGTTTTGACAGTTTATCGTACGGTTAAACTCACTGGAGTTTGGACTTCATGTGCAAACAAAGCACTTGTAACCAACTTATTGACTGCCAAGTACAACAACTAACACAATTACACTTTTATTAATGAGATTAAATTCTAATGAATCATATCATAAACGCCCCAAAAGTGCTGAGCTGAGTACTTTAAAGTGTCTTAATTTGTCATAGATCATCATGCAATTAAGTATGATATGTAATCTGGAGTATTTATTCGTTTAAAAAAACATGAATATAATCTGCACAGATTATATTTAACAATATAAAGTTAGAGGCGTTGTCAAGGATTTCCTTGCTTGTTGAGTTTTTTAATCATAAAGTCAATTAAATGGATTTGATTGTGTCAATATTTCTTAAAATAAACTCAACGTATGTAGTAACAATATGAAGGAACAAATGTTTGACAGGCAAACAGAATAGCCAAAAGGAAAACCTACATTTTTGCGTGTGATGTTCACTTTACATAAGAAGAAATTATTT
>NW_005187468.1:2201949-2203602 GCF_000239375.1 Pundamilia nyererei | reverse complement strand
GAAACCATACGTAAAATTGATGTCAGAGTCTGCTGAGACTATGTTGGTACGTTGAAGACAATTTAGTTGCATAATTGATAAATAAAATCAAAGTCGTGATGTGTTGGTCAGCACGTGTCAGTAAATATCATAGAAGTAAAGCAGGAGCAGTGTCTGGATCCTGCAGAGAGATCACATCTTGACAGGGGATTTCTAAGAGAGAAGGTAGGAACGAAGATTGACTAGACAGAGAGCAAGGAAGTGAGGAAAAACAGGATGATACAGAAGTGTTTAACGTGCATGAACTAGTTACACTGTTAGGAGAGAGACCCATACTAAAAATTTACGTAACTATGTTATGCGACACAGGTGCATGCAAAACCGTGCTAAATCAAAAACCTAATAACCTGAAATTTTCAAAAGAGACCCTGATAGTTGAGTCTGCATCAGGTCACACTAGTGTAAAATCTCTAACAGAAGGGCTACTGCTAGTGCATAGAGAAAGTGGCAAGAGCTGTAAAAACCAATGTATATACGATCCATCCTTTCCAGTCAACCTCCTAGGGAGAGACAGCATGGAAAAATTAAAAATTGGCGTAGTGCTAGGAGCACAAGGCGTGCACGCAGAATTAATGTTAAACTATGAAGAGGTAGAAGAAGAGGGACAGATTAATTATAGCAGTGCGGGAAAAGGAGTGTCCCACTACTATTAGACTCTAGACCTTCCACCATTAGAGCCTCTACAGAGGTTGGCAGAGAAGTATTTGCCACCAGACTCCCGACCAATTGCTTTTGATGAGTATCACAACACCCTAAGATTTAAACAAAGATCCTTCATATGACACACAAATTCACAGATTAGGCCCACAGAAGCTTACCTTGCAGCACCTCTATGTAACTAAAAGTGGCAATGCTGTGTGCTCAGTGATACAAACAGAAAAAGTACAGGAACTGAGTAGAATGCCAAAACGACGCGTGTCTGTAGCACGAAATGAAAACACAGATTGGAGGGAGTTAGGTCACGTTTTGACTCAAGTTGAAAGAGACAGATATGAAAAAAACTGAAGAAACACATGAAGGATGGCTTCAGGGTCGTAGAACAGGATGCATGAGGTACACATTAGGATGGGTACTTACGACACAGCCAGCAACTCATCTATCCAGCTCGAAGGACCAATTTAAATGACAGGGGATTTCTAAGAATCACCCCACAGTTCTTCAGCTGTGACGCCTGAGTTAGAAAACACAAACACTGCAGTTGTCTTTACTCGAGAGGACGGTCACAGAGCGCTCGTACTCGCAAGAGGCACTCACGGACTCGCGCTCTGTCACTGTCTGCGTTCTTTGTTTATACAAGCTTGTGTGTGTACAAAGGTAACAAAGTTATTCCAAGAACTTAGAGCTGAGGTTCCCCTTTTCTAAGTCTGTATGTTCTTAGAAAAGAGGAAGCTGTTAGTTGCTAAATAAGTTTATCACACAAGAGTTCATGTAAAAAGTTACGTAGACATGTGGATTGCTTAGTGATCAATACAAAACACATTTCATGTAGCTGATCATGCTATGTACAATTTTCTTCTGACACATCTGTTCTCTCATTGTTGGCAGGATAAGTGGGAAAGTTATGCAAGCACAAATGAGCCTTTTGAATTGTTTAAACACATGAGCCTCATGACA
>NW_005187468.1:2198570-2200075 GCF_000239375.1 Pundamilia nyererei | reverse complement strand
AGTGATTTTACTCTGTTGTTATTATCAAAGAGTAAACATTAAATGTCTTCACTTAATAATGCTTTTGGAAACATTTCATGCTACATGGTAAACACAAACTCTTAACCGACGTTGTTTGTCTTTACATACATAAATGACTTTTCTTTACGATTCAATAAAGGACCTATATTGACTTATTACTTATTAATTTATTATTCTACAAGGGCACACTGGTATTATTTGATTGTATTGTCACATACAGTATCTTTTCTATAAACTAGTATAAATCTCTTAAACGTGTGGCTTAATTGCTTTGTCAGTTCTTCATTCTTCCAAATTGAAGTATTTAAATGTTGGCACCAGGTTATTATCATATACATTATATGGGCAGAAAGTACACCGCTGCCTACACATTACACTCACTGGAACTGCTCAGCCATGGGAATCCATGAGCCATGAAGCTCCAGGCACACAGTTTTTGTGCTGATGTTGATGCCAGAGGAGGTTTAGAGCTCTGCAGTTACTGAGTCAGCAGAGCGTTGGAGATTTTTATGCACTCTGCAACCTCACTGTACAGAATGGTGCACATCAGTTTAATGTTGGTTTTTGCTACAATAGTTATCCTTGGTCAGAAGGAGAGGCTGACATCCAGGGAGTAGATTGTAAGAGGTGGAGTTTATTTATACTCGGATTGAAGGTACAAGGAGATATGACATGGTGTAGGAGGATGTGGAGGGGTGATATGGTGTGGTTTCTGCGATCAAGAACAGGAAATACTTTAGAACATGAATTAAGATTAAACGGTAATAAAGCTGGCCACAAATTCCTCCACAACAAATCTGCTAAGGCAGTGCATCAACCTGATACTGCTTCTTAAGAGCAATCACATTTATTAAAACACTACCCAAAATGGGCCACAAGATGGCACTCCAACACAAGAGATGAAATATTTATATTGAGGCAGTTGTTCAGTAGCCAGCCCTCTACCACTACGTAATACACCCATGTTACAGCGTACAATGTCACATTAATTGGTAAAGGGAACAAATAAAGCTGGAACAAGGCCAGAAACTATCCAATAGCTGGGCCACCATAGTTATCTATAACTAGCACATATGCCAAAGGTAGCTAGAATAAATACACACAGGGTAAAGCATCTTAAAAATGAAATGTAAACTCACGTTTATGTGACACACACCATTTACAACAAACACAGGGGGGCTATTTGCTTTTCTTCCCAGCAGCTCTCCCCTCGTCTCTCATCAGCCCATGAACTAAGTCAGGCTATCTAGCTCAGGAGTCCCATGAATCCCATGACTGCAAAGCTGCTGGGTAATGTAGTTCACGCTAACATGGACTTTTCTACACTCACTCTGCAACTTTACATGGTCTGGCACTTCATGGCTGAGTTGCTATACTTCCTAAACATTTCCAGTTTGCAATAATACCACTTACACTTGATCACGCTGCATGGCTAGCTGCTTGATTTTATGTATCTGTGCCAACTGGACTTAAAACCCCTGCAT
>NW_005187468.1:2187370-2197054 GCF_000239375.1 Pundamilia nyererei | reverse complement strand
CCTCTGCGTTTCCTACCAGAGAACATTGCTAAGAGATCCCCTCATGCGTTTGTGCCCTTCTCAGCTGGGCCAAGGTTTGTCCTCACCTGAAACTATATCACTGTATAGAGACTGCTTGTAGTAGTCTCAAGTATGTGAATGTGTAACTTAGCACTGAACCAATTTCCATCAGCAAACTGGTTTTATGATGGGCTAGAGCAGTGGTTCCCAAACTTTTGTTGCTAGGCCCCCCATTGTTTTACCCAAATATCCTTGGGCAAGACACCAACCCCAGGTTGCTCCCCGATGCATCCATCCGAGTGTGAATGTGTATGCATGAATGATAGTTAGATAGCACGAAAAACTTAGAAAAGTGCTTGTGTGTGATTGGGTGAATGAACGAGTTGTATAAAGTGCTTTGGGTGCTCAGAGTAGAAAAGCGCTATATAAGAACCAGTCTATTTACCATTTACCATGTTCTAGTCTTTGGCTTGGAAGGAAGTTGGTTTGGAACCATATTTGGCGATGCTTCATCCTCTGCTTTGCGTTTGTGTGGGAGCCCTGTCAAAAACCTGTCCATTATGCTAGCAGTGTCCAAGCATTCTTTGTTTTGTTTTTTTCATACCGTGCCGCCCCCTTTGGGAACCACTGGGCTAGAGCAAGTAGGGGAAAGGGGGAACTCACTGTAATCTAAGATTGATCTCATTTAAAATACAAGCACCTTTGGACCTGAATGTTAAAAGATAACATACTATATTTATCCCTCCTTTCCATTTTCTGCATGTCCAAATCTCAGAAGGATCAAATTATTTTAATTGTTTTTCAGGTCTTTGTGTATTTCTTACATTTTATGTATTTTGCAGAAACTGCATCGGTCAGAACTTTGCTATGAATGAGATGAAAGTGGTGACAGCTCTGACACTGAAGCGATACCAGCTCATAGCGGAGCCCACTATGAAACCCAAGATCATCCCCCGACTGGTTCTCCGCTCACTCAATGGCATCCACATCAAGATCAAACCTTTAGAGACTTAGCTAAAGTGCACTAACTGCAAGAACTGCTTAAAATTACTTTATTTAGAAAGTAAAAAAAGTATGTTGATTCTACCTTCTACCATATAACTGAGCTTTCACATAAAATTTAATCAACTCTGCCGTGCAGTTTATGTTTTAGGAAAAATTACTTGTTGAAAAAAATCTGCTTTTTACACAAAAACACTAAAGGAGAAGCTTGTGCAGAAAGTACTAGAATTTGCTTTTTTTTTACGAGTAGTACATAACAGAATTGTAGTAAATGGCATTGCACTTTTGCAGTGTAAGGTTGTAGATAAAATTCTAGTAATTACAACTTACATTTCCATATTAAGTTTTACACTCATCACTTAATATTTCTATTTTAAACACCAAGCAACTGTGGCCATTTTAAAATAGAGGAAGAGAACTGGTGCTATGCTGTAAATTAAATTAGCACTCAGTTTGCACCAAAGAATAATAACAGAAAAAGATAAAACAAGTTCTTCACTGTATTTTAGTATTCAGGATAAACCCAAACAAAAAGGGTTAATTGAGCTTATATTTCGAATTACTTCTATTGTTTACAGAAGAGGTCCCTTTGACCTGTAATGAAGATCATTTATCTATGTTTGTGCATTTATATGAAGTCTTATAAAAGCAAGGAAAGTCAGCATGAAAGCAATTCATAGATATATGATCAAAGTTTATCTCTGGAATATAACCTTATTTTACAGAGGCAGACTGTAAAGTTGATGCTTAAAAATGTGGACAATGTATCAAATTACTCGCATTGCATTTAGAGTCTTTCCTCATACATACAGCTTATTGTAAATCTGAAATATCAGTTTATATCAAGGCAAATTCACACTGGAGTGTTGTTTATGGTTAATTAAATGTAAGAAAAATGACAAAACCTTTACCTCTGACTGATATCTTTGAGTCCACTTGTCCTTTAAGAGGGGAAGGTTACCAGAAATCAATACAAGCTTGTTCTGAGTGGTCATATTAATCCAATGATGAGACATTTCTATCCTCTTGTGGGCAGGGATGCCACTCACAGGGCACGGGGGGCCACTGAATAGTTCGACTGAAAAAATGATCTTGGGTAAATGGTACGGCCTTTGTTGTCAGCATATCTCTGACACCATCTACTTCATCTAGTTCAAGCCCCCCCTCCATGACCTCGTCGATATCCAACCTGGAAAAAATACACGAAACAACATTCAGTTGCCTCGACGTGTAAACAAACCTAGAGAAGGGACACAAAAAGGACAGCATAAATACAGAGGAGAGAGGGAGATAAGAGAAGCTGGAGGACAAAGCTCCAGATCCGAACATCAGTAACTGACAGCCAAGGGGGAGAAAGAGGTCCCAGGATGGTTGATGATCCGGAACAGAGAGACCTGAGAGGAAGAGAAGAGGGAGCATCAAAGCAGTCGAACAAACACAAAGGTTATTCCAAATTTAACACCGCAGTTTTTAGCTGCCAAGAGTTAATGTACACTGGTCTCTGTGCTGCATATGCTGTCAAAAACACACTGATATCCAGCAGGTAAGATAAGACATTTGCAGCTTTAGTGAGTGCAGTTTCACCAGAGTGACAGGCCTTGGAAGCACACTGGGGGGGAACGTTGAAAATGATTACTGTTTCCTGTGAGGGTGCACACACTACCAGTCAAAAGTTTGGACACACCTTCTCATTTCATGTTTTTATTTATTTTCATGACTTTTTAGATTCTCACTGAAGGCATCAAAACTATGAATGAACACAAGGAATTATGTAGTAAACAAAAAAGTGTGAAATAACTTAAAACATGTTTTATATTTTAGATTCCATAAAATAGTCACCGTTCGCTTTGATTACTCATTTGCAGACTCTTGGCATTCTCTCACTGAGCTTCATCAAGTCGTCACCTGAAATGGTTTTCCAACAGTCTTGAAGGAGTTCCCAGAGATGCTGAGCACTCTGCGGTCCACCTCATCCCAACACATCTCCATTGGGCTTACGTCAGGTGACTAGAGGCGCAGCACTCCATCTTTTTGGTCAGTTAGCCCTCACGCAGCCTGGAGGTGTGTTTGGGGTCAGTGTTCTATTGAAACATAAATGACGGTCCAACTAAACTCAAACCGGATGGGATGTATGACGCTGCAGGATGCTGTGTTAGCCATGCTGGTTCAGTGTATTTTCAGTTTTGAATAAATTTCCAACAGTGTCACCAGCAAAGCACCCCAAACACCTCCTCATCCATGCTTCATGGTGGGAACCATGCATGTAGAGACCATCTGTTCACTTTTTCTGTGTCGCACAAAGACATGGCAGGTGGAACCAAAGATTTCAAACTCAAACAAACTACAGATTTAGACTGGTTTAATGTCCATTCCTTGTGTTCCTTGTCCCAAACAAATCTCTTCTGCTTGTTGCTTTTCCTTAGTTGTGGTTTCTTAGCAGTTATTTGACCATAAAGGCCTGATTCACACAGTCTCCTCTTCTACACAACACAGCTGATGGTCCCAACCCCATTAAGAAGATAAGAAATTCCATAATTGAACCTTCACCAACCACACCTGTAAAGTGAAAACCATGTCAGATTACTACATCATGAAGCTCACTGAGAGAAGACCAAGGATTTGCAGCACTGTCAACAAAGCAAAATGAGGCTATTCTGAAATATAAAACATATTTTGTCATGGTCCGGGTGTGTGCTAGTGTGTCTCCCTCCGAGCCGGCATCTCAAACCCTGGGACGGGCCTCTGTTTTCTGCTGATTGCTCGCACCTGTGGGTGATTAAGCCGGGGACTCATAAGGCCAGCGCACTCAACCTTTCTTTGCCAGATTCTCAGCGAACCCTTCCACGTATCAAGTTGCCGGATGCAAATCTCTGCCGAAGAGCTCCCATCTGGACGCTGGACCACTTGCCAGTCCCACGGGTTGTTCACCCCGTTCACCTGCCTGCCTCCCTGCCTCAACGCCAGGAATTTCGGACCACTCACCCGGACTACTAACCCCTCCACGCCACTACAGACCACCCGCGGCAAGTAAGCAGTACTCAGGAAGATTCAGAACACACAGCTTGCCCATATTCCTCCCGAACCCTACCAGAACATCCAGACTGGCCAACAGCCTGTATCCACAGGCTGTGAGGCTCCTGAATTCTGCCCCCCTCCCCTCTCTGCCCCCCTCTCACGGACAATAACCATATCCAACTTCTTAATAGCACTGAACTGGTTTGCATTGGTGCATTATATCTTTATTCTCTCTTCCCCCCCCCCTCTCTTTCTTAAATAGACAACCATCATATCTCACAGTACAATAATATTGAACGGGTTGCATTGTTGCATTTTGTCATGTTTCTCAGGTCTTTGTCTGAATGTCCTATGAACATTACCTGTCTTGTTCTCATGTTGTTGCTAAGGATTGTCTCATTGCACTGAAGTCACACTGGGTTAAATATTTACACTTGGGTTTTAAGGGGTATTTGTTTGTTTTTTTACGGGTTGTACGGAAGCCCCAAACGCAATTTCATTGTTCTTTGACAATGACAATAAATAAATACTTGACTTGACTTGACTTGATACTCTATTTTCAGTGACTCTTATCCAGGTTGACTCTCCCTCCAGCCCAATCCTCGGAGCAGCTGTTTTCCGCTGACGAATGACCAGATTGCTCACTTAGCTCAGGCTGCATAAACCTCTTAGGTTTAGTGGTTGTATTTAGCACTTGTGCAACTCGCATTCCAGTTGTGAACACTTGTGGTGAAAATAAAAGTTGTCACTCAAACTACTTACATGCTGTTTGGCGCCGAGCAATTGAGTCCTTTTCCTTTTGAGACGGCCTCGGCCATGACATATTTTGAGTTTTTTATCAACTTTTTCCTTGCTACATAATTATATATCTTGCTTCATATAGTTGATGTCTTCAGTATGTATCTACAATGCAGAAAGTTGTAAAAATAAAGAAAAAACATTAAATGAGAAGGGTTGTCCAAACTTTTGCCTGGTAGTGCATATTATCAACACATTCAAAAGGACATGACTGGTCGGTAATCGGTAACCAATAACAGAGACGGCTTAAGTCAAAGATACTGTAAACCACAACAGTTTCAAATTTAGGAGGGAGTAGTTTCACATTTCATCAGTTACTGAATGCAGGTCAGAAAACTGCAAATTAATAACTAAATGGGAGCTTCAGGAGGTCTTTAAAAGGTTAAGTTGGCACAACCATCTGATAAGTTTTTTTAGCAAGCACCTATAAGACAACATTTGAAGTAAAGAAGTCTCAGAATTTGTTGAAGTCTATCTGCAACAGAATTCTTAACAGATCCTGCAGAAGCTGAGACAAAGCAATTTTATATATCTTTTATGTCAAAAGGGTGAGAAACTAAGCAATGGCTTCCCTTAAGTGTCAAAAACACACGATAAAGACAGAGAATTAAGCTGTTCCAGCAACAAGCGGGGCACACTTATCATTCAGTTCAATTGAAAAGGTTTCTGTTTTCATTTACACCTTTTGTGCACCAGTCTCCTGCAGGCCTGTTAGACAGCAAGTGTACATATTTCTGCAAACCAGAAACCTGGTTCACCATCTTGCTTTAGGTAGGCAGAGATGCAAGTGAATATGGGGGGCGAGACTTCAGTTTCACTGCCTATCTCTGCTGTTAGACAGGCCAGGTGCTGGAGCAATTTCACAACAAGAGTCGTTAAAGCGTGTGCAGAAGTGTCACAAAGACACGCTATAATCCCCTTCTGCAATGTGCAGGTTCATGCACAACTGGGTGAAAGTATCAAGAAGGGCCAGAAAGGCTCATGAGTCAAAAGTACTCTTTTATTTACAGTCATATTACAAAATCCACACACCCACAAGGACAAAAAGTCACCAGTACAGGTTGTATAAAAATGAAATGACGTCCTCTTTCTTTTATCTCAGATTGCCAACCTTTCGCTGATTTAAGATCCTAATAACTGATCACTTGAATTCCCTGTGAAAACTCCCAAAATGCATTGCATCTTCTGTCGCTGCCTCATGCAGAAATAACCTCAAGCCGACTTGACTTGACTTTTTGGCCGATGTCAGACCAGGCACCACATCAAAAAGAAACAACAATGTTATGTGGCAGCCTTGTGGTCAGAATGCATGTTGCGCTGAGACCACAGCATTTAATCTGTGATTCCAGCTAGGAACCTTTGCTACAAATCACTTACCCTCTCCTCTCAATTACTACTACGGCTGTTCTGTCCACATTTGAAAGAGAAAAATCCAAACCACTATACTATATAAGATATAACACAATTTAATGGTGGACTTAAACATGGCCACAGTCTTTATTAACCAGCTACAGCCAGCTGATTACCTGTTTGACACAGAGAACTTTTAACTGATACTGGATTTGTTCAAAACAGTAATACGTTGTATAAACTGCACTGTACTGTTTCATGTGAGAGATGCTAACATGCTACGTGACATTTAGAATAGTTTAAATCCTAATTCTCTTTTTACTAACCTTTTATTTTGCCTTTTAAGTTGGTATTTGTTCTTGTGCTAGTGTCTACTCAGCTGTATTCTGTTAGTGCTTAGCAAAAGTTCACTTAAATGTCGAGCAGAAAAAAACTGTGAGAGTACACCTGTGGTGGTAAAGTGGGCAACAAACCTTTTAAAAGTAATATACTTGAAAAACCAAAGAACACATATGATCAGAATACTGTGAAATTTTAGAAGCTTGAAGCACCACTTTCATGTGATGCCACATATGCTTAGCACAATATGGAAAACGATGTAAGTGTGTAGCCAGGATGCTGACCTTTGTGCACAAGCCACCACCTAGTGGCTTGTCGGAATAAATGCAAGACACTAAGGTTCATATGATGCTGGTCTAATATATGGAATGAAAAGGTTGCTGTCAGTAATACACTTGTATTATATGATTTCATGATAGAAATCAGCCCTGTGTTTTGACAGAAAAGTACGTTTTGCTTTCCTTTAATAGTATTTCCAACATTCTAAAGGAGTGAAAAAAAATATTGAAATTGTAGAAAAAATACAACCTTATATCAAATTCGTCAAAAACGTAACTCAATGACCCACCATATCTTCGTAATGAATCACTCAGATAACCATACCTGCCACTTTGAGCCTCAGATGCTAAGTCCTCTAAACGTATTTTAATCCTCTTTGCAATCAATAAGCTTCTACTTATCAGCTACCAGTTTAACAGATGTAGACACATCTTGTGACAGACCAAAACAGAACTTGTGTAATGACATCGAGAACACAACAAAGTAAAAGAACAAAAAAAAAAATGGAAGTGAATGGCTCCATCTCGTCCAGGTCACAGTCCTTGATGTTTCTGTTGGTAACCTGAGAGTCAGCAGCTTTGAGAAACTGTTAGATGTGTGTCCTGATGAATTTAAGGCTTTCAGCCTCTCTACCTCTGTGTGATATTGGAGTGTCTTTTCCTCAGATAAGTAATGATCTTCTTGCCCTTCTCTACTTTTAGGGCAAGATTATTTTCCTGACACCGGGCCACCAGTCCTATCACTTCTCTATCCCGTCCCTACCAGTAATCGGCCCAATCACATATGCAAATGTTATCATTCTGGTATTGATCAGGTGGTGCACACACTCATATGTGAAGACAGCATGTGGCAGTGTACTCAGCACGTGCCCCTGAGTAATACCAATGCTCACAGTTCTGATGTTTGATGTCTGGTTTTCAACTCTGACTGAGTGGGGTCTATCTTACAGGAAGTTCAGAGCTCAGTTACAGAGAAAGGGTGTGAGTCTGAGTAACAGCAGCTTCTCAGAGAGTCTGACAGCAGTAAATGCAGCTTCAGTCATTTCACAGCATTTTCACAGATGATTGGACTGATTCTGTATGCATGTGTGGTGGTGTGAAGGCAGAATACCGGTAAATGTGACTAAATGGTGTTGATAATGCCACCCGGGGAGGGGGTTACACCCCAGGAGAGATTACAGTAGCTAGTGCAAATGTTGTACCAGTTACAAAAGCCCACAGGCTTGTTATTAACAAGCAAAAGTAAGGACAAAACTACTCAAAGTGTAGAGCAGAAAAAAAAACATTTTAGGTAGCAGGGCAGCCCTGCTACCTTGTTCTTTAAAACACTTTATTAATAAACATTATTTAAAAGGACAAGGTTCGCTGACACAGTGCTAGCCGAGTTAGTTAATAAAGTAAAAATAAAATAATGAAACGAAATGGTGGTGACCGCCCACTTGGGGAGGCAACCTACAGGGGGAGTGCCACCAATTACTCACCCGTGTAGTCTCACTGCAAACCTCACTCCAATTTGAAAGGTGCAATTTACCCATTTCTTGATGTGTAAAATACCATAAAACAAGGAACCAGTCAGTGTCAGTCTATATGCTTTTACTGACTGTGAAGCACTATGGTCAACTTTGTTGTTTTAATATGTGCTACATAAATAAATTTTTATTCGATTTGATTTTTGATAAACAATAGTAAAACTACAACAAGGCTAGAACAAGAAAGCAGCAGTGTGAGGCCTGTAACAAAAGAGGGAAAAAAAGTCATCTGGGGTCCACCCTACTATACACTATATTGTAGATAACCCATGAGGATCCCACTTACCACCCTTTAATAGTTACACAAAATCATCAATTGTCACGGGAAATGAATCCAGTCTGTAATACCTAACAGCTTGTGAGCTTTGCCACCTTGAACAGTAATGAGTGCAAGTTGCGAGAGCTCAAGAATAGACCACAGATGTTCCTTATGACCGACTCTTGATTAACAGCAAAGGAAGGGGTGAATGTTCACGCTGTGTTCACAGACACCATGTATGAAACAACATGAACTAAATGTAACCCACTACAATCTACCCCTGGTGTTTGAATCGTTGTCCCGACGATTGACACTCACTGCCGAGGTCTAAACAGGGTAGATGTATTAGGCACAGGTGCCTGGGAGTTCACAGACCCTGTTGTTCTACTTCCTATTGCCTGGGGCAGATAATGTCGATTCGAGTGCGTTCCAGCATTAGCACAAGTAGTCCTATGTGAAGAAGCAATATTGTTTTGAACACCAGCCGTAACTGGCAGCTGATCGGTGCAGACCAGCACCACAGAGGACGTTGAGCTTTTTGGCTCACTTGGTATGCAGGAGGTAGGGGCCACAGGCTCCTGAATCCTACACAACAAAAACTCAACAGGTAGCTGGGGATCTCAGTCAAACATCAGAGCAAATGGTGACTCACCAGTAAACTGATGCACTGTGGTGTTACATGTTATACGCATATGCATAAAGTAAAGAGTCCACACTAGCCAGGACAGTCTTTTTGATCCTTTCAAAACACTTCATCACAATTGCCATTGTTATTTTAATTTAGGATTTTCGACCTTTGATTTTGATGTTATTTTAGTTTTCAGGGTGGAACATGAAGCATCCTGGCTGTACCATTACTGCTCATAAAAACACAGATCACAAACTCTGCCTCTCAGCAAAAGGTTTTAGATTGAGCTTAACAGTTTAAATGAGCCTGACACATCGGAAGTGGTCCAACAGCCAGTACAGAGGAAATTTAGCAAGGTTGTCACCCACACTGTTTTTCTGATGTGGTCTGGCATATGATTTGCTTCTTACATTTAGTCTGGGTGTTAAGACACAAAATGTGCATCGCAAACCAGTTTCTTTTTTAATATATAGATGCCTAATATGT
>NW_005187468.1:2174367-2186294 GCF_000239375.1 Pundamilia nyererei | reverse complement strand
ATGGACAAGGTAGTGAAATGGGGACAGGAGTACTCATATGTTTTTCCAATCTGGTTTGGCCCCTTTCTCAGTATCATCAATATTCAGCATCCAGATTATGCAAAAACTATCCTGACATCATCAGGTGTGAGAAATGTTTTGCATAGTTGTTGTGTTGATGCACATTTATAACTGTGTAGTAAAGTTAAAGGTCCCTAACACCATTTTTATTTGTTTTGTTTCCTAACAGAACCAAAAGATGATTTTGTCTACCGGTTTATTGAGGGTTGGATTGGTAAGACTCATTTGTCTCCCTTCAACAGCATTTCAAGTGCAGAGTTGTTTGTTTTGCTGCTTTCCTCACCCGTGGACATGTTCTTCAGGAAATGGGTTGTTGGTGTCAGAAGGTCAGAAGTGGTTCCGCCACAGAAGGCTCTTAACGCCAGGTTTCCATTATGATGTTTTGAAACCATACGTAAAATTGATGTCAGAGTCTGCTGAGACTATGTTGGTACGTTAAAGACAATTTAGTTGCATAATTGATAAATAAAAAGTCAAAGTCATGATGTGTTGGTCAGCAAGTGTCAGTAAATATCATAGAAGTAAAGCAGGAGCAGTGTCTGTATCCTGCAGAGAGATCATATCTGTTCTCTCATTGTTGGCAGGATAAGTGGGAAAGTTATGCAAGCACAAATGAGCCTTTTGAATTGTTTAAACACGTGAGCCTCATGACACTGGACAGCATTATGAAGTGTGCCTTCAGCTGCTACAGCAACTGTCAGACAGAGGGGTGAGCCCAGATGAATCTTTTTAAAGAGTCATTTACAGTGTCAGTTTTATGTTGAGTCTTTGGTTGTTGTAAATCTGCATTTAATGTTTGCCTCCTTTGTCATTTCAGTGGAACAAATGCATACATCAAAGCAGTTTATGACCTCAGTTTTCTAATTGACCTTCGGCTCAGAATGTTTCCGTACCACAGTGACCTCATTTTCCACCTTAGCCCACATGGTTTCAGATACAGAAAAGCACGTCAGGTGACCCTCAGTCATACAGGTAAGCTTTGCTTTGATTCATCTGAACCGTTGCCAAAAATCAGTGAGCCTCACATTATAGTGTCAGATCTACAAATGCTTACATTTTATATTCTTTTCTAAAGAGGAAGTTATAAGAAAGAGGCGAGAAGCACTAAAGGAAGAGAAGGAGCTTGGACAAATACAGGCAAAGAGATATTTGGACTTTCTGGACATCCTTCTCTTTGCAAGAGTATGTTATGTGTCATCAGTTTCAGCCTCTTACTTCAACACATTTCCCATTGTAGGATTTGCTTAATGTATAGGCAAGTCACAAACTGGGGTTTTCCTGCAT
This sequence comes from Pundamilia nyererei, assembly GCF_000239375.1. Lineage (NCBI taxonomy): Eukaryota > Metazoa > Chordata > Actinopteri > Cichliformes > Cichlidae > Pundamilia > Pundamilia nyererei. Next base: position 2,184,950 of record NW_005187468.1, on the reverse strand, counting down.
AAAGGTCATACAGAAAATAAGGCAAGTGCCAACTTGAGATCGTGTCAGATATCTGAAGTACTGGCCTAAAGCTGAAATAGCATATGCATGCAGCAAATAAGCAAAGATGCATGCTGTTGCCAAGCTGCATGTTAATGTCCTCTGACACAGAGACGATGATCAGCCTTTTCATTCTCGTGAGCAGCAACCTGAATACAACATCTCTTTTTTGTAGAGAATGATCAACACTGGTTAGTGTTTTGCCCAGTTTCTTTCCCAAAAACTTCTCTAAACGGCAGCTTGTAGGGGCTGTTCAGCTAGCATGTTTATTCTCTTAGACTTGGCTTCCTTTATGAGTATATCATTGCAAATTGTTGTCCTTGGCAGGAAAAATTAAAATCAATAATTAACTGCATGGCAGGTGTTTGCTTAAAAAACAAACAATTAGTGCTTTATATGGTTTAAGAAGAACAGCGGACCTTGATACTTGGCTGCTGAATAAATCCCCAATTTTATAAAGGTATCTGTATAAGGATGAATGTTATCCAGCTAAAGCTGAGTTGAAGTCGGGTGATGAAGTAATATAATGAGCCTGAGCAGCAAAAGTAACAAAGCACTTTTATTGAGAAGCCCAGTTAGAGTATTGTGTAGTCCATTCTGTCTTTTATCAACTGTAAATATCCTTTATTTCAACGCCAGGATGAGAACCAGCAGGGTCTGTCAGATGAAGATATGCGGGCAGAAGTGGACACCTTCATGTTTGAGGGCCATGACACCACAGCCAGTGGCCTGTCTTTCATCCTCTACTGTCTGGCCTGCAACCCAGAACATCAGAAGATTTGCAGGAAGGAGATTATGGAGGCCTTGCATGACAAGGAAACCATGGAGTGGTAGGCTTGTGAAAGGACAACATTGCAATAGGGAGACAAGTTGGTGCCATTCTGTGGTACCAAAACTTTATTAGGAGACATATAAACAAGATTTCTTATTAGTTGACTTCACTAACTGCATGTTGGTCTCATTTTAAGGGAGGATCTCAGTAAAATCCCATACACTACAATGTGCATAAAAGAAGCTCTCCGCCTTTACCCCCCTGTACCAGGAATTTCCAGAAAAACCACCAAAACTGTAACCTTTTGTGATGGGAGAACAGTGCCTGCAGGTGAGTGATTTTACTCTGTTGTTATTATCAAAGAGTAAACATTAAATGTCTTCACTTAATAATGCTTTTGGAAACATTTCATGCTACATGGTAAACACAAACTCTTAACCGACGTTGTTTTTCTTTAGATACAAAAATTACATTTTTTTACATTTCCATAAAGGACCTATATCGACTTAATACTTATTACTTTATTATTCTACAAGGATACGTTGGTATTATTTGATTGTATTGTCACATAGAGTTTCTTTTCTATAAACTAGTATAAATCTCTTAAACGTGTGGCGTAATTGCTTTGTCAGTTCTTCATTCTTCCAAATTGAAGTATTTAAATGTTGGCACCAGATTATTATCATATACATTATATGGGCAGAAAGTACACCGCTGCCTACACATTACACTCACTGGAACTGCTCAGCCATGGGAATCCATGAGCCATGAAGCTCCAGGCACACAGTTTTTGTGCTGATGTTGATGCCAGAGGAGGTTTAGAGCTCTGCAGTTACTGAGTCAGCAGAGCGTTGGAGATTTTTATGCACTCTGCAACCTCACTGTACAGAATGGTGCACATCAGTTTAATGTTGGTTTTTGCTACAATAGTTATCCTTGGTCAGAAGGAGAGGCTGACATCCAGGGAGTAGATTGTAAGAGGTGGAGTTTATTTAGGTACAAGGAGATATGGCATGGTATAGGAGGATGTGGAGGGGTGATATGGTGTTTCTGCGATCAAGAACAGGAAATACAGTAGAACATGAATAAAGATTAAACGGTAATAAAGCTGGCCACAAATTCCTCCACAAAAAATTTGCTAAGGCAGTGCATCAACCTGATACTGCTTCTTAAGAGCAATCACATTTATTAAAGTACTACCCAATATGGGCCACAGAGATGACATTTTTTAGCCCCAGCGCTTCTCATGCCTCCGGCCTATCTTGATCATGTAGGAACCAAAGCAATCAACTCCAGTTGACCAGAAAGCAGGTTTGTTGATCTGGAGTCTTGCTGTGGGCAAATTGGCCATTTTGGTGAGAATTTCTGGCAGTCTACACATTGTCTTTGATGTCTCCAGATTACTTGTCAACCTCTGATGATCCAATAAGTGCGCCCTATCTCTGCAAAGACATGCTCTGGACTAGGGTGCAACAAAATCACATCAAAGTACTGGACAAGGAGCTTAGTTAGTGGGTGTTCGGGAGGTAGCACAGTAGGGTGTATGGTGTCTGAGTCCAGACCTTCAGCACATCTCAGGTGACATCCAACCCTTATTAGGCCAGTAAGCGGATCATATTGAAGGCAGGGCAAACAAAGTTGACTATTTGGGGACAGAGGTTTTCCCTTCATCAGGGCCATCACATCTTCAGGGAAACATATTGAGCTGACTTTAAGATGGCTATCTCTGCTTCCACACGATCAGTGGCAGTCATTGGAGGAGAAGCTGCCCCGTGATGAGCATGGTAAGTGGCTTTCACAAGCTCCTCCCAAGATGTGAAGTTCCTGGGGCTGGAGTAAGAGACTTTGCCACTGTGACAAGGCCACATAACAACCCCTCATCTGAAGTCTCAGCCCTACCAGTAGGGCCAGTGCACTGAACTTTGTTGTATAAACTGGGGGCCCTGAGCCCAATGGCTGGCTGATGAAAGACTACAGAGTCCCTTCCCCCTTGTGATGTCATCAGCCAGGTTTTCCACTGACATGACATACCTCCACTGGTGAGAACCAGTGAGCTCCTGGATTTCAGCAATTCAAGTCCCGACAAAGACCTTGTAATGGCAGAAATCAGACTGCAACCAACTCAGCACAGTGGTAGAGTCAGTCCACAAGATAGTATTTTGCAGCGGTAGAGTAAGCTAGGTTTGGAGAATCTTAGCAAGCTGCGCTCCAGTGAGAGCAGCACTGACTAACAGGTGGCATATAACACCTTGGTATGGTAATGCTCTGCAAGTATGGTAGCTCCTTCTTCCATTCTACCCAGGCGGCACAAAGGACACAGGTGACAGGTTCATCCCAGCCACATAGACTGTACAAGAATCTTCCCTCTAGTGGTATAGGGAATGAGAAACCCTACAGGGTCATATTGGCTAGCAAACACCTTGTACGCATTGCGAAGAGTTGGTGCTGTGGGCAAGGTATCAGTGGGGCAATGCCAACATAATCCAAGCATCGAATCTTGTGGGTCAGCTTGGTAAGAAGTCAGCCAGAGATCACAGCTGTCAGAACGGGCAGTAGTAGGCAGGTAGGACACCTCCTTTGGCACATTACTGGCCCACTGCAGTATTTCAAATCCTCCCATGCCCAGTAGTTGCCTTGTTTTGTCCAGGAGTTGTTTAGCTTGGTGTGGAGTCAGAAGCGACTGGAGACAGTTGTCCACATGGACACACAAATGGCAGTGTGGACAGATTCGTATACATCTTCATTCCCCCTCACGGTGGTGTTGCACATGCCGCTGTAAAGCATAAGTGGTGCAGCAAAGGCTGCAGGTCATGCCAAATGGTAACAGTCACCATTCATACACATTAGGTGGATCCTCCTGTTGTCCATCCCTCCAAAGAAAGCGAAGCAGAGGCTGATCTTTGGAAAGCAAACGTACCTGATGGAACATGGGCTTTATATCCCAGCTTATGGCCACCGCATGCTGGCGGAATCGGAGTAACACGCCAAGGAGCAAAGGGCTAAGCGTGGGACCTGGCAGCAGGCCCCACGCTGTAGCATGGGGCCTGGCAGGTGCAGTTGAAGACTAGGCAGGTTTTGTTGTTGTGATGCACAAGATGGCGTGGAATGTACCAGGATTTAGTTGAACCATTCACCTCCTCTGGAGTCAACTTTACCAAATTGCCAGCCTTCTCCACTGTCTTGAACTCCTGGTTGTATGTCTGTGCTCTGCTGGGGTCCTTGCATAGTTGATGCTTATTGGCTCTTTGAAGAGCCATGACTGGTAGACTTTTGGCGAGTCCCTGTAGCGTCCACCCCAGCTCAGTACAGACTGCTACTGGCCCTCCAGGTGGTCCCCGGATCACCGGTCAAACAGGAGTGAGAAGGTGCAGGTGATCTGATCCAATCAGGATCATAGGTTTCACCCGGCTGAAACCTTTGAAGGGAAGTCTTTGTAGGTGGCTGTACTTCTTTTTGAGTGTTTCCACTGGACAGGATTGCTCAGCTAGAGCCAGTTGTTCTGCTGTGAAAGCATTCAGTATTTGATGCCTCATCTTTGGCTTACCTTTAGTGGACACCTCCAATGATATGCTTCCCCCATTCAGCTGCAGGACATCCTGTCTAATGGTTTGTAGGGCCAGAACCTCATCTGTCTGGGCAAGGCCAAGGAACTTCACAGCAGCAGGCAATTCTATGGTTCTCTCTGAACCGTCATCCAGCACGGCAAAGTGTCCATGGTCCTCTTCCCATTGTGGAGTTGACTCTTACCACCTTCAACGTCACCATACCGGAGTGACTGGGATGGTCAACATAGATGACACTGGATGCAGTACACGTGGTCAGAATATTGGGATTTTGTTCTTTACCCTTGGCAAGGACATGTTATACAAGGAGGTGTTGCTCACCACAAGTGCTGCAGGGTTTCTTAAGCGTGCCTTCAGCAGAATGATTCCAGCCACATCTCCAACATTTATTCTTATCTTTGATCCAGTCACTTGGGAACTTCAAGTGATCGAGCAAGATCTGATATTTATAATCCTCGGAAAAGTGCTTGTGAGGCCCAAGAACACTATCCAGTCCTTTCTTCAGTAAAGCAAAGTCTCTCTCCTTCCCAGAACTAAAACGGTGAGCATGGGCTTAGGAATGCCATAGGAGGATATGGTGTATGTTTGCTTAGTTTGTATGATAATGATCAGCTAGACACACCCTATAATCTTTTAATAATAATAAACTAAGTACACATTTCTTTCAAATGTAGGTTCTGTTGTTGGAATAAGTGTGTATGGAATTCACAGGAATGCATCTGTCTGGGAAAACCCTAATGTAAGTAAAGACAATTTTATTCCCAGCACAACTTACTACATGGAATACATCATCAACAGAATCTATGATGAAATAAAATTATGAAGTTTTTCAGCACTCTGCTCAAAAGGCTGCAAATAATTTATCAAATAACTGAAGAAGCAATGATGAAACTGGTGCATTAAATTAATTACTAGTGCTGTATTTGCTGAGGTGGGTAGGTCCCTGGTGCCAAAGTGGACCTCAGGACAGATTCAAGATGGTTTAATGACTTACTATATTATGTGTGTCAGAATGCAGTTTTCTCTGCGCAAGTGGTAAGAGTGATAAGGTTCAGAAAACAAGTGATAGACATAACACTGCTCTCTTTCTTTGTCCTGTATTACATTAGGTCTTTGACCCTCTGCGTTTCCTACCAGAGAACATTGCCATGAGATCTCCTCATGCTTTTGTGCCCTTCTCAGCTGGGCCAAGGTTTGTCCTCACCTGAAACTATATCACTGTATAGAGACTGCTTGTAGTAGTCTCAAGTATGTGAATGTGTAACTTAGCACTGACACTGTTTTTACATCAACACAATAAAAACTGGTTTTATGATGGGCTAAAGCAAGTAGGGGAAAGGGTGAACTCACTGTAATCTAAGATTGATCCCATTTAAAATGCAAGCACCTTTGGCCCTGAATGTTAAAAAATAACATACTATACTCATCCCTACTATTCATATTCCTCATGTCCTAATCTCAGAAGGATCAAACTATTTTCATCATTTTTCAGTTCTTTAGAATATTCACTTGTATATTTCTTACATTTAATATTTTCCTCCCTCAGAAACTGCATCGGTCAGAACTTTGCTATGAATGAGATGAAAGTGGTGACAGCTCTGACACTGAAGCGATACCAGCTCATAGCGGAGCCCACTATGAAACCCAAGATCATCCCCCGACTGGTTCTCCGCTCACTCAATGGCATCCACATCAAGATCAAACCTTTAGACGCAGAGAGCTAAAGTGCACTAACTGCAAGAACTGCTAAAAATTACTGTATTTAGAAAGTAAATAATTTATGTTGATTTGAAATACTTCTACTATGTAACAAGCTTTTACATATATATTCATGGACTCTGTCGTGCAATTTATGTTTTTGGGAGAAATTGTCATAGAGAATATGTGTCACAATACATTGTATATAATTTCCCCAATTTTGTTGTTTGTTTGTTTTTTTACAAAAATAACAGAGATTACAAATACAAATACATAAATATGTCCTCATTCAAAAATGTCTTGTGACACCTGCATTGGCTTATGGGATGATGATGTCACAATGAAAGTGACATCATCACAGTGAAAATGTAAGCAGTAAAAGTAAAAAGCCGTCAAAAAAATGACCACAAGTTCAGATACCTGAAAATTCTACTTAAGCACAGTAATGAAGTATTTGTACATCGTTACTTCCCATCTCTGCCTAGTGGTGGCTCAGGTTCGCAGTATCAGTTTCTCAATGACAAGGTCTCCACTCAGATTAAAGAAAAAAAAACCCTCAGCTGGAAATGGCAGTGGTAACATAACCATTCTTATTAGCACGACCTAAATCATCTGCACACCAGGGATGTTCCTGGCAATTAATTGCTTAGTCAACTAAATGAGGGGGGATAGACTAACCAACTAGTCTCAAACTAAGAAACACATAAAGTTAAATTTGAAAACCAAGATGACCATGGCCTTCAGTGGATTATCAGCCAGAGGAAATTCAAGAATCTGGCAGAGATCCAGAAAGACTGGAATGAGGCAGGAGTCACAGCTCCAAAAACCACCACATTCAGGCGCATCCGGGAGATGGGCTACGACTGTTGGGTTCCTTGGGTCAAACCCCTTATGAGCCTGAGCCAAAGTCAGAAGTGTCTCAACTGGGCCAAGTAGAAGAAGGACTGGAGTGTTGGCCAGTGGTCCAAGGTCCTTTATGAGGTCATCATCTGAAATGGTTTTCCAAAAGTCTTGAAGGAGTTCCCAGAGATACTGAGCACTTGTTGGCCTTTTTGCCGAGCACTCTGTGGTCCACCTCATCCCAAAACATCTCCATTGGGCTTAGGTCAGGTGACCGTAGAGGCCAGGCCATCTGGCACAGCACTCCACTCTCCTTTTTGGCCAGTTAGCCCTCACACAGCCTGGAGGTGTGTTTGGGGTCATTGTCCTGTAAATGACGCTCCAACTAAACTAGAACCGGATGGGATGCATGTCGCTGTAAAATGCTGTGTTAGCCATGATGGTTCAGTGTGACTCCAGTTTTGAATAAATTCCCAACAGTGTCACCAGCAAAACACCCCCCACACCATCACACGTCCTCATCCATGCTTCATGGTTGGAACCATGCATGTCGAGACCATCCGTTCACTTTTTCCGTGTAGCACAAAGACACAGCAGGTGGAACCAAAGATCTCAAACTTGGCGAAGCACAGATTTCTGCTGGGCTAATGTCCTTTCCTTGTGTCCCTTGGCCCCGAAAAAAGACAAAAACACATGATGAAGCCAGATAATTATGCTGTTATCATTCACTTATTATTCAATGCAAGTGAAAAGGTTTCCATTTTTATTTACACCTTTGTGTGCCTTTGTACACTGTGCGCCAGTGTCCTGCAGGCCTGTTAGACAGCATGCGTACATGCTTCTGCAAACCAGAAATCTGATTCACCATCTTGCTTTAAGAAGGCAGAGATAGTGAATATGTGTGGCGAGACCGCTGCACTTAAGTCCCGACTTCAGTTTCACTGCCTATCTCTGCTGTTAGACAGGCCAGGTGCTGGAGCAATTTCACAACAAGAGTCGTTAAAATGTGTGCAGAAGTGTCACAAAGACACGCTATAATCCCCTTCTGCAATTCATGCACGATGGGTGAAAGTATCAAGAAGGGCCAGAAAGGTTCACTAGTCAAAAGTACTCTTTTATTTACAGTCATATTACAAAATCCACCCAGAAAATCCACACACCCACAATGACAAAAAGTCACCAATACAGGTTGGATAAAAATGAAATGATGTCCTCTTTCTTTTATCTCAGATTTCCAACCTTTCGCTGATTTAAGATCCTAATAACTGATCACTTGAATTTCCTATGAAAACTCCTAAAATGCATTGCATCTTCTGTCGCTACCTTATAAAGAAACAGAGATGGGCAGCGTAACGCGTTACTGTAATCCAATTACTTTTTTCAAGTAACGAGTACAGTAAGGGATTACTATTGCAAAAACGGTAATTAGATTACCATTACTTTCCCGTAGGAACGCTGCGTTACTAAAACCGTGATTTTTTTGCGAGAGTGTCTCATGACAGTGACGTAAGCAAGTGCGACGTTCGTGACAACAGCTGTGTGCAGATCAACAGTGGATCATATATCGAGTGCGGAGAGAGCATGGCTGTATCCCAATTCAGGGTCTGCAGCCTTAAAGTACGCAGCCTTAACGGTCCACAAGGGCAGCGTACTCAAAGACCGCTAAGGCCGGAAGTGCGAGGCTTGTGAAATGGGACGGTCTAGCCTCCGTCGCGCTGCCCAGGTTGCCTAGCAACCATGATACTAACAGCTGGAAACGTGTCATACAGCTTTGTTTGACAGAAATGAAGGAGAAAAGCTTTTGTTCATTTGTTTGTTTGTTTCTGCATGAGCTTTGATCATTCTCTGTAAGATTAAGCTCAGCTATTGAACGGCGTGTATTTCAAAGTAAAGGCTTTAAAACCAAGTTAGTACAAACGTCACTAATGTCACATAACTTTGCCGACATGTGGCCAACAGTAATGTTTTAATGTTCTTTGTTATTAAACATTTGCACATAAATAAGTGACATAATATTCAGTACTTACTTAAAGTTTACTCTTCGGGCGCCCCTCATCCGCCGTTTTTTTCGACAAAATTATCCACACCCACCGCCGTGCTATGCATTCTGGGATATGTTGGGCCACGAAGTCTACACCGCCACGTCCTTAAAATTCAGGGAAATGAAGGACGCATTTCAGGGCCGCATTTCGAGCAGCCTTTGAATTGGGACAGCCTTCGTCGCGTCGCTGTGACGTAATCGGCCTTAAAATGCGGCCTTTAAGGCTGCAGACCCTGAATTGGGATACAGCCAATGAGCGTGCAGCGTTTAAAGCGTGGAAGTACTGACCTTACTTTGAGTTTGACTCCATAAAAAGTGACAAAAACATTAGCGTCCGTTGTGAGTGGGAAGAAAACTTCTTTTTACAGCGAAAAAAACCCCTAAACTTCCGAGCAAGCACCGAGTAGCTACGACGTAATGGGAAACTCACAGAGAAACTCGCGGATTCTTCCACTGACCGCTGCGGCACACCTGCACCAGGGTAAACCTCCGAATACCCCACTCCTGCTTTACAGGTGAAAATAGAGCAACAGGACCGCTAGTCTTTGACTTTATTTATTTTCTGCTGTGTTTTACTTGCATCTATTTGAAAGAGTGAGTGTAAACACACACAAAAAAATTTTTATTTTATGTGCTGGAATGTGCAGAAAATAGGTTTAAATGTTAAACAAATTTCTTCCAGTCAGAGAATGTTGCATATAATTTAATTTTTGCTTGATGCATAAAGTTAAAAGGTTAAAACTAATAAAACAAGTTTTAAAAAGAGACTTTTCCATTTGATTACATTTTGTATGATGGATTATGCAGAAAAAGTAGAATTGGGCTGAAAGATCTATCGCTTTATCACCTATTCAGGTTGTAAATCGTGTTTTAAAAAAGTAACTAAGTAACCAAGTAATTAATTACTTTTGAAAATAAGTAATCAGTAAAGTAACGGGATTACTTTTTCGGGGAAGTAATCAGTAATCAGTAATTCGTTACTGATTACTTTTTTCAAGTAACTTGACCAATACTGTAAAGAAATAAACTTAAGCCGACTGGTTTAACTTTTTGGCCGATGTCAGACCAGGCACCACATCAAAAAAAACAACAATGCTATGTGGCAGCCTTGTGGTCAGAATGCATGTTGCGCTGAGACCACAGCATTTAATCTGCGATTCCAGCTAGGAACCTTTGCTATAAATCACCAAACAGCTCCTCTCAATTACTACTACGTCTGTTCTGTTCATATTTGAAAAAGAAAAATCCAAACCACTATACAATATAAGATGTAACACAATTTGATGGTCCACCGAAACTTGGCCAATTTAGCCACAAACTTGGCCACAAAAGTTCACTTAAATGCCCAGCAGAACAAAACTGTGAGAGTACACCTGTGAGGGCAGCAAACCATTTTAAAGTAATATACTTGAAAAAGCCAAAGAGCACATATGTTCAGAATACTCTTTGGACAGGGCAAATAGCTTATCAGCGACATGTGAACGTTTAGAAGCTTGAAGCTCCACTTTCATGTGATGCCACATATATAGCAATAATTTCTGCAAGTGTGTAGCCAGTGTCACCGAAAATGCTGACCTTTGTGCACAACCCAACACCTAGTGGCTTGTTGGAAAAAATGCAGGACACTTTA
>NW_005187468.1:2171236-2173032 GCF_000239375.1 Pundamilia nyererei | reverse complement strand
TTTTAGGTAGCAGGGCAGCCCTGCTACCTAAAACACTTGATTTTCGCCAAGTACTTTTTTACTCTTACTTGAGTAACTTTGTTGACGATTACTTTTCACTTTTACTTGAGTAATAATATTTTAAAGTAATGCTACTCTTACTTGAGTACAATTTTTGGATACTTGACCCACCTCTGGTTATAAAGAGGTCATCATGCAGTATTCTATCATATGCAAACTTATTTCATTAAAAGCTTATACTGACTACTAAGTACAATTTTCTATTGACAGACCAAGACAGACTTTTAATTCATTTGAAAGCCTGATGCGTAGCCCACTTACCACCCTTTAATAGTTACACAAATTCATCAATTGTCACGGGAAATGAATCCAGTCTGTAATACCTAACAGCCTGTGAGCTTTGCCACCTTGAACAGTAATGAGTGCAAGTTGCGAGAGCTCAAGAATAGACCACGGATGTCCCTCATAACCAACATCTGATTAACAGCAAAAGGAGGGGTGAAAGTTCATGCTGCATTCACAGACACCATGTATGAACCAACATCCACCAAATGTAACCCACTACAATCTACCCCTGGGGTTTGAATCGTCATCCCGACGATTGACACTCACTGCCGAGGTCTAAATAGGGTAGATGTATTAGGCACAGGTGCCTGGGAGTTCACAGACCCTGTTGTTCTACTTCCTACTGCCTGGGGCAGATGATGCCGATTCGAGTGCGTCCCAGCATTAGCACGAGTAGTCCTATGTGAAGAAGCAATATTATTTTGAACACCAGCCGTAACTGGCAGCTGATCGGTGCAGACCAGCACCACAGAGGACGTTGAGGGTTTTGGCTCACTTGGTATGCAGGAAGTAGGGGTCTCCTGTCTTTGTTGGCAATTGCTTGGGGCTGGAGTAGGTTCATAAACCAATAAAAACCACTCACCACCTTGCATAGTTTCTAATAGTTGGATTGGAGTACTGGGAGGACAAGTAGTCACATACTCCACCTTATTCTTTAGTAGTGAACGGTGGACATGTTTCACGTGACTAAGGTTATCCGACAGAGTAACAGTGTAAACTGATCCATTTTGGTCTGGGGCCTGTAGCACTTGATACACCACTAAACTCCAAACATTCTAAATTTTATGACGGCCTCTAAGCCCAACCTCCTTAAGGTAAGTCAACTGACCTTCTTGCAGGGGAGCATCCCTCACATGCTGGTTGTGACATGTCATACGCCAATTAGCTGCAGCCTCCAAGCGTTTATTAGCATGTTCAAAAGCATGACATAGCCGAGTCTGATGCTCTGCAATCCAATGATGGGTGCTACCAACCACAGGCTCCTGAATTCTACCCAACAAAAACTCAACAGGTAGCTGGGGATCTCAGCCAAACATCAGAGCAAATGGTGACTCACTAGTAGACTGATGCACTGTGGTGTTACACGCACATGCATAAAGTAAAGAGTCCATGGTAGCCAGGACAGTCTTTTTGATCCTTTCTAAATACTTCATCACGATTGGTGTGAGTCCAAAAGGATGATAGTCGTTTAAATCCACTACCAGTATGTTTCTTAGAGAGGGGCACACTGGTAATGGACTTAAAGGATGGGCAGATTGTATGTCTGTGAATACACCATCCAGCTCTGATGAGCAGACCCTGAGTGCATGCCTGGGGATATTATTTGGGCCAGCTGCCTTATTTGGGTTTGTTTTCATTAGAGCTGTGCACACCGCCACCAATGACAGATCGTGATGTAGTGGTTTGTCCTGTGTGTCATGTCCTGTCTGACTCTGTGGGTTGGTGTTGTG
>NW_005187468.1:2139566-2158376 GCF_000239375.1 Pundamilia nyererei | reverse complement strand
GTTTTTAGCTGCCAAGAGTTCATGTACACTGGTCTCTGTGCTGCATATGCTGTCAAAAACACGCTGATATCCAGCAGGTAAGATAAGACATTTGCAGCTTTAGTGAGTGCAGTTTCACCAGAGTGACAGGCCTTGGAAGCAGACTGGGGGGAAACGATGATGATTACTGTTTCCTGTGAGGGCGCACACACTACCAGTCAAAAGTTTGGACACACCTTCTCATTTCATGTTTTTATTTATTTTCATGACTTTTTAGATTCTCGCCAAAGGCATCAAAACTATGAAGAGTCACCGTTTGCTGTGATTACTGCTTTGCAGACTCTTGGCATTCACTCAGTGAGCTTCATGAGGTCATCTCCTGAAATGGTTTTCTAACAGTCTTGAAGGAGTTCCCAGAGATGCTGAGCACTTGTTGGCCTTCTTCCTTCACTCTGTGGTCCATCTCATCCCAAGCTGTCTCCATTGGGTTTATGTCAGGTGACTGTAGAGGCCAGGCCATCTGGCGCAGCACTCCATCACTCTCCTTTTTGGCCAAATAGCCCTCACACAGCCTGGAGGTGTGTTTGGGGTCATTGTCCTGTAGAAAAATAAATGATGGTCCAGCTAAACTAGAACAGGATGGCATGTCGCTGCAGGATGCTGTGTTAGCTATGCTGGTTCAGTGTTCCTTCATTTTGAATACATTTCCAAAAGTGTCACCAGCAAAGCATCCTGTACACCATCACACCTCCTCAATGCTTCAAGGTGGGAACCATGTATGTAGAGACCATCCGTTCACTTTTTCTGTGTCGCACAAAGACACGGCGAAGTACAGATTTAGACTGGTTCAATGTCCATTCCTTGTGTTCCTTGGCCCCCCAAAAATCTCTTCTGCTTGTTGCTTTTCCTTAACTGTGGTTTCTTAGCAGCTATTTGACCATAAAGGCCTGATTCACACAGTCTCCTCTTCTGCACAACACAATTGATGGTCCCAACCCCATTAAGAGGACAAGAAATTCCACAAATGAACCCTGACAAGGCACACCTTTAAAGTGAAAACCATGTCAGGTTACTACATCATGGAGCTCATTGAGAGAATACCAAGGATTTGCAGCACTGTCAACAAAGAAAAGGGAAGCTATTCTGAAATATAAAACATATTTACGGTTATTTATCAACTTTTTCCTTGCTACATAATTACATACATCTTGCTTCATATATTTGATGTCTTCAGTATGTATCTACAATGCACAAAGTAGTAAATTTAAAGAAAAAAACATTAAATGAGAAGGTGTGTCCAAACTTTTGCCTGGTGGTGAACATTACCAACACATTCAAAAGGACATGACTGGTCGGTAATCAGTAACCAATAACAGAGACGGCTTAAGTCAAAGATACTGTAAACCACAACAGTTTCAAAGTTAGGAGGGAGTAGTTTCACATTTCATCAGTTACTGAATGCAGGTCAGAAAACTGCAAACTAATAACTCAATGGGAGCTTCAGGAGGTCTTTAAAAGGTTAAGTTGGCACAACCATCTGATAAGTTTTTAAGCAAGCACCTATAAGACAACATTTGAAGTAAAGAAGTCTCAGAATTTGTTGAAGTCTATCTGCAACAGATAATATAATATATAAAATTACTTTATGTCAAAAAGGTGCGAAATTAAGCAATGGCGTCCCTAAAGTGTCAAAAGCACATGATGAAGCCAGAGAATTAACCTGTTCTAGCAACGAGCGGAGCACACTTATCATTCCGTACAAGTGAAAAGGTTTCTGTTTTCATTTACACCTTTTTTTTAGTCTCCTGCAGCACTGTTAGACAGCACGCGTACATGCTTCTGCAAACCAGAAACCCGGTTCATCATCTCGCTTTAGGTAGGCAGAGATAGAAGTGAATATGTGTGGCGAGACAGCTGCACTTAAGTCCCGACTTCAGTTTCACTGCCTATCTCTGCTGTTAGACAGGCCAGGTGCTGGAGCAATTTCACAACAAGAGTCGTTAAAGCGTGTGCAGAAGTGTCACAAAGACACGCTATAATCCCCTTCTGCAATGTGCAGGTTCATACACAACTGGGTGAAAGTATCAAGAAGGGCCAGAAAGGCTCATGAGTCAAAAGTACTCTTTTATTTACAGTCATGTTACAAAATCCACACACCCACAAGGACAAAAAGTCACCAGTACAGGTTGTATAAAAATGAAATGACGTCCTCTTTCTTTTATCTCAGATTGCCAACCTTTCGCTGATTTAAGATCCTAATAACTGATCACTTGAATTCCCTGTGAAAACTCCCAAAATGCATTGCATCTTCTGTCGCTGCCTCATGCAGAAATAACCTCAAGCCGACTTGACTTGACTTTTTGGCCGATGTCAGACCAGGCACCACATCAAAAAGAAACAACAATGTTATGTGGCAGCCTTGTGGTCAGAATGCATGTTGCGCTGAGACCACAGCATTTAATCTGTGATTCCAGCTAGGAACCTTTGCTACAAATCACTTACCCTCTCCTCTCAATTACTACTACGGCTGTTCTGTCCACATTTGAAAGAGAAAAATCCAAACCACTATACTATATAAGATATAACACAATTTAATGGTGGACTTAAACATGGCCACAGTCTTTATTAACCAGCTACAGCCAGCTGATTACCTGTTTGACACAGAGAACTTTTAACTGATACTGGATTTGTTCAAAACAGTAATACGTTGTATAAACTGCACTGTACTGTTTCATGTGAGAGATGCTAACATGCTACGTGACATTTAGAATAGTTTAAATCCTAATTCTCTTTTTACTAACCTTTTATTTTGCCTTTTAAGTTGGTATTTGTTCTTGTGCTAGTGTCTACTCAGCTGTATTCTGTTAGTGCTTAGCAAAAGTTCACTTAAATGCCGAGCAGAACAAAAGTGTGAGAGTACACCTGTGGTGGAAAAGTGGGCAACAAACCATTTAAAAGTAATATACTTGAAAAAGCCAAAGAACAAATATGTTCGGAATACTGTTTGGACAGGGCAAATAGCTTATCAGCGACATGTGAACGTTTAGAAGCTTGAAGCTCCACTTTCATGTGATGCCACATATATAACGATGATTTCTGTAACTGTGTAGCCAGTGTCACTGAAAATGCACAAGCCACCACCTAGTGGGTTGTTGGAAAAAATGCAGGACACTTTGGTTCATATGATGCTGGTCTAATATATGGAATGAAAAGCTTGCAGTCAATAATACACTTGTATTATATGTTTTCATGATAAAAATCAGCCCTGTGTTTTGACAGAAATTCAGTTCATATCTGCAATCTCTGGCCCCCCTGACTCATCACAGTAAAATCTGATAGAAAAGTACGTTTCGCTTTCCTTTAATAGTATTTTCAACATTCTAAAGAAGTGAAAAAAATATTGAAATTGTAGAAAAAATACAACCTTACATCAAATTCGTCAAAAACATAACTCGATGACCCACCATATCTTCGTAAAGAATCACTCAGATAACCATACCTGCCACTTTGAGCCTCAGATGTGAAGTCCTTTAAATGTATTTTAAATTTCTTTGCAATCAATAAGCTTCTACTTATCAGCTACCAGTTTAACAGATGCAGACACATCTTGTGACAGACCAAAACAGAACTTGTGTGATGACTTCTTGTAATGACAACGAGTACACGACAAATTAAAAGAAAAAAACAAAATAGAAAACAACAAAAAAAATGGAAGTGAATGGCTCCATCTCGTCCAGGTCACAGTCCCTGATGTTTCTGCTGGTAACCTGAGAGTCAGCAGCTTTGAGAAACTGGTTAGATGAGTAGTGAAGGGGTGGGTTTCTTGCCTGGCCAAGTTTCTTTGGCATACTTCTTTTTTCGTGGCTCGTTGTGGGTCTCCGGTAGGTAAGGAGCTGTAACAGGTGTGGGGTTGAGAGTGACAGGTGGCTGTGGAGCCTCAGGGGCCAGGTCTACCTCTGGTGCTGGGTTAGGGAAAGGGAGAGGAAGCCCTCCTTGCATGGCAACACCTCCTGGAGCTCCTATCGGCTGGTTCTCATGACTGGTGGGAGGCAAGTCCCCATAGAGACCACCACCAAAGCCGTAGCCGTGCATGCGTTTTGAAGTCAAGTCATCAAAACCCAAAGTGTTCTGGCCCTCTAATCTCCGTTTCTACAGCAGGGATAGCAGAGCATCAGCGTCACAGTTCATACACTTAATACATGTTTACCTTTCCAAGTCATACAGCTAGACCACTGCAAATGGTAGTGTTACACTGGGCATACTGGGGCCACCCAGTGAGCTACACAGGACAACTTTTATTTTTGCAAAAAATGCACATTTATCACCTTAAAAATTACATTTCTTTAACCATCCTGTCAGCTAAATGTATCTGACATCAAAACTCACCTTTATAGGGATGACAGCAGTCTGCACCATATTTCTGAAGCGCCCAACAGAGGGGTCTATATCCTCTGTAAAGATTTAAAGAACAGTTGGTATACATTAGCGCTGGGGGCATTTCTTCTCATTAGAATTCACAATCAACATATTTGATCAGTGACATATCAGCCATAAGCCACCTCACTGCAAACCCACATTAATTAATGCGTTTCTAGCCTGGAATGAAAAGTATCCAAATTTAGTTTATTTGGCTTAATCTTAACTAATCTAATCATCAAAGCTCATTTTCTTCTCATGTACATGCTGTAAATAAAATAACAATCCACTAGTTTTTGGGTAACTAACTTGAGTACCTGGATTAATGATGGAATCTTCTTCACTGAAGGTAACTCTGGAATTTTTTCGTTTCCTCTTGGGCCTCTGGATTTCCAGGTTGCCTTCCTCAATGGTGAGGAGGGAGATGCGCTTGTTGTGAGCTGTGTTGAACTCTGTCAGGTTCTGGCAGGTTAAAAACATTACATATGAGCAAAATAGCTGCATGAATGTCAAAATATCCCAACATAACAACACGATATACCGGAACAAACTTGATAGAAAAAAACAGTATTATAAAGTGTCATATCGTGATAATTTTGTGAGGCCACATCGAAAAGGCTCGGATGAGCTTTCCAAAGTTCTACAAGTTGTGCCTCCATCCCTTGTGTCCAGATCACACGCTGCACTGCCGTGCTACTCCGTCTTTTTCACCGACATTTATGCGTTTGCGCATGCGCAGTGTGAGCGGCTGCGGTGACACCCTCACGACGGTCGTGAGGATTTCAACCAAGCGATTGATGATCGGGAGCTGGTCGGGAGGTGTTAATCACTTCTCGTTCCCCACGTATACTACACGATGCACGATGAAGGCCAAACTCGGGCCGATCACCAAAACGGTCGCACGACTCAACAATCGGCTCAAAATGGGCCAAAAATCGCACAGTGTAAGCCCAGCTTAACTTATAAAAATAACACGTGGAGTTTTCTAGTCAGAAGACGTATCGCAGTATCATTTGCATTATGAGTGAAGGGGTTACAAATTGAAGAGCTTAGCCTATTAAAACAGACCTAATTTAGTGTTTTTTAGTGCACCAAAATACATACTGTGGACCTGAGAGGTATTCACATCAGCCATGATATTCCTTTCCCGTGCAGTTCATTTTTCAGAATATAAACTAACTGTACCTCCAGTTCTGTCTCTTCTTCTGGAAGCCCGAGCAGTCCTTTCAGCTCCTCATCATCTCCTGTCTTGCTGTCCCCTGTGCCAGCACTGCCTTGGGTTTGAGGTTTCTCTCTGATGGTGTAAGTCCGTGTTGAGGCCCCAAAAGATATTGTAGAGTCTATGGGAACCTGCTGAGGCTTGTGGGCCTCCAGCCGAATGTGTCCAAGGAAAGTACCGTGTGCTAAATGATGACATCAAGCACAGTTTTAGGACTGATGTGTGTAGCTAAGCCTGATGTAATAATGAAACAACAATAATTCAAGGTAGTCAAACAATACATTTTGTCAATATTTGGTAACTTTTCTGACTTGCCTGACCCAGCAATATTAAATACTAATATAACAATGACCTCTGCATTAACAGAGGCCATGTTTAAGCACGTAATGTCTGGTGTGATCAAACTGCAATTTTTCTTTATATCCAGTTATTCTCATAAATGTGATTTTTAGTCCATTCTTAATTTTATCATCTATAACATCATTTTCATTAATACGTTTTTGCTAATATTTTTAAAAAGGTCCAATGCGTGCCACTTTCTTGCCAAAACTCAGTTGCCAGCTGGCATATCATGTTTCTATTTATTTTTTGCAGCTGGTTATAACAAACGAGAAAGAGAGAATGCATAACTGCTACACAAGACAACTACTTCTTTTGAGTGCTCCCCTTAGCAGCCACCACCCACTCTTTCCCTTTCACTGCCATAGCCAACTGATATGTCATCTGCTCCATCATTAGTCTCCAGCCTTACCTACATCTCACTCGCTCCTAGTGTGCTGTATTCCTAGCCAACCAGTAATCCTGTCTAACTCCTTCATCTCCCTGACTACTGAATATTTGAATACTTTCTTGTACTGTGTTATTCCATGACAAAGTCTCCTTGTTTGCTCTGTCCAGACGATGCACCAAACAGCTTTGCCTGAGCACTTCAGCTGTATTTTCCCAGTCATCTGGTAAATTTCCCCTAAGACCCAGAGCCTGTCTCCTCAACTCCTCCCTAAATTCCACGCCAGCATTCTTCCTCCATAAACTTCCACCATGGAATCTTTGGCTCTGCCATCACTCTGCTCTTCTGCTAGATTTCCAAAGTCATCCTACAGACGACCATCCAGTGCAGCTTAGCTACCACCTCACCACCACCTTGCAGTCTCCTGTCTGTTTATATAGTCCGAATTACACATTTATTACAAAAACAGGACCTTAAATAAACAATAAGGTTTCCAATTACAATCTGACCCTGATGCTTAGCATCATTGCTTTAATTAGAATATTGTTGTGGATTATTTTTGTCTATCCAGCAGTCTATTGTTCAACAAATTATTCGAGCGATTATGAGCACTACTGGCTGCACGCAATAGATTAATTTTATTCCTTTTTAGCCCTTAGCTTTTTCAGACAGTAACGTAGAGTGTACAAGTATGACTGAAGATCATGTCTTACTGCTGTTGAGGTCTATGAGGAAGACCCTTTTCAGGTGTTTGTGATAGACTAGTGCAGCGTGAACACGAGAGCACGACTGATGGTCAATGGTGAAGTCGCACCAGTCGGGGTTCCTCCCAAATAGGTAGTACTTCTTTTCATCTATGATCAGTTTCTAGAAGGAGAGACACGAGTTAGTGACTTGGCTTTGAAAACAAGCCAGTGAAGAAGGCTGAATAACATTTCTGTGCCTCTGAGCCATAACTCCACAGTGTTGCTTCCACTGAAAAGCTTAAAACTCAGGGCTGATTCTACTGTCGCACCGTTTGAAGCCCTGCAGCCAAAGCAGACTGTCAGGCTCGTATCTAGTGCATTCAATTAACCCTACTACCAACATTATTCTTGCAGTTCACAAGTATGCAATGCTATAAATTGTTGGTCTAGTGTAACATCTCCAAACTTCCAGTTACCTCTATCAGTTTGTCCCCCTTCATCACGTCCAGGTGGAGCCCAGGGGGCGGTTTGCCTGCCCTAAGAGAAAACATTTTTAAACATTAAAACTGTCTAAGTTAATGTTATACGTGGACAGTGGATCATTATTCTAAATAAATGGCTACACTCCATTGTCTCCCCTTGCTGCAGTTAAGGATTTGTTCATAGAAACGAGTCACTCACCTCTGCACTCATAGAAACGTGTTCAAGATTGATACTTTTACATACAGAAAAACTTATTAAATTATATCCTGCGTATACATGTGATTTATTTCCTCTTTTCGTGATCAGAATTAAAACTGCACATAAACGATGGGTCTTAATAAGAAAAAAAGAGGCAACGCCATTTGTAGATACACACCAGCGTTAGCCTGCTCAGATGCTAACATTAGCCACTGTGAAAACCAGCTATTCTCCTCTGTAGAAAGTTACATTGATAATTAAGTGAATGCTAATCTGCTCATTTGCACCTGATATCACATAACAAGCTAACGGCTACAACTTTAGCACGTGCATTTTCTCACCATGATGGACAATCAAAAGGAGGGGGACTGTCTTTGCTTATTTTAGTCGCCATCTTGCCTCAGCTTCTCTAGCAGAGCTGCATGCTGGGTAAACGTCACTTCGGATTACTGGGAAATGTAGTCCTGTAGTACTGCCAAACATTGAATAGAATATTAGACTACGTTTTCTCATTTACTCCGACTTTTACTTAAAATAAATGGTAAAACAAAATAATACATGGATTTTCTAAGAACGTTCAAACCCATGAGGTGGGGGGATTAAACTAACACCAACTTTGAGTTACCACAAGAACCAGCAGGGGTCCCTATTCCCCAAATTTCTAAGTTAACACTGTTAAAAGGTCAAATCAGATAAAATAACTGATATTTTGTTTCGTGAGCAGCTGGTGGTTTGAATGAAGCTAGGACTGTAGGTCTATCTATTTGGGGCAACGGTACTAATAGCTGGTGTGGGCGGACTCTGTGTCAAGCACTGATCTTTAGAGCTTTTTGTGGTTCTTGGAAACTGTGAGTTGAGTCAAACGTTAAAAACCACTGCCTGCCTTCCTTGATATGTCAAGGTGGGAGGATATCTAGCCTCTCCTTGCTGCAGATAGAAGTGTCATAGGCTTAGAAAAGCACCAAGAGCAGGAAGTGCTGAGAGAGAAAGATGACACATGGCTAAAATGAATATCACAAAGAGCCTGAAATATTAGTGAAGAAAAGCTATCAGTGTGTCCTCGCATCTGTGCTCTGAGAGTTGCTCTTTTGCATTTTTAAAGGTTATCATAGTGCATGTATTTATTTAAACCTTGCGCAATGTGCTCGCACTGATTTTGGCCACACCGTTAAGTAGAGCAGCTTGACTATCAAACAAGAAAAAAGAAATATAACACGTTCACACTGCAAAATTGCAATTGCGATTTGCTCCTTTTAAAGTCTGTCGTCCTCTCCCCCTTTCTCTCCCTCTCTCTCTTTCACTCTTACACACACACACCCACACACACCCAAAAAATTAAGACATATACAAAGCTCAAAGTTAGAGTGTGGATGTTTTATTTTATTCTTCATAGCAGGATTTATGCTGTAATTCCCAAAAATTTAATAAAACATTCTTTTGGATACTTATTCACCATCTTCACAGCAATGAGGCTTTGCCAGATTGCTTTGTCCCCGTATGTGAATGCACAAGTTGTGCAAAGAGATCCTGTAACTTCCTCATTCACTTTTGTGGTTTTTAACTGAGAAAGCACCCCCGTTTTGTGCTGCGCTTGTCATTTGCTGCCTGCCTTCATTTTTGGTTGCACACACTCAGAGGCAGCAGTGATGGCAGGCGCCACTGCTTTGCCACTTCAGGAATTCATCGCGTCATTGGACGATACCTGTCTGCCAAAAATTTTGCAAGTTTGCTCTGGAGTATATTTCCAAGGTAGTTTTTTATTATTATTATTATTACTTTTCCTCAGTGAGATGGCGTATACAGAAGGACAGCACTTACGAGATTATAGATTACTTCATTGCTGTGCGCTTCTCTGTGTTGTGTCTGTCTTTCATAAATTCAAAGTTACAATCTAGTGTACATTCCTTTTACATTTTGTACATTTTTAACCCTAAATTAGACGTTATTATATATAAAAAGAACAGTGAGCATTTGTTGTATTGCTCATGGCTCGCAACTGGAAACAATTCCCATTAGAGTGTATGCGTTCATGTGCTAGTTAAGAAATCATAATCATTTTTGTTCCTTCAGTTTCTTGTTTTCCATTCCAGGTTCTATATATGAAATTTCTGGGAGTGAAGTGTGCTTTTCCACTGGGGATCTAATAAAGGTCACTAAAATTGAGCTCCTATCAGTTTCCTGTCAAGACGTAGCAAACAATGAAACATTTGAGCTGCCTATCAGCCACACAGGTTGGTCTAGAGAAATTCTTGTAAGAATGGTTAAATCTATTTTGTAGAACTACAGTGACTTTTCTTTTCTTCTCAGGCTTGTTCAGGGTCGTGCCAGAGGAGATGCCGTACAGTACGGTAGAGGAGATGGTCAGCATGAGGCCGGTAGGCCTCGACTCCTCTCTTCCCTTCACTTTCTCCAGCCACTCCAAGATGACCATTGGCAATTTAGCACTGGGAGCTGGGACAGCTTTGACTGTGCTCTCTGTTGAGAAGCACAAGGATCAAGAGGATCAAGTCCGCTGCCTTATTCGAGGACAACAAGAAGCCTCAGCTGAAGTGTGCATCCCTGTTTCTTTCCGAGGGGAGTTCTATGAGTGTGAGAGTGAGGAGCGCTTTACCCTGCGGGAGATCATGTCCTCGTCGTCCCTGCGTAGCCGAAGGTTTCGCTTTGTCAATGCTACCAAGTGTGATCGGCCTCTTATGCTCAGTCCAGTATACCATGTCCAGGCCGTCATGAACTGTAAGAATAACCTACTTTTTAACTATTTAACTACTATTTAACATAATGTTGATCTGGATTTGTTATTTGTGTGTGAACCCCACCGTGTGTTATGTTAATGCAAAGTTTGTGAACTTCCACTTTAACTTCCACCTTAATTGTGAAATACTTGGTTCATGACATTTTATTGTTCCTCTACATCTGTGCACATTTATGCACTACATAAACAACATTTGTGCATATTAAAATTTTACACTTGAAGCCAATGACATATAGTACATACCATGCTATAAAACAGTTAAAGTTAATGCCACCTTGAAAAACATCAGCATATCATTAAAAGCAATTAATCTATATGATGCACTGTTATGATTGCTTATGATTATATGATTGCTTATATTTGTAACCTCAATAATTTAAATTCAGAACAAAAAAAAGCATAGTTCACCTGTACTGCACTCATACCAAAGTTAAATATACCTAATATGCATGACTGCCTTCCTCTCTTTTGTCTACAGTGAGGAAGAATGTGGTGAAGTTTCCATCCAGTTTAGAAGTGGATGTGGTCGATGTCACCGAGCTGTGTAAAGATGTGCATTTTATTGTACCCCTTTCTCTGAGTGAAGTCCACTCTGAGCCGAATAAATCATTCCCTGGAGTGGTGGAGATCATCGAAGACCCAGAGACGCGCTCCCTGTTCAAGTGCAGCTGGCTACCGGAGCTTCGCAAGAATGAGCACCTGATTTTTCACAAAAAAGGAACCTCGCCCATGATTTTATTATCCACTTTGAAAAGCAGGAAAACACCGCAGTACTTCCTGGTGTCTCAGCAATATGGTGGACGTTTCCGGAGACGGCCAAGAGAGTTTAATTCAGTATACGAGCTGTACGTTGCTTCAATCCACGCACCAGGTCTGAAGGTCAGCGTAACAAGGAACTGTGAGGAAGTGGAAGAGGAGGGACTCCCTGCCCTCAGTGTGGGGGAACAGCTTGAGGTTGTGCGCTGCGATAGGATGGTTTTACCCTGTGAAGGCAAAGCAGGACAGAAGCAGTCGGTAGAGGCTCTTTTGTGTTATCGCCTTCAAGAGTCGGATGATGATGATGATGATGATGATGAGGATCAGGTGAAAAGGGAGGATGAAAAGGAAGAGATTATTATGCCTCTTTACATGGAGGGTCACTTTGTGGAAGTACTCAGTGACAACAGGAAGTACAAACTCAGTGACTTGGGGAAGGAGTTTAGCTTGCCTCTGGATGTTAAAGTGGTGGGCCGTGATACAGAACTCGAGAAGGATCCCCTCTATGGGTTCTCATGTCTCAGAATAGAGGCAGCTATGTTGGAACCCACCATTCAGGCAAGCTTTGTACACAAGCCAGAGTACTGTTTCGAGATCCCAACGCAGTGGCTCTCAATGTCTGTCTATTTTACTACAGACCCCCTCCCATGGCCCAAAGATCAACCCCCCACGTGTCAAGTGGAAAGAGTTACCGAAGTTGCAGACACATTCTTTTATGAGTTTCGCAAACGTGGTAACTCAGATGCGGAGCCGCCACCTCGACCACCAAAGCGAAACATGTCATTTTCGGCACCTCCCAAAAAAACAAAGAAATCAAAGAAGGCAAACAAATCCAAACATCAAGGAGACAAAAGCGTCCCAACCAAACAGTTCAGCGACTTGACTTTGAATAACAAAAAGAGGCCCCCCGCCCCACCACCTCCCGTGAGTGACTCTTTTCATGCTTGTATAACATTTTCGAAAGCTATTATTATAAAGGCTAAAGCTCAGCTTAGGTTGTCTAGATTTTCTTGTCACATCAGGTTTCTCTTGAAACCCCACTACGGTGAAACTAATATACAGATTCTCATAATGTGACTTTCAGGAAATGAACTAAGCAAAAATAACAAATTGGTGCTTCCACTTTTTTCCTGTGGTAAATACGCCATGCATGTAATAAAACAGAAGTTTCCTCTTTTGTGCAGGCTAATGAAGATGAGCCCCCACCACTTGTGCCCCGAAAGTTCTCAGCGGCTGACCAAACCATAGGCAAGGCTCTGCCAAACACTTATGTACAAATGAAGGAGTCTGCTAAAACAGGTGGGGCTCTGTCTGATATAATGTTTTAAGAGAGCCACCGATTTGTCTCTTGCAAAACTTATAGTGCAGCTGCTGGACTAGTAAAGCATTCTCTATGTTTATATTAAAGCAGTGTTTGCAGGACAACCTCTAAATTTGAGACATTTTCACCATGGGAAAGAGTTTATATACTGTAGGGTTTATATAAAGACCCCAAAAAGTTGAGAATACTGGCAGACTTTGGCTTTCCTCTACATCTCTAAGACAAATGTGAGCGTGACTGTTCACAGAGCCTCAGAGAATTCACAAAGTCATCAAGACCACTAAAAGCACATAGAGTAACATTTTTTCTGCCATAACGCACAGAACTAAACTTAAAGTAAATGAATATGAAGAAGGGTTAAAAATCAGCTTCACCTGCACTATATACACAAAAGTACTGGTCAATACATTTTTCATATTTGAATTCAAAGGGTTTTAGTCCCATTTCAGCAGCTGTATGAAATCAAGCATCTTGCCATGCAGTCTGCCTTTGCAAACATCTGATAAAGGATGGTTTGTTCTAAAGAGCTCGTGTCAATAGATAGATAGTCCACCATCCGCTGTAACATATAGCTGAAAAGTGGAAGCGTCTTAGAACCACAACAACTCAGCCATGAAGTAGCAGACCGTGTAAAGTTACAGAGCGGGGTTGCCAAGTGCCGAGGTGCACAGTGCGTAAAAGTTGCCAAACATCTGTAACGTCAGTAACTGCAGCGTTCCAAACCTCCTTTGGCATTAACATCAGCACAAAAACTGTGTGCGTGGAGCTTCAAGGCATGGGTTTTCATGGCTGAGCAGCTCCTGTAGCTGTAATGTGCAGGTGACCCAGTACTTGTATCCATGTAGTCTACAAATACACAAAACCAAACAGTGAACATGAACTGAATAGTAATGAAAAACATATCAATGTCTTATTGTCTCAGTAATGTGTAATTTATATGTAAAAAACACATACGTAAGTATATTCAATTAAAAGTATGTGCATATGCATATGTAAATATACAAATTACCTAATGTATTAATAATGCATTAAATGCATTAAATGCAAATAATAAGAATTTAGCCGTGTTTATCACACCATGTTTATTGTCCATTAACCATAGACGCAAACTTACACAATAACCACAGACCGTAAACAGCATGTGCAGATTGAGAAAGTCTATGGTTTTGGGAGACTTCATCATTTCTAATATATTCATGCTTTTATTTACTTACTATTACTCTTCGTCACTTAACAAAATCCACAATGTTGCCTTAATTCCAAGTGTGTTCCTGTATAAGATTCAACCCATCACCCAATAGTATCTCAGGAGACATTCTTCCTATAGAAGTGAAATGTGTTTAGTCATTTCAATTGGCTGCATCAGGAAGTGAAGTGAAAACCTGTGATAGGTGGTTTATGTGATGGGTGGTGCATAAATGTTTGGTGGTGCAAAAATCGCATGTTTTCTGAAAGGAAGACATTCAGTGTGCGGCACATTTGATAAATGACAGTTAGGATGAATATAAGAATATTGTGAAATATAGTATTACTAACAATAATCTTTCCACCAGGGAGTGTGCCTGAGGATGAAAATGGGGACAGTGACCATGACTATGAAACTGTGGATGACACTTTGGCTGTTATGATGAAGAAAGCACAAGAAAATGTTATGTACTACTAAAGGAAATATCTTCTACATCTTCTGCAACAGAGAAAAATCCTGCTTGAGCAGTGAGAACTGAACTGTTCCCTATCCTACAAGTGCTGTGCAGGGTTGGTTGACATGACATCATTCAGCTTAGCCCAGAATAAATACAAACTTGGTGGTGTTTTCACATCTGTTTTCTCACGTGGTCAGCAAAATTTCTTTTTACCTCATAACTTTATACCCAGAACTATACTTCACTGTTTTCAGTAATCGTGTATTCAAACTTTGAACACATACCACTCTTGTAGTTCAAACACTTTTTGTTGTACACAAACTTGTTTAGAAATTGTTGATTTAACCATGTAGTAATTGAGGCTGTCTTTCAGCTTCGTGTACAGGTCCGTATTTATATTGTGAGGTACTAAGTAGCTAGTTACTGTATATAATGCCTTCTTATGCATAGTTACAGCAACAAACTATAGGATAATATGCAGTCGAACATAACACCATAAATTACAGCCTTTAAAATTACCAGTGTTAAATCAATAACTTCTCTCAAAAATGCATATTAATAAGCTTCAAACTGGCTTCAATGGATTGTATTCTGTTGCACAAGTATACAACATATGTGTATGTCAAACTCCTACTGCATAGATGCAAACTCTAAAGAGAAATAGCTCACCCCACTCATTGATGGAAGGCATTTGTCTAAACCGCAACATTGTAACGCTGCAGCACCGGTAGCAGAAGCCGTCCCTCTAACCACATCAAACTATTTATCTGTGAACAGAAATGTATTTGCCTTTTTTTTTTTTTTTTTGCAAATTAACTCCCAAGGAGGAGTAGAAACATTTTCACTGAAAATGAAAGTATGTTTTGCATCTTTGTTAACCAATGGACAATCCATTTTGTGCCATTTTTCTTTGAAAGATTATTTCCACTGCATGTAAATGTGTGGTTGATTTCAATTTTCTATTAGACATTATCATAAAGTATGATTTCTATATGAAACTGGACCTATGTGGTTTATTCCAACTTTGTAAAACTTTAAATAAGACCTTATATTATCTATAAGAATGTGTGTGAAACTCTAAGATAAGTGTTAAAGTCAGCTTGTGGTTTTACAGCTAGATGTGTGAAAGCAAATGTGAATTACACATGTTAGTTTTTCTAAAATGCAAAAAAACAAGAAGCAAAATCCCCACCCTGATAGACACAGAATAATATATATATATATATGGATATATATACACGTGTGTGTATACTAATGTATCATATATTTACACACACGCCTATACCAGAAAAAGGGGCTTATACAATAAACTGAACCAACAGAACAAAAATACATTTTGAATAATCAATTTATTTTGGAAAACTAAATTACATAGACAAAAAAAAAGTTGGATTACTTATGTTCCAAATCTTTAAAAAGAAAGAAAGAAAGATGTTTTACAGAAGAAGAAAGATACATAAACAGAAAGAAAGTAGTAACTGCCAACAATAATCTCAGTGACAGAAACTTTTTCGGGCGAAATGGCTGAAGCAACATCAGGAATACAGGATGTGTAAACCTTGAGTTTCACCATTTGTAAACCACGTGTTCTTCAACAAACATAGACCACAGTGCCGACAGACTTGCAGCATTTCGCACAGCTCTGTGGCATTATAGACTCAGGGAGGTTGTTACTTATGTGATAGCTTTCGGTAATAAATGATGTACCAATTATTTCAAATACGTAACCCCACTGATGGTAACAAGATGAATTAGTCTAGTCATCACTGTCAGTTGATTTGTAGTGATCTTCGTCGATGGTGGAAAAGATATGACCTTCGTTGCTAAGGAACTCCACAGCTTGTCTGTTAAAGCAAAAGGAAACAGCATTTTAGAAGTGCTAAAAATCAAATTAAAAATATCCGAAGGGTTACCATAATAATTTCATGGTATTATTAATAATAATACCAAGTAGACAAATCATTTCCTGTACACTAAAGGAAAATCTCTTTAAAAAAAATACAATAAAAGAATAAAATCTAATATAAAATTATATATTAGATTTTTTTCTTTTATTGTATCTTTTTCACTCTGGTACAGTTTCAGAAAACAAAGCAAAACTACCAAATTAGCATGCAGTGGGTGTTTCACTCGGGTCATTCTAAAGTCTTGGACATACACTTCCTGTAGTTTGCATAACGTATGTACTGCTAACACCAAAATGGTGTAACTGCATTTTTCTATTATTATTATTATTTTTTAAACTGAGGTTGTACTGTCCCTGCTCAGATTTTGCATAGTGTGATGCACCAAAAGAAAGTAACTGAGAGCAAAGTTTTTATAAACTGACCCAAACAAAGTCCTTCAAGACCACATTGTCTTGAAGGACAAAGACAATGTGGTCTTGATCCGTAATAAGATAAGGAGGAAACTTTGTTATCTTGACATTCACCATCCCTTAATAAAGCTACCGTACTTTTATCAAGAAGTCAAACTAGCGCATTCAGCTTGTCCTTTAAAGCTGAATGCTTTAATGCTCTAATGTTTTAGAGCTTTAAAGCAGCTTGCTAGAACACATCTAAAGTTAACTCTCCATCACAAATAATGTGTTAACTCTTGACTTGTAAAAAACAACAACAAAAAAGAACACTTTAGCCACTACAGGCCTTCTCTCTTGGTTTCAGTTTGTTTAACAGCGTTGTACCTCCAGTGACTGTGTTGTTCAGACCAAGTCCATTTTGCAGATCAAGGATGGGGGTTTAAATTGTGGGAATTCATTTTGTAGTGAAACTTTGTTGCAAAATCTCTTTGCTATTTGGAAAAAATGTATGTTGTAATTTTGTGTGAGCTTCTCTCTCTTTGAAACCATCCTTTTTATGACGGTACAAACCCAACGTAAAAAGTAAAATAATAATTTGAACATCATTTAAGTGGATGCAGCTTAGTTTGCCTCTTGGTCTGTTTCAGTGTATGTAAGAGCTTTTCTACTTTTCCAACAGTCAAAAAGTAACATTTTATATTGTTTTATCACTTTAAAACTTACTTGATCACAGCAATACTCATGCTGCCGAGTCTCTTCTTTAGTTCTTGAATGCTAATACCCTGCGGTTCTGGACAGCTTCTTATCAAACACAGCACCTTGAGAGAGAAAAGTCGACAGGGTAAGCAAGCTGACACACACTGCTAAAAGAAGCTATGTTCCAGTCTACTGACTTCTTTTTCTGAAAATGTTTTTTATAAAACAACAAATCTTTGATGCAGTTCACACAAAGAAGGCGAAGACAGGATGTAAGAGTCAACGATCACTGTTTGGGTTTACATAAATAAACGGGTGTAATAGCTGTTCTTTTCAGCATTCAGATACAGTGGCCCTATATTTCTCACCACAGCTTATCTATGATAGTTAAGAACTGTGAATTTCTTGTTACCGCTGTCTGATTTATTTAGGCTCACCTGATTCTGGTTTGCACTTAACCCATTGTTGGTCATGTCGTTGGCACCTGCATAGCCTCCTACATTCCCATCCATGCCTCCCATGGTGGGTCGTGACATGGGCATGGCACTACTGCTCATTCCTCCTCCGGCAGCCGACTGAAAGAGAATGAAATTGCACGTTTTCAACATTATACATAGATTTGATAAAGGATACAGAACAACCTTCAGAGACAGATATGTAAAAGTATGACACTGAAAATGTGATTACGACCACCTGATACACATTCATCAAAAAAACCCCAAAAAAACATGCATCTCAAACGGAAAGGTACCTCTGGCTATTATTAGCCAATCCATTTATAACAGGCTGTTGGTCAATTTCATAAATAAATATAGAGCACTTAAAACAAGTGAGTGTTAAGCCTATTTGGTGGCAGTAACAGTCCGAGTTTGACCTCACGTGTTCCGGCAGTCTACAGAGTATTAGAGGGATTGATGAGCGTTAAAGCCATGTATACTGAAGCAGACTATGCCCTTTATGGAACATAGGATACAAAAAGTAAATTTGCAGTGCTGCAGAAGCAATAGTTATCTAGAAAGCTTAACTTTTATTATGTCATTACTCAGTTTCACTTCTAATGTGTTTCTATATTGACTGCAAATCATTTTTTAAGCCATTTAAAACAAAACAATCATTCTGTACGACCTCTAATGTGTTTAAAATCATCTCTCAAAGCTGTTAGAATTATGGTTTTAATACATAAAACAAAAAGAAAAAAATAGCCAGGCTGTAGAAGTCAGATAAGGTGTTGACTGGGCTTGGATATTTATACCCATTCACTGAAATCATGTGTGTCTGTGACCATTTATCTGTAGGAGCTCACTCTCACACTTAGCACAAACACAACTAAAATATGTGACAACGCTGTACTGTTTCTTAGCAATCTGGCAAACAAACTAAGCAATCTTTAACAGAAGTGGTATTCATAGAACCCATCTCAACTTCCCTTTTTCACTTGTTTAGCCACCATTAAAGGCTGTGAAGGTATAAGCACAAGATTTCTCACCATAGTTTGAGGCTTGCTGAGTGCCATGTGTGCTTGGACAACCTCTAACATATGAGAGGTGATTTCATTCATATCCTCCAGGGGCCTGACGCTGAATGCCACAACAGACCTGTGGTTCTAAGAAAGGAAGGCACAAAAAAATAGACACG
>NW_005187468.1:2129623-2139356 GCF_000239375.1 Pundamilia nyererei | reverse complement strand
ACAAAGGTTAATAAATGCTTAAATGTGAACAAGATTAAATATGACATTGTCAAAAATGTTTGTGCATTGTGAAATCATACAGCCGCTTGGAAATTTTACACTGTCATGTTGCCTTTCAATGAAATCATGATGCAAGTCATAAGTTCCTATTTGATTCTGGGTACTGTGCAAATGTTGTTAGCATTTACTTTAAATGAACCATTTCCAATTGATTCACAGTCTGTTTGTGTGTGTGTGTGCGCGCGTGGTTATCCGCACGCAAATATATTCTTTTTTTTTTTCCAATTTAATTTTACAATAAACCTCACTGATAAATAACTAACTCAGCAATATCAGCTGCTGGCGAGTTTCATCCAGTTGTTGGAACTCCAGCTGGCTGTTAGGTCTCATTCTGCTCTTTAGGTCTCACTGGAGCAGCACATGAGCCATTACTCCACCAGCTGCAGTTAACAATGGGGCAGGAATCAGTCTGGCTGCAGGAAGCAGCTGATTGACTTTGAAGAACGCCACAACACCAACCCAACCACCAAGTAAGCTAGTAGAGCAGGGCCTCAAGTGCCGGTGTCCTGCAGGTTTTAGATATGACCCTGGGTCAACACACCTGAATCAAATGATTAGTTCATTACCAGGCCTCTGGAGAACTTCAAGACATGTTGAGGAGGCAATTTAATCATTTAAATCAGCTGTGTTGGATCAAGGACACATCTAAAACCTGCAGGATGTGTCCTCTCTGGAGGACATATCCTGGGGCCTGGAGTTGGACACCCCTGTAGTAGACGGTGGATGGGGTTTGATAGCAACCACACTTTTAAACTAATAAGCGGTCATAGGTGGCAGATATTAAACTCACCTGAAAAGAGCGCAGATTTCCAGATACTTTGACATATGTTCCTGGGGGAAGGACAGTGCTGTCCACACTTTGGTCCTGTATAAATAAAAAGCACATACTTGATCCTTTTCATCCAATTCCAGTTAATTTTCCTTAGGATTTATGTTACTACTGCCCTTTCCTCTTGGCCTTCTACTTAAAGAAATGTAATGCTAAACAGATATTATAGTATAGTAGCTTTCTCACTATGTAATGGAGTTTATATACACGTAATTACCTCATGTTTCAATACAGACTGAGCTTGCAGCAGAGTTGTGATGGTGGATACTTACCTCTGTGTCTACCCATTGCTTCACATCCATGGGAGCGCCTGTCATGTCATCAACCTTGTACTGGATGTTGGTCATGGATTTATCTGTGCTTCTGATGACCCCCACAATGGTGACCTATGACACAGAACACAATTATTATGAAATCTGGAAATATTAGAATAGTTATTACGTCCATGTTGCAAAACGTTGTAACATAAAATGATTTAAAATTCTGCATTTGGTCTGACTGTTAGATAGATGTTTATTTATTTAAAAGGATTTTTAAAAAAGTACAATCAACATAGATGGATATTCAACATAATTTCTGTAAACAAAAGTAACTTGTATTTAAAAGGGAGTGTAAAGTTGCTGTTGTTCAACTGCAGAAGTAAAAAAAAAAACCCTGTATTACAGAGTACCAAACTAATGCTATTAAGAGATGAAAAAGTAACTGGTTAGTGAACTAACTGAATGGTTTGGCTCACCTGGGCAACATCCACATCTCCTACTCTGAATGACTCATCGGCTTGGGAAGCAGACATTAGCTGAGACACTGTGCAGGGGATTATTTGGTTGGCACGTGTTCTCTGCAAAGACCCAAACACAAATGGGTTGACCTGTCAATTTGTGCTTCCATCACTATACAGAAGTCAACATGTGTACAAAGAGGGGATATCTCATTTGGCAAATGAAGGTATAAGATAAGACTTTATTGATCCCACAACGGGGAAATTTTTGCGTCCCCTCAGCTCAGCTACAGATATCAGAAGGAAATACAACTAAGTATAATCAATGAAAAAAAAGTAAGATAATAAAAGCAATAAAAGTATGGTGTTGCTGGTTTTCAGCACAATTTTTACAGATTTATGTCTGTGTCAAGTCTTTAGTGAATTATTCCGACTTTTAAGTGTAGATATAAGTACAGACCCCCTTTTTCTCTCCCCCCTGGGATAAGGCAGGTGATGCAAATCCTCCTGGAGACTGAGTGTAGCCCCCAGCCATACTGGACTCACTGTACCCTCCTGAAAATGTATAAAGAGGTAAACAACTGTGTCACCGAAATCGTTTATTAAACATGATCTTCATTTGACCCACCTTCACTCACATTCAACACACAATAACAAAGACGTCTGTAGTCAAGCTAACGTGGACCGAAACAACACAGCGACACCGAGTCCATATGGCTGCTTTATAAACACAACGGTGTCGAAATACAACTCACCCTGATTCCACATGCTTCCGCTGTTTGCTTAACTTATTAAAGTAAGGCGTAAAATGTTACGTGCAGTAATGTATGTAGCCAAACGTATTTCTCTGGTCCTTTTCCTCGTTTAATCCCGCGCGCAACCTTCAATGTACAGCGCAGGCGCACAGCGGAACTCCCGCGAAATCTATGATGACGCAGATCTTCTACAGCAGGTAATTCAGCCCTAATTTTTGCTTGTCAGGCTATCGTTCCCCTTCCAGCGCCAAGACTGACCAATGCAAAGGCACAAACTCTGGTCCCAAACCACTGTTTAACATGTACTAACATTATTATTATTACTATTATTATTATTTGCTATATTACTTAATGAAGCTGTCCATGGCCTGGGAGTTACGTCTGCCTGACAGAGAAACATCAGGGAATGATTTTGAAAGAGTCCTAGGGTTGCTTTCATGAACTTCCCGAAGCACTACGTGCTCACGCGCGGTTTTGCGGCTTTGCAATTGCTATAATAAATCATTTCCAAAGAACATTTGCAAACCCATAGCTGTGTTTATCAAAAACAGACAGATATTGCAAAATTTCCAACGATGATTCACTACTCTTTTCCCCAAAATGCCCCTTTACTGTAAAAAGAAATAAGCGAAACAAATAATAACAAAACCAAAACAAAGCAAAAACATTTTTTATTTGCATCATCAGCTTGAGAAACAGATTCTCCACAGTTATAACAGCGTCGATTTGGGGAAACACGAGTATCACGCGAGGGCACCATGAATAAAATCCTTTTGTATTTACTGAAATATTACAGTGTAACAGCGAAAACATTCGCACGTAGATGTGTTTTAATATACTGTGTCTATATACTCCTGCTATGAATGTATGTATATTTATTTGATTCTTAAACAGCGCATGCCCAAATAAGGTAACTGTAAAAGGTGGTCTACTAAATTTAAATTTAGTCCACATAAAAATAGTCTAGGCGTAGTCTACAAGCAGGAATAGCTTCACAGATTAGTGTGTATAGAGCTTTTCTCAGCCGAAGCTTTTTATTGTCTTGAGATTTATTCTGATACTTATTTTTATTTATTTAACTTTATTTAATTGTATGCAGGCTAAAACGTAGTCTTGCATCACAGGGTGACGGTTGAACTTCATTACTGATAGCGAAGTATCCCCTGCACATAGGGATCCAAACAATACAAACAATCCTTCAAGCCTCAGACGTGTCATGACCAGTCATATCTTATCATGATTTCGCCTTTATAGACTTACGGCATACCTTTTAAACCAGGCCTTGATTTTTGTCGGATGTTTCTTCCTCTCAAAGGCTTCGACATGTCGGCAGTAAGGCTGCTTCTGTCTTGCTTTCTTTTTAAAGAGGCTTTTGCGCTCTCGGGTAAGCATCAGATAAATCAAGTATATATCTTAATCTCGGGGTAACTTACTAGATGCCATTACGCATCGTTCTTACACAGGGAACTTTTGGCACATCACGGATCTCCACTGGGACCCAACGTACGAACTGAGCAACAACAATCCTGCACTGGTGTGCGCATCCAGTGGCAAACGACCTGCAGCCAATGCTGGTAAATTTGGACACTATGTTTGTGACTCGCCATGGCACCTGATCAACTCTTCTGTTTATGCAATGAAGCGTATTCTACCAAACCCGGACTTTATCGTATGGACTGGGTATGTAACTTTTTTTTTAAATGAATATTGCAGGACAGTGCTAGTCTCAAGACTATATCTGGGGAAATAAATGCTTGTTTGCCTTTACAGTCATGATATTTTCAGATTAGTATTTGGTATTGACATGTTTGACTGCAATTAATCCTGAAACAATCTGCTGTGTTACTTCTCAGTGATGACACTCCACATGTTGATAATAAAGATCTGGGAGAAGATGCAGTGCTCAACATTATCAACAACCTCACTGACATCATAAATCGAGTGTTTCCAAGTAATTACAAAATCAGGCGGAAACATGCAAGGTCAACACATACGACAGTGTTTTAGTGTTGGCTACTTCTAATAAATAATGTCTTTTATACATTATTGTTTTGTTTAGACACTAAAGTGTACTCAGCCCTGGGGAACCATGATTACCACCCGAAGAGTCAGCTTCCTGCAGCCCCAAGCTCTATGTATGACCAAATAGCAGAAATGTGGCAAGGCTGGTTGGATCCAAAGTCAAAAGAAACATTTAAAAAAGGTGAAGAAGGCTTTCTCTAATAGTTACAAATATATGTGCAATTACTTTCCGAAGAATGAATACATCAGCTTATGATGCATAGGAAAAATTTAAACACACATTATCTGGGATGTTCCTCTTGCACAGGTGGATACTACACAGAAAAGCTCATGAATCAGACTGGTTTCAGGATGCTGGTCCTTAACACCAATCTCTACTATGATCAGAACAAGCTGACCACGAACATGGATGACCCAGCGGACCAGTTTAGTTGGTCAGATCAGATTCTTACAGAGGCAACCAACAACAAAGAGAAGGCAAAGCATCTCATCTTGTTCATGGATGTTTGGATGTTAGGGACTAGAGCTCAGTAAAAGATGGAGTTTGTAATGAATACAATCCCTGTATAAGCAATTGCCCCTCCAAAAAAGAGATTTGGTCCTGATTGAATTTTAGTTAACTCTGTATTGTTTGGTTTATCAGGTTTACATCATTGGCCACGTTCCTCCAGGTTTCTTCGAGAAGAAAAGAAGTAAACCATGGTTTACACCAAAGTTCAACCGGCGATATTTGGATTTAATTGAGAAGCATCATTCTGTCATTAAAGGCCAGTTCTTTGGCCATCATCACACTGATAGCTTCCGTATGTTCTACAACACAGAGGGTAAGCCACACTGCAGTAATAGTACTCATTTCACCTTGTATTAGTATTACCTGTTTATCACTTAGCCGGAATGCGTCTCCGATATCCAGCATTAACATTAACACACACTAATACTGTTGTTATCAGAGCTGATATCTTGTCCATTTCTACAGGTTCTCCCATTAGTACCATGTTCCTCAGCCCTGGTGTCACACCGTGGGAAACAACACTTCCTGGAGTTAAGGATGGAGCGAACAATCCTGGGATTCGTGTCTTTGAATATGACACAGAAACACTGCTAGTCAAGGCAAGTTTTGGCCTTTACAATTTTCATTAGACATTTATGTTCCTCTAGGGGTGTAGTGGTTAACACATTTGCTTGGCAAGTGAACAGTTGCTAGTTCATTATCAGCCAGATACAAAAATCCCCTTGTATTGTAGCTCCAGAAAGACCATCCGGTGTAAAACGCTGCCAAATCAAACATGTGAAACGCTCCTTGTGGCAACGGGGCAGTCAAAAGTAGCAATCAAGAGCCTAAAAATAGGCTCTTATGCAACTTATATAAATATATATTTGTATTTTAAAAGATTGTAAAACCTTCAGAAATATCTTGTAATGCTTCTATTGTTCGCTTTCTGTGTTTAAACCACATGCTTTCTTTCATGCAGGATGTGGTGACCTATTACCTGAACCTTACTCATGCTAATGTAGCCACAGGACGCTGGGAGAAAGAGTATCGCCTCACAGAGAGTTTCAGAGTACCAGATGCCTCTCCAGCCTCCATGCACGAGGTTCTAAAGCGTGTAGCTGATGACCCCCGCTACCTGCAGAAGTACTATGATTTCAACTCTGTGAACTATGACCTGAGGGATTGTGACAGCGACTGTCGTGTTGACCATGTGTGCGCAGCACGAGAGGTAGACTTTGACAGGTATGAACACTGCCTCGTTAAGGAGGGGGCAGTTTTCATCTATGGTGGCCTCCTGCCACTCATCTCCGTGGCTTTAAGTCTGGTGGTGGCCCGTGAGTAATTAATTCAATACTATTTTGAACTATAACTAACTCTGAACTCAGTATGGGTTTATTGTTTCCCTAAACCAACATATAAGCTTTGTCCCTCAGAATTTATAAATATGCAATAATCTTTTGTTTCAAAAGTATAAAAATCATGTCCACACGTGTATCACTGACCCATTTAGCAATGCAAACTCCCCCTCTGACTTTCTGACTGGCCGTATGACGTTCCACCTTAAAAACTGCACACTTTTAGCAGAGGAATCTGAGAATAGCTTTCTGGTGTCAACATTTGTAATGAATTTCATTCTTTAAATTATAATT
Organism: Pundamilia nyererei; assembly: GCF_000239375.1. Taxonomy (NCBI): domain Eukaryota; kingdom Metazoa; phylum Chordata; class Actinopteri; order Cichliformes; family Cichlidae; genus Pundamilia; species Pundamilia nyererei. The sequence continues at coordinate 2,132,830 of NW_005187468.1, read as the reverse complement.
CAAGAGAGACATCAAGAAGCAGGAAGTATTTGTTTTAAATGTCACTATTTAACATGTAGCGCTATAATAATGCATTTTCATACTTTCAGTTATATTACATCTATAAATGAAATGAGTCATGCTCCAGTGTGTAATTAAACTATGGAAAAATGCAACCTTTGTCTTCAGTAATCTTTGGTGTGCCCCTTGACCTTGATTTATGGGTACTGGCTGAATACTTTGTTTCAAAACTACACAGTATTCTTGTGCCTCTAAAGGTCAGCTACCGTAGTTTTATTTGTGTAAACTCTACTGTATCTTGTTGTCAATCCAAAACTCAATCTTATGAATTTCATGCACATTAGCTAAAAAAATCGATTATATCAGGATTTTATATATAATAAATGTCATAACATCACTTCTATTGTCCATGCAACTTCAAAGCAAAGCAATCAGTTTTGGAAATATTATAAGATAAAGTTGTATTATCTGTGTTCTGTGATAACGCCTGGCATTTCATATCTTGTTATAATGACTTAATAATCTTTTGATAGCTGCCTGTAAACGCTGTAAAGTGTCACTACAGAACATGACAGACGCTGGACTTTGAGCCTCATGTGAATACACTTTTATTGAGAATGTGGATTTGTTTGACATATCAGCAAGAATGTCACAGCTCTCTGGTTTCACCCAAATATGCATGCAGTGTTCTCAAGCATCCGGTGGTTAGTTGACACATTCAGCTAGTTCACATGACCAAAACCTGTTTAGTTGATATGAAAGGCTGCATAGCAGTATCCAGAGCTGCGTGATACTGCTGCAGACCCACCTCAGTGCAGGCGGGAGCTGTCAGCTTTCCCTGCTTGATGAGGGAGCACAGTTCATCCAGCATGGCTCTAAATGCCCTTCCATCTAGGAAAAACAATATCCCAGGGAAATGTTTATCTTTTTTAGATTAATTTCAAACAATCTGAAACTCCATGCCTACTTACCATGAGAGTGATCTCTCTTCCACTGTGTTACCCAAAACCCTCGAACCTTCACATCTTTGAAAATAAGAGCACTCTAGAAAGAGCAGCAACAACAGCAAAAAAATACATCAACATACAATATTTCACATTTGTGAAAGGGAACTTTAAAATGACTGTTCATGATTTTGGGAACCTCTTAGCTGCATCTAAGAGGTTGAAAAGTGTCAGTACCACCCTCACAATTATGACGCATGCACCTCTTCTGTCTAGTGTGAAACTGTGTAAAAACGGCAAATGCAGTTTTCCTCTTACCACAGGAACAGTAACTGGCTGTTTGGACATTCCCCCATATGTCACCATTGACCCTCCAATTCTGAAATAAATGGAAGAAATCTGGCAAATACATAGAGTTGGGGTTTTCACTGCTCTCTACAGTGCAACTACATTGTATAATACTAATAGAGATTATTAAGTATGCTCACTGTAGATGACGGAGAAGTTCTGTTGCACTCTTGCCTCCAACTCCATTTAATGCTAGTTTGGGCTTCGGACAAGTCTATAAAATATATTCATAAATTGGATACGTTCATTCACCAGCAGGGACAAACTACAAGATCATATCTCTACAGACCTTAAAGAGTTCTTTAATCTCATGCTTCCTCAAGGCCTCTTCTTTGATTACATGACTAGCTCCAATAGCCTTCAGCTTATCACTGAGCTCTGTGAACTCTGGCCTGAAAGTGAAGGCACATTGAAGAATTTTATTACAAAGATGGAAAATCCCCACAGGGTTCAAGAAATTTGCCCTAGTCTTCAAAAAAGAAAATCGATATTTAAAAAAAAGCATTAATATGAAAGAATTAAGTTCACCTGTCTCTTATAACATTAATAGTGTTTATTCCCCTTGCAGCAGCAATCTGTATGACAGCCTGTCCAACTCCGCTGTTGGCAGCGTTCTGGATCACACAATCACCTAAAAGGACATCAGAAATGATTGGACAAATGGTTACATGCTGGCCACAAATACGTAGAATGGAATAATGCACCCTCTAATCTTATTTATTTTTTACTTCTAAAATTGGTTCGTCTGTCTTGCTGTAAAAGCAAAAATAATTTAAGCTGTGGGAATATAGTACCTCTACACCGCTATGAATAATCCAAGATTTGAAATTTGGTGAGAAGGAAATAATCCACTGTGAGTGGATTAGTTACCTGGCTTGAGGTCTTCAAAGTCGGAGAGCATCCTGAAAGCGGTGCAGGGATTCACCCCGAGTGTGGCAGCAGACACCAGGGGAATGTCATTTGGTACAGAGATAACATCTTCCTCAGGTAGCACTGCCTGTGTCCTCCATGTGCCTGATCACAGGAAGGAAACAGTCTACAAAGCACTATAAAATGTTTTTTTTATTTTCCAATTCACACACCATGCAAGGTGCTGTCCCACCACTTAGAGCTCCATGTTTACCAGAGATAGATTTTAGCATGCAGTGGGGGCCAGAGATTGTGATTAGTTAAAGGCTCAGAGGCGGAGGTCCACCTTCAGCTGGGAGCTAAAGTGGCACTCTGAAGATTTCATTTTGAGAACTGTGGAGTCCTTACCTAAACCAGCATCTTTTGGGATCACCCAGTCTCCTGTCTTGAGGGACTTCACCTGGCTGCCCACCTCTACGACCTGGGCCACACCTTCATTGCCACCAACAGCTGGGAGATCCGGCAGGATAGCATAAGTACCTGAAAAAACCCCCCATCAGATTATGACCTGATCATGATGCCACACATTAAACTGCCCTGATGAATGACTGTTACTACCTGCTTACAAGTACCTTGAATCATGTTTATGTCTGATGGGTTGATTGGGGCAGCCAGCACTTTAACCAAGACATCCTTTGCACCTAAGGAAGGAAGCTCTACACCCTCCAACCTGCCAAAAATACATTTTGCACAATCAGTCACTATTCATGTAAGCTTGCATGACATATTGTCTTATGTTAGGTGGCAGGCTTTATAAATACAGATAAACTAAAAGCCCAAGACACAGTTCATCTCTACTGGTGTCCATAATAAATTAGTTAATTAGTCAGCAGTAACAAAATCACCAAAACTGGGCCTTTGCTCAATGGATAGAATAGAAAATAGAGAGGATGCCTTTATTACATTTGTAATTATGATACAACGAGATTGGGAGTGCCACTCGAGCCTGGGAGGAAGTGTAAGGCTACGTGCTTGCATTAATATAGAAACAAACACACCATGAAAA